>NW_020272778.1:587437-675847 GCF_003268045.1 Sipha flava
AATAATTATTGTTGTTATGCGTTTATAAATGCAACATTTAGGAACATCACATTTTTTTTTTACATTCCATTACTAAAATAATTTGTAATTTTTGAATTCTATCACAAATACTAAATATTAGGTTGTACATATTATGTATTTTCATGTTTTTGTGTTTGTAAATCAACTATTTTTACCATTAAATACAATGGGGGGGGGGGGAAATAAAATACAATGAAAACGATGCATAAATAATAAAATAAAAGCTATTTTACACATGCGTTAATACTGTGGTAAATATCGTTTAAGCGGTAAGTATAAATTAAGCTATTTAGTTAAAAAAAAATAGTATACCTACTTAATGTAACAGTTTACGAGTAGGTACATATTTAAGTCAAAAGTTGTTGTAATTTGTAATATTAGTTCATGAGCGCATGTAATTATAAATATTATATTATTAATATGAGTAAAATTTTACGCTGTGAACAACACAGTCACAAATTGAAATATTTAGGTTTGAAGTAGTGGCATCTAATACTTGAATAATATTTGAATGAATTTATATTATTAATTTTTTATAAAATTGAATTGATGTTATCATTACACTATACCACTCTCATTCGTTGTATACGTTTCACTTTTGCTTATTTTATCAAAAGAAATATAAACCGTATAGAAAATATTCATGATTATCTACACTTAGAAAAACAATTAAGAAACTTAGAAAACAACCATTTGAAATTACTAATTGTGTTAATTCCAATTAAAAAAGTGTTTCATGGATTTTTGAATGTAGATGTATTACCTGATAAAGTGTTTACAGTAACGAAAAAAAAACTTTATACGTTCTTCGTTTGGCTAAGAATTTAAAGTATAATGATAACATTGATAATATTATTATAAAGTACATATTTTTTGGATATTCAAAAGGACCTAGTAAATTTATTCACCCTATCCGCAAAAATCTAAGGCTGGTTTTTAGAAAAATTAGCAGATAATATTGAAATGCTAAACATTTTTTAAAAAATAAAACTAATTAAGTTTTTTACTATTTAAACAGTTAAAATTATATATAGGTACTAAAAAGGCATGTAAATAAAGTTAAATCTAAAAATTCTTACATTAATTATAGAGAAAATCTATTTAAAAAACTGTTAATAATGATGGAGTATTTAAAATGTATTATCTCACTAGTAAATTAATAAACCTGCAGAGTGTATAAATTATTATAAATATAATTCTATTTTGCTTAAAAACTGGGTTTAAGTACCATATTTACTCCAGTAAAATAAAAACCTAATAATTATTTAAATAAAGTCACGGCTTTTTGTTAGCATATTTAAAAAGAAAATATAATTGAGTTTTGTACATTGTGTAGTACTCATTTTTTCTTATGAATTCTAAATACAAAGGCTGGTACAAACATTTATATTACAGAACTACTCAAAGAATTTAATTGCTCTGGGTATATTAATACGCATTTGTAATACGTTATAGAGGAATTAATTATTGAAACAAAACTAAAATATAAACAGAACAAGTAACGAAATAGTTTATTTCTCATAGTTTTGATAAACAAGTAAAGTATAATTCCATATTTAAATACCATTTTACTTATTTTATCGATAAAACAATATCAATTCATGAATCCAACAGCAAAACAGATTTTTATAACACGAGTAGATCTCGTCCCTGCGACAACAATAGAAACCAATAATACTGCAATTCATTATCTTTTGACAACAGATAAGATAATGTTTTCCGTTGGAATTTTTCATTACCATAATTTATGATTTCAAATTAACAGCCGAATTGTGAATATATACATGTATATATATATATATATATATATATATATATACATGAATTTCTATTCGACAGAAACGGTCACAATATATAAATATATATTGTC
The DNA here is from genome assembly GCF_003268045.1 of Sipha flava. Classification (NCBI taxonomy): domain Eukaryota; kingdom Metazoa; phylum Arthropoda; class Insecta; order Hemiptera; family Aphididae; genus Sipha; species Sipha flava. The sequence continues at coordinate 589,329 of NW_020272778.1, forward strand.
CGCCGCTTGTTCCCCGAATCAATACATCACGGCTATTATAAAGTTTTGTGATTATAAATCAAATATTTACCCGAAACGAGAGGAAAACGGCAACGGCAAGCGCTGCGCTGCTATTTACCTTGGCACGCGCGCGCGTATATTTGTTTTTCTTCTCGCGTGCAGAATCATTATTGTTATACGATATATATATATGTACGTATATATGTTTTGTGTGTGTGTGTGTGTGTGTGTGTGTGTACGAACAGTACTTTTATTAGTTTTCGGGAACGTTTCGCTCGCCGTTCTGTGCAGTAATGTGAGTGTTTTTAAAAATGTATAAAATAATAATAGTAATAACAATAATAATAATAATAATAATAATAATACATAATAATACAATGCGCGGTGTCCCTTTGATGTCGAATCGGTGGACGGGTGGGAAAAAACGAAGAAAACGTTGTCGCAGCAGCAGCAGCGTAACAGCACCACCGCTCACGCAATAACGGTGACGGACCGACGCGCTCGCGTAAAACGATTTGTGCGGCCCCGCGCGATTCTGGAACGCCGCGTGATCTAGTAACATAATTTTCAAGGCAACAACGACGGCGGTGACCTAGAGAGCTATGCGCGTGAGTGTACGATGGTATGTGTGCGGAACAGTCGACCGGTTGGATTGGTGTCAAGGAACACGCGGTAGTGGTGGTACTGAAAGGGGGCGGACAACCCCCCGCGCCAAACGGGAAAGGAGCCGTTTTAATGTAGGTCAAAAGGACAAGGCATCCCTTGTTCGCGCCCTCCTCACGCGACGACCATCCGGTCCTTTTCAAATACACACGCACACACACAAAATCACGTACGCGCGTCCGCCACGCACACACGTACTGTATATACAAACAGGGAATGCATTGGTAGAGCGCGACCACCCTATAACCTCAATAGTTATCATCTTCTTTCTCCTCGCCCTTATACGCTTTCTTCCGACGTTCCCTGCCACCTTTATTTTCGATGTTTATCCCGACTGACACGGTTTGGTTTGCAGTCCTCTTCTCTCGCCCCCGTACTTCTGCCGACTCCGCATCACTGCTTTATCTACCAAATCTGTCCCGTAAAGTTCTGCCCGGTTGCTCCGACATGTCCAATAATAATGGTAATAATACGTTACACGCTATATCTCGGATACTATTTCTTTCTTTTTATATAAGTAGGTATCCTATGTCTCGCCTCCGCTGCTCTACTCCCATTCGCTACTCCCTATTCTGACCTGCAAATGTATTCCGTCAGTTAATCGATAATTCCCCTTATTCTTTTTATTTTTATTTTTTTTTTATCCGTCTTTCTTTTTTACTCCCTCACTTCTTTTGCGACGACAGCGTAAACTCCATACCCCTCATCTTATACCTTCCTGATTACCGATTATTCTATTCCCTACTGCCTATTGTACGTATTCATAGGAAACTATGGTACGTAAATCAAATTTGTTGTGTCGTATAGTAACTATTTTCTATCTCATACAGGTCGGGTCGTTTTGAATGCGACGCAATGCGTTTTATGTCCACTTATTAGCAACTTGATTTTTTAATGACACGTCAACACAAATCCCTCACGACCTAACCATAAATTGCTTATTTATTAGTATATTTTTTAGTTTTATATCATGAATAAAAATGTTATCGTTGAGTTTTATACCTACAAAATCCATTTCAAAAAATGACTCCAGAAATTAGCTATCATTCAAAAAAAATCTCATTTAAATAATGAAGTAAATAATTTAAAAACATATTTATACAACTTGAGAATATTTAATGAGATAATTTTTCATAATTTGTTTTTAGGTATGTTTTTTGTTAGGTATAAATAAAAATTATCTTGTTTAGCATTTTTATGATTTTAATAGTGAAGTAAATAATATTATCTTTGAAAACCAATATTATTAAAGTGAGCTCTTCATTTGTATTTATTTAAAAAGTAAATTTTATTTGAAAGACTATTTATTTTTAAATTTTAATTTTTTAACAATCCACAATAGATTTACGGAAATAGTATTTAGTTAGCTTATTTTGCAGTAGACTGCATACAATAATTGGATTACTAAAGTATTACAACAAAAATATAAATATACGGCGAAAAGGTTGTTATTAACCTTAGAATGTTTATCTGCATTCAAAAACTAGCAATGAAATAATTCATGTCTACTGTAATATCGTACGTTTTCGTATTTTTTTTTTTTTTTATTTTATTATTTTTTGTTTATACATGTTTAAACTCATTAAAACTATAATTAATTTTAAAAAGTCAGTCAAAGTCAGGTTGATATATGCTTCAGGTTAACTACTGCAAGTATATAAATGGAAACAAAGTTTTCAAAAGTTTCTTAGAAATAATTTGCACTTAAGATTTTCTTCTGAAAATCGAAACTTTAGACACCTATCTCTTGAAATTACTTGATAAAATCGTAGAATACTCGCAAATAACCATGTCTCAAATTTACTTTTTAAAGTTCCTAATGATCATGTTTTGACTTTTGATCGCTAGTTTTATATTTAAAGTTACAGAGAATTCCATATAAAGTCTAACCGATAAAAACTATAATTTTTCATAAAAATATATTGCCTTTCAAATATTTTAAAATATAGGTATCAAAATAATAATTTATAAAAACCTTGTGCACACAACACGTAATTATTATTAATATTATTGTAATAGTAATGTTATTATTAGACTACCAAAATTATAATGAATTTTTTAATCTGTATAATTTTTTGATAGGCTGTGACAGACATACGTGTGATGTGTGGTTTATATTTACCACATACGTGTTCCGAGTAAACCATTCAAATGACGACAAAAAACCACATAACCAATTATACACATGTCGTAAACAGTGTACTAATTCTAAATAAAATTGAGTTTAAAAATAATAAAAATATTGCCTATAAGCCTACCATTAATTGTTTGAAAGCAAATCAATTATAAAAATGTAATATTTCATGTATCGTACAGAATAATATTAATTTTATTATACTATGTAGATACTGTAGTATAACATATTTATTTTTATATTTTTTCATAATGGTTTTAATTTTGATAAATTCTATTGAAATTTGAATATTTACATACATTTTCTCTCGGGTGTATAAATTGTATGGTACAATTACAGAATTACCTTTTTTCGTTTAGACTGTAGATTATGTGTTCCGTTTTTAGCTAATATATGTATTATATAATTTAAATATGTGATTACTAAAAATTATTTATAATTACAATTATTTGCTTTTATCAATTTACATTTAATCTTAATTCTAGAGACTCAAAATAATTTATATAATCCTATAATCTGTGAAAATTCACATTTATAAAGATAATATAAGTATAGTGTACTGTTTTCCATTAAGTGTATTAATTTATTAATTTTAAATTATAATTTTTATCAAATTTTTAGTATGCACAAAATTAACATTTTATATATAAAAAAAACTTTTTGTACAAAGTCAATTGCCATTAAAATCATTAAATATAATATGACCTTATATGATACACGTGTAAAACATTTATTTTTTATTCGAAAACATTCAAACATATAGTTTAGATGAATATTATTTTGAAAATAAACTATAAAAATATTAATACAAGACAACACTTTCACTACAAATAAAAGGGAACAAATGTTTAGACTATACAAAAGAACCAGTAATTTAAAGATATTTTTAATTTCTATTAATCTTATAAATACTGAAATTAATAAATTACAATGGAAACTAAAAATTTTATAATTCTACAATTATTTATAGTATATAAAATTTTTATTACAGATTTACAATTTTGAATATAATAACTCACAATTACTCGTAAATTCGATTTGAATAGGTTTTACATTACAATTTAAAACTGATGATTGTTGAATCACCAACAATTGGCATATATTGTATTGGTCTAGCTTATTTTATAAGATAGATAAAGATGCATACATTTTTTCCATGCTTTTGGTTTTTAAACGTCAACAATATTATTTTATTTTAATTTAATAAGTTTTTCTTGATTTTAATTTTTTTTTTTTTACTTACGGGATTTTAAAAACACGATGCATAGATATGTGTTTATAAACACAAAAGAAAAAAAGTTTTTTTCCTTAATACCTAGTAGTTTTCAATTACCAACTACTTAATATTCTGATTTATTAATTATTAATTGTCTTCCTTATCTATCCGCAAATGCTAATTTTTTTGTATTTTTCTACTTTAAATATTACTTTATAGCTTAACTATCTAATAATAATCTACGGGTTAAATTCAGTTCCATGCTATGAGAAGGAAATAGAATAAAAAAAAATTTGTAATCTCAGTTGTAATCTTAAGCTATATGATAATAGGTAAAAATCACATACTCCTATTATACATATTAATTTTTAATTATTTTAATTTTTATTGCAAGCCATTAAAAAAATTTAATTATTTTTTTAGATCAGGTTAATAGATATAGCATGTTATGCCTTTGATAATTTATACCATATTTTATATTATGTTAAGTTTCCTATATTACAAGTTTTGTATATTTATATAAATCATTTTTTTATATTGTATATTATTATATTTGTATATTTTGTATGTGTGTCTGTGTTTTTCGTGTGTAGGTATATGTGTATATCAAATAAACATTATAAAACAAATACCATATTTTCATCAGAAATTATTAATTTAATATTAATTATAAACATTAACGGTGAGTAAATATATCTCAAATTGTAGTGAATTAAATTAATCTAAACGATTTTTTAACAAATAACTTGTTTTAGGTGACAAATATAGTTAATAAAATGTATTCGATCAAATTGTTTATTATAAAATGTAACACATTATTTTAAAATCATTATGCATTTTAATTATTAAAGAACTATTTCATTTTAATTATTTAATTAATGTTATGTTAATTATTCTTACGGAATACCGCCATTTTTTTCCAAGTACCTATTTGTTATTGAGTACCATACGTTAATATAAAATAAAATAATTGAATTATATTTATATAATATAGGTCATATTTTTTAACACAAATGTATTTTATTATAAATAAGTTTATTTAATGGTTAATTTTTGCAATAAATATATACATAATATAGTTTCTTTAAGTTTTTAAACTTAAACAATTTACTGAGAAATGTATAACTTTTTAATACAATAGCAAATACTCCACCATAATGTTATTCAAAATTCATATATAAACCATTTCTCCAATTTATAATCACATGTCAAATATTTTATTTATTCCGAAAATGCATACATCAATAGAGAATTTTAGGAAAATATATAATATGTAAAAAGAATAAACAAAATATTACTCTCATGTAGTGCACTTCATTGGTAATGAACATATCGTTTTCAGGCACATTCATTTGTTCAGTTTATTTGTCTTCAAAATGTAAAAAGACTTTTGTCTGTAACAGATGATATGTTTAAAACTTGTTTGACGACTTGTATACAAAAGTTAATATGACAACGATACGTACTCTACATTTTTCCATGTTTAAGATTAAAAAGAATGTAGATGATTGTTCATATATAGTAAAATGATTGTTCAATATATATTTTACATTTATATATAAATATAAGCGTAACGTGCATTTTAAGATATGAAATATCTTATGTAAAAAAAATTGTATAACAATTACTATAAACTGCGAATATTATATTAAAATTTAAAATTAAAAAAGGCAAAACTCCTAGGTCGAATGAGATACAGATATGGGGGAATGATATTGCTGTATTAGTTCTTTAAACTTTAAACCAATGTACCATTTATTTCGAATGAACAATTCTGAGTGAAAGAAGTTTGGGTTTATATTTTTAACAATGGTTGATGTAGTAGTAGCAGAGCCGTCATATGTATTCTTAGGGCCTGATGCAAATTAATTCGAGCAAACTAAACCTCAATCATCATAATAATATACAAGTATGATAAAAAATATGTTCTCCAACCTCCACCATTCAAGGTCATATAAATGCATCGATACAATAAATCAAATGTTGAATAACTTCTCAACAATACATTACCAGTTAACATATTCAATTAAAATTTAATTTATTCCTAGATAATTTATATACAGCCGCAGAAAATAAGAACTTGGATGTTGTCGCGCCGATACTTGCGATAACGAATTTCTACGTAAATTTAGATAAGATTATGTCATTCATCACCCTTCGGCAATAACTATAATAAACTTCATTTATAACTATTTAGAAATAAGAATAACTGAATATGGAGCTTATATAACAGCACTTAATAAGAACATCCATTTGGGAGGATATGTTTCCCGTGCTTTTCTGTGTATATTACACATTTGTACATAAAATATTATAATTATTAATTTATATTAAATATATAATATTTTTTATAGATCTCATAGATAAGACTTTACCATAGGAGAACAAATTCTGGTAATCGTAGATACTAATTGTAAAACTATCGACAACGATCCCCGAAAAGCACCGATCACATATGTCATCCTCCTGGATTTTTGATGATATATGGCCTTGGTACTTAAATATAAATATAAATTAATTTTATTTAATTACTTTTATTAATATTTCATAAAAAAAAAATAGTTTAAAAGTAATGTATTAATGTATTAATATCAATTATATCTAATGGGTAACGCCCGAGTATTTCTAATCGATCTAAACTTTAAGGGGTCTCCCACTAAATTTTCTTAAGCTGCAATATGGTCTCATTGCCCTGTTTAACGATAAATCTAAGTATTAGAACCAAAATTCTTAATAAAATAGGTTGAACTATAAATTTTTTAACTTTTGCAAATGAAAAAAAGCGATCTACAATTTGGGAAAATCGAAAATTTCTATTGCCAATAAACACTACAAACTTCATTCAAATATTTCAATACTATGAAATGTGTTTAAAAAAAAAAAAACAAATACGAAAAACAAATGGAAAATCGTTGAAATATTTGATTTCTTCGAAATTTTATATCCTCACACTTATAAAACATTTATGTGACTTTCTTGTAGTTTTTTTCTTTTTTTTTCAATAAGAAATACTTAATAAAAATCTTATATCCAATTTTAAGTATTAAGTTTAAAAGTTGAATATTTTATGAAATGTTGATTACAAAAATATATCAGATTTTCATGATGGTTTTGTAATCGTTTAATTATTATCAGTATTTAATAATCAAACTCTATTAAATTTGTTTTCATTAATCATCAATACTTTGTGCAACATTTTCAGTTATAATTTTAAATATAAACAGATCCACTCGACCTTTTTCACTCAGAATAATTTAATTGAGAGCAATGGTACATTGTTTTCTAATTTAAAATACCAATAAAGCAATAATATTCACCTATCCTTATGCCTACACTACCATGGAGTTTTTTCGTATTAGAAATTTCAATATTTTGTCTAAATTTTTTTTATTAATGATAATTAAAAAAAAAAGAAAACGATTCAATGCGTTACTGATTTTATTTACAATTTTACTAAGTAGGAATTGTTTTGTTCATTCTCCTCTAGATTTATTTTTATACAGATTTAATTAAATCTGTTTTAAGTATAGTATAAGTATAATTTGTTTAAAAATCACGAATAAGGATAATATTCTTGCATGAATATTAATTCGTTAAGTACAAGTTAATGTTATAATATTACAATATTTATCGTTAAATTTAAATAAAGCTACAAAATTATATAATTTTGATTGACCTAAAATGTTTGTAATTACCTAGTAACAGAGCATAAAGTTGAACGAACGTAAGGGGTGGTTTAGTCTTCTTATCAATCACAGAACTAATAAAGCGTTCCTTTCAACATGTCTCCAAAAAATTTACAGAAACGCTCAACTGATTGTTAAGAATAATTTACACGATAAAATAGATGAAAAATTGGCTATGCATTTCAGTTGATGTCACTGGGTAATAACAGTGTTCCACAAACAAAACTAATTAAAATTTAATATAAATTTAATTTTATATTAATATATTATTATTAGTTTATTAATTTAATTTTTTTATTTTATTAAAAAATATTTACAATTCGTTATTTAAAACAATAAGTAAGTAATTTACAAGTACTTACAAGTATTTACATTTTTGCAGCACATGAATAGTTTGTGAAGAAAATTATTCACTAGCAACACCTCGTAATATATATACTCATTTATAATTAATTACCTATCTAGTAATTGTATGGGACTGTATGGAACGCTGAGAATGATATATGGATTAGAGTCCCCCTACCCTTTTTTGCCACTTTAAACCCTGTATAGTATTAACAATTTAAAGTTAACAGAACAACGATGAATCTATACATAACGGATGCTTCTGTCGAAATATTATAAAGTTTTTTTCTCTAATAAAAAAAAATTATTTTGTAAAATACTAATTACCATAAAAAATAACGTTCAGGCGTAAAAACAAAATATTCACTATTAAAACATTTAAAATGCTCAATAGCTTATAAATAGTTTAACCATTTTAAACATACATACAGTATTACGAAATGTATATTAACATATAAATGTATAAATAATAAGTCAGATTACTGATCAAATTTACCATAATAATGTTTTGTCTTTTTTTACATACATAATACAAACTAATAGTATAAGTTACACTAAAATATTTACAAGTGTTCAAATACATTGTCTCATAAAGCTTTATCCATATTCCAATTATCTACATTATATACAACTTTACCATGAATGTAATATACAAATAACCATAAAATACAAATATTGATTATTTTATACTAATTTTATATACTAATTAGTGGCCTCTATTACATATGTATGTAATCATACATGTAGTCCGTGTAGTTTTGATAAACGCGTGTTTTTAATTTACGTGTATTATTATAGTTTGTATTACTAATTACAAGAGTAAATCTGTCATTTATTAAAGGTTTATATATTTTTATGAGGTTATAAGATTTAATATAACCCATTTTAAAAATATAATCTATGTAAAGTTCATAAATTAATGATTTTATAATTACAATCATTTAATTTTAGATTTTGAAAAATTACAAAAATCGCTTTTTTTAGACGAAATTAGTTTGACAATTTAATTAGTATAGTCGAACGAATTTTCAACCCTCGTATAATGTTTAAAGTAGGTACCGAGTGATGTTTGATATAATATTTTATAAACAATATTTTTACTTAATAAATAAATATTCATTACACGAATCACACGTGTAGATTAAATACACGAACTTCGTGTAGGTACACATCTGTATACAATACACATGCAATATTAATTACCCGTGTACATTAAATACACAAACTTCGTATACACGTGTATTTTAAATACAACTTTAAAATCGTTACCTCTATTCAATATGATTATGGTTTTTATACTATTTTTAAACGCGGCACACTATGCTCTTAACATTTTCACACCATATTTCTCAGCCATTCATAACTTTTAGAGGCATTTTTATAGCTCACTATTTAATATATTTAAAAAGACCGCGGTACATTTAGAGAATTCCCAAGATTCCCAAGATTTATTTATATTAATATCGCAGACGCTTATTATACTTAGTATAATTATAATTTTGAAAGATAAATAATAATTCGATTGCTGGATTCGTTATTGATTCGTACATTAGATCATTAAAGTGGCCTGATTTTATTTTCAAACGAACAAGAAACTGCTTCAGACGTTACTTCGAAAACTTAATCGATTAGTTTGCTCAAGCAAAATCAAGAAAGAAAAACATTTTTATAAAACTAACAGAACGTATAAATTAAATATTTTAAATTCTGTTATTACCTCGTTTATACTATTTTAACCAAAATAATGAGATACAAATAATGTGAAACATAAAGTGATTATATTCATTATTGTATATCAAACATGTTTTAATTATTTATTACCTATTAGTAGGTGTGAATATTAATATGACCAAATTTAGTAGATTATTATTTATTATTACTTAGTGTTTGTATATTGACGGTAATGTTTTTGTGTGTATAACCGAACCTATAGGTAAGTTATTTACCCAATTTTTTATACGATGTTTTTGAAAATAATATTTAATGTAAACCAGTAATGTCCAACTATTTTTCCTCGGCGGGGCACTTTGATAAAAATTATCTTAGAGTGGGCCACCAAATATAAAAGTACGAATAATATCAATATATTAATGTTATTCTGTTACATATTGATTCGATATTTGATCAGTATGCTTTTTTAAATGCACAGGTATATCGTTAAATTTATAATTAAAAATGCTCATAAATAAAATTAATATACTTAGAAAAAATATCGTATTTTATAATAATTTTACTTTTTTTAAACAATATTTTGTTTCGTTTTAAAAAAATTTTAACGGGTCACGGGTTGGGCACCATTGAAATAGATAGTGAGAAACATGATATGATTCGTTAACTTTCCATAAAATTAATTTATGCGGGTAGTTTATAATCTAGTTAGAGATAGAGACAATAAAAATATTTACTGAAATTTATATATTTTTTAGTTTTTGGTGATTGATCCAATATTATTCGTGAACCAAAAGTGGGTCACGACCCATTAGCTTAGAAACACTGGTCTCGATGTGGATAGTTGATCGTAAACTCACATTGTACCTATACTCTAGTCTAATAGTTTATGATTTTCAAATTTATTTAAAAATGCCTACCTAAGTGGACAATAAATGATATATAATTGTCATCAAATACATTATGTTTATAAATTTGATTGTAATCCATTCTAGTTATTTGATTTGCACAGTTTGTGAAATCAATTATAATTCCAACAAAAATCTTACGAAACTATCATAACATTTAAGAATAGACAAATACTAAATAATAGGTTAAGTAAAACAAGTTTAAATCTATAAAGTTAAAAATAAAAATCATTAGTTTAAAAATAAAATGTAGAGAACAAGTTGATTTTTACAATTTTATATTGTACATTTTCCAAATAATATTTTTTTGTGATATTTAAAGAACAGTGTTCAGCATTTTTAAGTGCTTATTATAAGATATATAATATAACTTTTGAACCTTTATAATATGCAAAACAACTATGATAATATGTATTCATATAATAATATTCTTTGGCTAAACGAAGACATGATACGGATAGTGTAAGTAGATTCAATGAATGGTTACCGAATAGCGAAATTTAATCTTCTGCACTTGTTTAGGTAATTTGTTTTAAGGTGCCTCAGTAACGTAAACCGAACAACTGCTTATCCCAACCATCCCATATCCTTACACCAATTATTTAGCAAATGAGTCATTAAGGTGATTTTATCTTAATATCAAAATGCATCCAGCGTTTATTATGGGACGAATTAATATTGTCATTTAATATTAAACCAAAATAAGGACAAATATAAATTTCACTATAAAGTATATTAGTAAAAACAGTAATTAAATATAAATTGTGTATCATTTATTATTTTATTTTTAGGAATCTCGAGGAAAGAGGCCATTTAAAATATGGGATGGTTTTAGAAACATAAGAAAAAGCTTAGTGGCCTCCAGCTTAAAAGACCTTGAAATACGTGGTAAGTACTATTTTACTAATTTTTTTCTATGCATAACCATGTAGCACTTTCAAAGCTTGCGTAGACTTCAACTAGAATATTATCAAAAATACAGTAAGTTGCATGTACTATTATTAATTATTGTATTAGTTATATATACAAATATACTACAATTTATGAAAACAAATATTTTTTCTATTTTATATTGATCTTATTTATGTTTTTAAACAATTATTACTTCTGGTTTTTATCATAGTATAATTAATTTAATTTAAATAATAATTTTAAAATATGAAAACGTTACTTATAATATTGAATATCTATATTTTGAATGTAGTTTAATATTTTAATTTTAATATATAGATAGTTAAAATTATTTAAATTTCAAAAAATTTTGAACCTTTAAATGAAATAGGTTAAATACTAATGATTTCTAATAATTATTATATAAAATATTATGAGAAATTTAAAAATTGCTTGTTCAAACTACCATCTGTGTTCACACATCAATCAATAAGGGAGTTATATTAAACTTTCAATGAACTTTTAGTTTTCCGAAAAGTTTTAACGATGGAAAAATATCATAAGTGACATCAAAAATATTAGATCTAGATTTATCACACTCTAATATTCCAAAATATTTTTTATAACAATTAATAATCATTCAAAATATAATTTTTGTTCAAAAATAATATTTTTTCGTATTTGAAGAAATAAAATAATTTTATTTCATAAAATATAAGCTAGTCATTAAATGTTTTCACTTATTTTATGTCATCATAATCCTCATTTATCCATAACCATAGTATATTATTCTATGACTATACGTAAGTATAGCTTCAACATGCTTTATTACTACAATAATAATTTACTAAAATACCTGAATATTTCTTTGTGGCATTACATAGTTCATAAGTTTGTAAGACATAGTTTTATCAAGGTGACAAAAAGTAATTCAGAAACATCTTATTTCACATGATAATGCAAAGGGAATTTTCAATTAATCTAGTTTTTATAATTATAAAATGTTCAATTATTTTCATTAATAAGGATCTATACATTTTAAGTATATCACTATTACAACGGTATTCAATAGCTGTTAGTAAAAAATATTGATTTTCTAGAAAATTTGTAAACATTATATTCTCTGCCACTACGATTAAATGAATGTAAATTTTTATTCAATAAATTTAAAATTAAGTATGGATGATATTTACAATTTGTTGATTGGAACATAAAGGCTAATATTTAAAAGTTTTAACACGTTTTCAAGATATTAAACGCTAATAGCGATAGTAAACAATATAAAAATATATTTTGAAAATTAGAAGAAGTTCTAGTACATTTATTACTCCTTGTTATAAAAAAAAAAAAAAAAAAATCGATAGACAAAACAATATTACCCAACTTCAAATCAATAAAAAAGAAGTACTCGTATATAATACTGTAGAATACTCTTATGGCTCCGAAAGCTTTTTTTTCTAACAATAAAAAAATCACTTGCCATAAAAACAATAGCTAAATCACTTCGACTAAAAACTATTAGTAGATTACATTTTAAATTCTAAAAAAAAAAATTAAAAGCTTCTTATTTTTTCCATGTGATTTTTTTTTTTTTAATTCATTATGTATTATTAAATCTAATTTTACTATTTTATATTATAATTAATAAGTTATAAATATAATTCAGATTAACTGATTAAAATGTACCAATATTTTTACATACACAGAAGAACAATTATTATCTGTTATTTGTTATTTTCTATTAGCCAGAATTTAGCAAAAATAAAAAATAATTTACTTAAGAAACGTAATTTTTTGAATAGTCATGTTTGTTATATTTTACAAAGTTTAAAAATACTTAAAGGTCAAAATTACATAATTAAGTATAATTTATAAAATTATTTATTTATTTATTTAACAATCATTCAATTTAAATTTATCTTTTATATGATATATCTATGTAATCAGATTTATTATTATATTTTTATTGTAAATATTAAATTATTGAAATCTAATTCTACAAACGTTAGGCCATTAAAAGGTCTTAATAAATATAACCTTATTATTTAGGTATTCAACGATAATTTATTTGCGGTATTGAAGTTTAAACCAAAATATCATTGATTAATGATGAATAATATATTTAATAATTTCAATAGTTTTATTTATAATTTTTTTAAATACCATATTATGCTTTACACGAATTATAATTTTGAATTTAGAAGATTTAATACATTTAATATTTAATTTAGTCAAAGCAAACTATTTAGAAAGTATCCGTTTAAGTAATTTTCTAACTTAAATAGTTAGTTTTCATAGATAATAATTTTCAAATTTATCGAGTTTAATTTAATGTGTAAAATAGTCCTAATCCAAATCGTTAAAAAAAAACGACTAATCTACATAATTCTTCATTCCAAAATTTCAAAAAAACTGTACACAATCACGATTAAGCCAGATTATAGGCTCAGATCATATCCATGGATAGTGATTAGTATTTATAATAATGCATGCATGGTAATTATAGCTTTTTCACGTAGATTGTGGATATAAATAGTATCATTACGGGTGGTTTGAACTAGAGGTATTTATTTCATGTGTAATTAAATTCACGGACACACGTAATATTAAAATTCACGTATGCAATCATATGAATTTAACTTCACGTGATTCCGTGAATTTTGAATTGAATCACTCGTTTATTATTACATTTGAAACGTTATTATTATTGGTTCGTAGAAATTTCCACGTCACTGTCGCGACATGTCATGTGCGAATCATATACGTTAATTCACCTGTCCCATAATTTATCGATAATACTGTTAATGAAAAATTTAATTATAAAATAGTAGGTATAAATATTTTTAGTTTTTAGTTTTTGATTATTGTTTTAAGCACACGTGAAGTAAATATCCGTGATTTACTAATTTTTAACCTATAAAAAAAAAAAGTAACATCTAACTTCTACTCTAACTTAATTACTATTTTCAACAAACTAACTTCTAACTAATATAGAAATTAAGAACATTTCAGAAACTAACTTATATTCTAACTTAGTTTTTAATGTAATAACTTAACTTGAAATAGTTAAAGAATATGACTAACTTGCCCGCTTTGAATTTCATTATGTTTTTAAAAATGTATAAATTTTATAATAATATTTATTTATTGAATAACATAAAATATTTCCTCCTTCATTCCCCCGATAAGATTACATCATATGTTTATAGTAATTATTACATCAAAGAGTAATTGTTTTATTGAAAACTGTTTGTTGAAATAAAATAATTTATTAAGAAATTATCCAAATATTTTCAATTCGATTTCAATGTTTTTTATACTTCTAAAATTATACAACTAAATTGATACATAATTTAAAAATTATTTTAAAATTTAAATAAGATAAAGATATGAATACAATTATAAATATTTTAAGTTAATATATTAATAAATCTATTCTTAGAACTTTTTTCCGTTTTTAATAATCATAAGTTTAGAACGAATAAAATGAACCCCTGTCTCATATAAAATATTTACCGGGTAAGGTGTAGAAATAAAAACTGTTTATTTATTTTTTTTCTTATTTTTTGTACCTTTTCGATATAATTTTTTTTCGTATAACGTTCATATTTTATAATATTTATATAAATAACCAGAAAAAACATAATGGATACTGTTTTTCCAATAATAAAACATAATTGTTCTTGAATGAAAACCATTTCAAAATAATATTAATACTTTCACAAACAGTAGTTTATACAGAATATTATAGTGACAACAAATTAAACTAATGTTCCTTACTCTTAAATTTGTAATGGTATATTTAATTTCAAAAAATCAGTGTAGAAATAAAAAATAAAATTGTTTAATTTAAAATAAACAAACCGAAAAAATTATAATAAACTCCTACAAATCGATACATGAATGTAAGACTGAAAATTAATAGAGAACGTTTCAACTGCAGAAGTAGTATCAATATTGAAATATAAAATGAGCAGATCAAAGAATATTTAATATAATGGTTCGGTAAACAGCAGCAAAGGGGATGATTTCAGAAAACAATTTAGTGTAAGAAATAAACAAAGAGAGAACAAGATGTGTGTTATAAAGTATATATAAATATGACAACGTTATATTGTATCACTGATTATGTATATTTAAATCCGTAAACATCAATAGCTTCTTAGAAATTGTTATAAACTATTACTTAAATTTTTAATTTATTACTTTTTAAAATACATTTTAAATTTAAATTATATTCATAAATTTATAAAAAATACATATTAATTATACAAAAATGTTAAATGCAATTAAAACTATGAAGGAAGCAAATAATTATTAAAATTATTTTTTACTTGGTCTTATAAATAATATTATAATAATAATAATTGTATATATAATATAATTAATCTGAACGGTTATTTGAACGAAAATATTTCTTTTGATCATTTAAAATAAATTAAAATGTTATTAGGGTCTAAAGTGGTTTATTCATTATGTTTATAACGAGTTATTTTGTTCTGAAAACTATATGTTCGTTATTAAAAAAACCCGTTTGCGATTTATTTTATATTTATTTGTTTTAAATAATTAAATTGTACGTACATTTAACAAAACAAAAATATGTAAGCCCTTACAACATTGGTCGACGACCCTGGTTTTAATATTACAAATCACCAACATTATCAATGAATTAAAATAATATTGATATTATAGAAAATAAGAAAATAATTACTATTTTTGGAGTAATATTGTTAAATTTATATTAATTTTAAAATTTTAATTATCTTAATGTTTTAAATATTTATTAGATTTAACGGATTAAAATTTATATAACAAAAGTGTTATTAATTTTTCATACATTTTGCATTACTGTCAAGGTACAATACTGATTTTTGGTGAAACCTAAATAAATGAATAAATAAAAATAAAATATTGCTCAATAGTAAAATAGGTATGCACCTATTATCAATGATTGTATAAAAATACAGATGCACTAACTGATTATTAAAACTGGTAGCGCATATGTGGACGCAGACACTTTAAGTAACCTTTTGCATTCAACATGATAAAAACCTGGTTTCAATAATAAAAAATAATAAAAATAATTTAGTTTCTATTGTTGAAAACCTGTTTTTATCAATATGATTTCAATGGATTACAGCAATTCCAGTGGTTGCGTCCATATAGGCGCTAACAATTTTTTTCAATAGAATGGCGTATCTATACCATTATTGGTATATTTTAAAATCAATGATATTACGTACACATATTGTATTAAGTGTTAATGAAGGTATTTCCCAAAAAACATTATAAAATATAAGGATGTTATTTAATCTTTTCATAATATATAACTAGATAGGTAGTTAATTTATTATCTATTCGCTACTCATGTTCAGGCGTTTCATGTCTCTTACAATATATATATATATTTATATTATATTACATTACACAACATTTAATTATTATACACGCCTGTATAAATTGTAAATTAATTAACAAACGATTAAAAAAAATTAAAATAGGATAATTGATTATTAACATTAATATGTTTTTACTTTTCAACGTTTATTTATACGTAAAATTGAGTTTTTTTTTATTATAATTCACCAAGAAAATTACACAATTCATGTAATAATATATTTCTCCACGACACCTTTACCGTACTTGTGAAAATAAATATTTACATTTTAATCAAAAAACTTAACATACTGTTTATGGTTTTGTCTTGTTAAAATTATTATTAATTTTAAACGCCAATTTGTTTTATCTTTATTTTATTGAACATTAATATAATGATAATTAAATTTCTAACACTTCTTAAAATACACTTTATAATTTCAATAATTGTTTACATTTATATAAAAAGAAAGTATCGTTGGGTACTCATCCAACATGCTATTTGTCATTTAAAATAGTGTTTACAGAAACAATTTCATTCAACGATTATTTTAAATAAATATTTGTTCTTAGAATATAAAGCATCTTACCAAATAATACAAAATTTATTTAAGTGTTGGATTAAAATTGAAATATTGATTTTAAAACCATTCTTACTTCTTATATAGATATATAATTTCTTTAACTTTATCAGACCCAAAATAAATCCATTATAAAAAAGTAATAAAGCATCATATTATTAAATAGTAATAAATAGTATAAACAAAAGTAAATACGTAAATATTAATTTGAACTTAGAAACAAATAAGTTATTTTTATTTTAAAAATTCATAACTATATTTTTAATATAATTTATATTTTTTTGCAGGCAAAGAGAAACTAAATATCGCGCAGAATGAGTCCGTTAGATTGGTACTTGAAACTGACGGTACACAAATCGAAGATCCCGAATACTTTAAAACACTACCAAACAACACAACTGTGTTACTGCTCAGGAATGATGAGTATTGGTACCCAGCTGGAGTTGACGCCATTAAAACAGGTTATTACTAATTGCATAGTATATTATTATTATTATTGTTGTTCATTACATATTAGCATAATGAAAATTATATTCAACCTCTTTTAGATTCTTCAAATACTCAATCATTAAAAATCCCAATTATTTTTAAAAATTATATTATACTGAGCATTTTGTTAGTATACAACACAGCACTCCAAAGGTATCTAACGCATAACTATATTACCGAGAGCCCTATAACTATTTTTTCTCAGACCCCAAAGGGCACCTTAAGTCAAAAGTAGTGAATGTATATGAAGATATATCACCCACTGAACATCTAAATTCCGCTGATTTTTTGGTCCTAGTCCGTTTCTGCTTTTATCAACGTATTAAATTGTTGATATTAATTTAGTGTCAGATTTTAGTCTTTAAATACTAATTAAATTTAGTATGTGTGGAGTGAGGATAAATTTAAATGACCCTTTTGAATTGTTTTGAACTGAAAACCATTAGTCAATAAAGTTTAAAATGCCTTTTAAAATATAAACTGATGAGTCGGTCGTTATTAAATAACCGACAACTAACAAAACTATAATGCATTCGAAAAACTATTTCGAGCAAAGATCAATGTTATATTCCTATAAATATGAGCAGAAACATTAAATATCTAATATAATTATATCTCAGGTGTGCCATATAATAAAAAAGTTCTATATCTTTCGCTTGTGTTAGTAATATGTCTTCATAAATGTTCAGTAATAAAGAAAAAATTAATAATTATCATCAACATACAAAAATTTTATCCATTTGTATTTATTACAGTAGTTTAATGAAATCTCATAAATTGTTGACACTTGGTATATTAGCCTTACATATAATTTTCAAGTCATAAAATGCAAATCTACTCTTTTTGTCCAAATATCATAAAAGGTTACGGTATATATTTTTACATGATTTCCTAGTTTTTTCTTATGCTTAGGAAAACTACCGAGAAAAATGAAAAATGACCTTTCTGAAGTATGTGTCCAATTTCCGATCTGAAAGGTTGCTATATGAAACTTTTGGTACAGATTTACAACCTAAAAAAGTGTTAACAAAAAAAAAAAAAAAACATTGCAAAAGCTATTACATTCTTTGCTTTCCTCAGTATCCAATAAACTCATTATTTTAAATCTAAAAGATTTCACACTAAACTGAAAATTTGACACGTAATACAATGATAAATTATATTTATCAAGAAATATCTAATTAGTACTACTTGTTTAGTCGAAAATGAAATTTACCGGTACACCCGATAAATAATACGTTCAGTTAAATAAACTTAACTCTCCCGCGGCATTCATACCTACATCACTTGAATGATTCAAGAGATAAATCAATGAAAGTTTATGTCTCTACTTATCTAATAAACTATATAATACAATAATTTAATGTAATATTATACATATGTATATACTTATCATAGGCGTACGCAGACATAAATTTCTGGGGATGCCTACTATATTTTTGGGCCCTTATCTTAATTTAGGCCAGCTCTGAAGAAGGATATTTAATAAATTAAAATGCAAAAATAAACAATAATTTAATTTTATAATATATTATTCAAATACAAAAATTACTGATTTATAATAATCTTACTTACTTAAGTTATCGAACTCATTAATTACTGAATCTACATCAACATTAGAAGCCATTTCTTCTTCTGTGAAAAGTAGAATTAATGACTCCAAATGGTCTTGGGCCATGGTACTTCTTAATTTACTTTTAACAATATTAAATTTTGAGAAAACCCATTCACAGGAACAGCTAGTAACAGGTAAAATGCTAAAC
Source organism: Sipha flava (assembly GCF_003268045.1). Taxonomy (NCBI): domain Eukaryota; kingdom Metazoa; phylum Arthropoda; class Insecta; order Hemiptera; family Aphididae; genus Sipha; species Sipha flava. The sequence goes on from NW_020272778.1 coordinate 609,052, forward strand.
ATTTGTAATATTTAAAAAAAAACAATTAAAAATAGTGTATCTACTGCAATATTTTAACCAATCAAGCCACAAAAACATAGTTTCATTAGTAATTATTTTAGGAATATTTTTGTCAGTTGAGTTCTTGAGAAGTTTGATTTCGGCAATCAAAGTGTCTAGAGAAATTTTTGCAAACTTTTCTAATATAACAGCCATTTCTGTAGTTATATTTAAATTAAGCATATTTGCAACAGAATTTATAAGGTCAATTGTGTCTTGTTTGAATCTTGAATTTATTCCAGAAACAAGATCATCGAGTAATGGGTAGTATACAGGAACTTGAAGTTCTTAATATTTAGAACTGTAAAATACTTGATTTAAAGGAGACTGATCAATTTTAGTTAAGACTTTTCTTTTTTTCTTCTGGAATACCTATTTTATGTACTTCACATATTTTTTCAGTGTTGGAAAATATAATTTTGAACTCCTCTTCAATATTTCTCATATTTAATAGATTTTTTAAAGAATTTACACTTTGTGTTGCAAATAAAATGTCAATTTTAGGTGACTGAAGCAAGGAACTTACTTTTAAAATTATATTTAAAATAGGAATCATCAATTCCATACCAAAAATAAATTCAAATGCTTGAAGCTGTAGTGAAATACCAATCCCTTTGCCTTTATTCGAATTATTTTTTACAGCTTTTACAGCTTCTACACGACATGCCCATCGTGTAATTGAACAAGACTTTAATTTTAGGAAAGTAGTTCCTATTTCTTTAGCAACTTTTTCTAATGTTGAGTGTCTCATTGAACTACTTTCGATATAATTATGAACAAACTGTATAGTTTCGAGGAAATTAAAAACTAATCGATTTTTTACTACTTTTTTAGAATTTTTTTCACGTACAGCATCAACCAGTGTAAGATTTAGACAGAAGAAATAGCAATGCACATACATAATTTCATTATTTTGTTCTTTGCATCTCATTTTTACACCATTGATATTACCCGACAGAGTTGATGTTCCATCAAAGCAGACAGCAATACCGTACAACAATTGACATTTGTTCGTGGTGACCAACATCATGTCTCATTATTGAAATAAATGAACTGTTAATATTGGAAACAACTTTATGTAGAACAATTATATGTATAGATGTAATTATGTCATTTTGGATTCTATTAATTCTATAAAGTGCATTTTTTGGAGCTTGTTGAAAACGAATTTTAAGTAAATCATCATACTTTGATAGCAAATTTAAAACTTCTTAAAAGAGTCTTTGGTTAGTGCTTGTTGAATTTTCATCATGACCATGAAGTGGCTTTCCTCCTTTACATAAACAAATAACTATATCTATCAATCTATTCATTATCGGTCTGTTTTTAATACGTTCTTCAACTTTTTTACTTATTGATACTTCTTTAGCCAAGTCTAATACACAATCAATTGATTTTTCGTTTAAAAAATTATGTAAGGAAGTAAAACTATTAACCTGACATTTTGATAAATTATATTTTTTGAAAACTTCAGTGGCCTTGTTCCATTCTTTAAATCTTATTTTTGAAAAAAACTGTTATTGTTTGACTATTGTTACTTTCATTAGATATCTCTAAAACATCTGCACGAGAAACAAAATACAGCATCTAATTCTGTTCTATATTCTATCCAATTATACAAAGTGTATCATTTTTTTTTTTGAAAGATCTTCGTTTGTACCCTTGAATAGTCGATGGATCGATGTCCAAGATTGGTTGATAAGGTCCTTTTAATACTTGTTCCTTAAAACTTAGGCTGTCTACTGGTAATGAATGGACAGAGTCTAAATGGCTGAATGTATTTACTGAAACAAAAATTGTTAGTTTTATTATTTAAATTATGTGAATAGTCTCCTCAGAGAGCAAATGATGATGATGATGGCTGATGAGTTTTCCTCCAATCTCGAAAAAGACACTCGTGGTCAATGTATTTAATTTTAAAGAAATAATAAATCATTTCTTCAATAAAATGATTTTCAGCTAAGTTTTAGTGTAATAAATGTTGAATGAAAAAAAAAAAAATAAAAAATAAATAAATAAACATCGTTGTAAAACTACAAGCTATCAGAACCACTATCGAAATCTAAAATATAAAAAATAGGTTTTATTAGGATTACCATTTTTTTATGAACAAGATGGAAGGAAAATATTTTTAATTTAGTAGAATATGGTACATCAGTGTTTTTCATAACAGTATTATAGCATTCTTTTTGAGGTGACGTTAATTTCATACAATCAATAATAACTGAATCATCATTTTAACAATTTACGTTTTGATCACCAACTATAGCTAGAATATAATATTTATTTATATAATAATTAATCAAAATAATAAAAATTAAATTAAGATTTAAGTGCACTTATTTTGTATAGTAGACAATTAAATTAGCCATAAAAGCGATAAATGTATTATGTTACTAAATAATAATGGAAATATGCTCAATTTTATCAAACACTTCTTGTCAGACAGAACTTTTCAGGTCAAAACTGATGGCCACCTCTCTTTGACCCTCAAACAAGAAAACGGCGTCCCTCAAGGATCCACCATCTCTGTCACCCTTTTCCTCATAGCCATTAATGACGTAAGTGAATCAATCAAACTCCCCGTAAACCATACTATTTTTGCCGACGACCTAACCATATGGTGCCGAGGGAGAAATATAAATAGCATACAACCAATATTACAAGACACATTATCTTCACTAGAAAAATGGTCGGCTACTTCTGGCTATCGCTTTTCCGCCACAAAATCACAGTGCATCATCTTCTCTCAACTCAGAAAATACCAGACACTGCAAATCAAAATAAATGATCTTCAAATTGCAACCTCTAAGACTATCAAGATCTTAGGCATCATATTCGATAGCAAAAATACTTGGTGCACACACCTAAGAGAATTACGAAAAGTGTCCGCTATAAGAATTAACACCCTCAAGGCACTTGCACATACCTCATGGGGAGCTAACTCACTTTCCCTCAAACAGATCTACAAATCCCTCATACTATCCAAGCTCGAATACGGTTCCTTCCTCTTCATAAATGCCAAACTATCACATCTCAAAATCAATGAAACGATACACAATTCCGGATTAAGGCTAGTTTCTGGAGCATTCAGATCCAGTCCCACCTCCAGCTTATATAACATCACCAATACCCCTCCAATACACCTAATAAGAAAAAAAAATACTATGCTCTTTTATATAAGGCTAATCCAAAATAATATCAAGACACACCGAATCATCAAAGACGAACTTCTACATATATCCATCGACCCATCCGGAGTCATTAAACACGAAAACCTAATAGTCCCCCCATGGATCTTAAACATAGATGTAAATCTTTCAATATCAGACCTACCCAAAAGCAAAACTCTACCAAAAACGTATAACAGTGAACTACAATCATTGCTCGAAGACTACAAAGAATACACAATTTTTTTTCACAGATGGGTCGAAAACGGACGAAGGAGTAGGAGCCTCTGTGATATACAAAGAGAGTAAAATAATGATCAAGATTCCTAACTCATGTACAATTTTTTCTGCTGAAGCCATTGCAATTTCTCACTCACTCGATATCATTGAACAAAATAAAATAACTAAATCCATCATACTCAGTGACTCTCTAAGCACCTTAACCAACATTCAAAACTATCTTCAACCTAACGACATTAGCAGAAAGATTCAAAATCAAATATCGTCTTTAGAACTCCAATCTCAATCAATCACTATGATTTGGATCCCAAGCCATGTTGGAATCCAAGGAAATGAATTAGCAGACACATACGCCAAACAAGCCATTACCTCTCCTGATGCACATCAAATTAATATCCATACCCTACAAGACAGCAAAAACATAATTAACAAATTTATAACAAATCAATGGCAACAGATATGGCAAACAATGCACACCAAACTTAATGAGATAACACCGTCAATATATCCATGGCCAGTTACATCTTTACCTCGTAGGCAAGAAGTAATCCTCAACAGATTAAGAATTGGCCACACATGGTTGACCCACGGACACCTCATGAACAGAACGGATCCTGCTCTATGCCCCACCTGTGAAGTAACTCTCACAGTCAAACACGTAATTTGCAACTGCCTAAAATACAGAGACATCAAGGACAGTCTAGAAATATCCGACAACCTCCAGCAAGCACTAAGTCCAGACCCAGAAAATGTTTACAAAATTTTTAAATTTTTAAAATTAACAAAAATGTACAATTTAATTTAATATAACTCTTTATGTATTCAGTTGTACCTCCCTTTAACATGTAAATATAACTTTAGATTAAAAAGCCAATAACCATTGTAGTTGTGGCTTCATCAATAAAAAAAAAAAAAAAAAAAAAAAATAATGAAAATATTCTGCATTGATTGAATTAACCGTTGTTTAAGCCGTAATAAAAATAAAAATACTTGTTCAAAATTATTCATTGAGCCAAATTTCAAGTAAATTTTTACCAAGGTAGAAAAATAGGTACGTGAGGAATCTTTTGAGGATTTTCATCCAGATTAGAAACTAATGTTTTTATGAAATTTTGGTTTAAAAAAATCATATTATTACGTAAAAAATGGCCAGCTTCTTACTAAAATTATAATTAAATGGTTATAAAAAAAAAGTTGACCAACGATTTTCAAGATTTTTCAGGTTCATTCGATATACAGTTTGTCATACGAAGATTTATACACTTGCTATAGGTACTTTCTATGTTTAAAAATATCTCCTGTTTTAAATGAGATAATCAAATTAATCATTGATTATGGAAGTGTACAACCGAAAACTGATAGTTTGTTGCATATTTAGTTTATAAAAACTGTCGAAAAAAAACAGGCGTTATTGGATACATCTCTTTAAGTTTAATATGTTCTCTTTTTTATTTCATTTTTTTATTTTATCTCCTTTCTTATCAAATCTGTCACAAAATTCACAGCAAATATTAATCTAAGCCAATCGCTTTATTACTCTGTTATGATATGACTCGAAACTTAAGTTCCAAACTTCAGGGTGCTTCTATATTTCTGAAATAAAAATTTCGATGTCAAAAATTTAAAATTGTGTATTCAAATCCATTATTACGATAAAAACACGCACGTGTGTATCGATCAATAAATCGCTATGTAATGAAACACCGCTTTTATGATATTTTAACGTTGCGTTATCGGAGTAATTTTTGTCTCGTACGAGCCTGTATGATAACGAGCGATGACGGAGACGTGTGTGTATCGGTCAATTTAATTATAAATTTATCGCCTTGCAATTACCATGATGCAGCGGTGCCGCATATAACGCACGTGTGTACCGAGCCTTATAAAATAGGTACTAAACTATTTTTAAATTTTACAAAAATTATAGAATAAAAAGTTTATTTTTTATTTTTTTAACAATAATTTTTATTTATTACTAACTAATCAAAGATAAATATTTCTAGCTCTATGAGTTCTCTAAAGAAAGTCAAAATTTTATTAACTCTTATTACATAGAAGATATCGCTCTGTATATATCTCAGTGAGCACTATATATCATATTAAATTTTCAGCTCATAATATCAATAATTTAAAATATATTTAGATACAAATAGACGAAAAATGAGATTTCCAGTTCGATAGATATTTCAAAACTGGTCAAATTTTTTTGAAAATTTATTTTCGTATGTATTAATATTATAGTTTCTGACTTGAAAATTTAGAATAATGTTTATTTCGTTCTTTTTTTTACACAAATGATTAATAATGGGTGAAAAATTCAAGTTTTTAGTCCTATTAGTTATAGGGTTATAACTAAATGTTTTGGTAGTTTTTTCTTATTTTTGAAAAGTATTGAGAATTTTGAAAATCATCCTGTCTAAAGAACCACTTGGTTCCGATTTCTGATGAGTTTTTTGGACAAAACTTGGACAAATATTTCTATACCAAATCGTTTTCCTAAAAGTAAAAATGAGAACGAAATAAACATCATTATAAATTCTCAACTCAGAAACTATAATTTAACCTATAATTTGTTGTTACATAATTATTTAATAATATTTATATATACTTACGATTTATTTTAAGTAGAATATATTTATCAAAAGACCCTTGTATTTTCTTCAATTGAAGATCTTTTTGCGCTTTTTTTTTCGGTTTTTGGGAACCACTTTTAGGCGGCATGATTTTAATAAAAAAAAAAAAAATAGTTACATATACATGCACATTCAGTGTTCATTTTAGAATAACAGTACTAGATAATTTGTAAATATATAATAGTAAACAGTCAACAGATAATAGTTTTATATTCTTCGTTTATAATTATACATAGATATAACAGATGCAACTCACCGTGTTTTCTACATCACTTAAAATTTAAAAATAACTCCATGGCTCAAATAATAATGGTCTTTAATCGCATCTAATTGCATGGAATTATATATTTATATCACAACTATATTAGTCCCCCAATAAATATTATTCCTTGAATCGAATATCTATTTCTTAAAATATGTTTACGATTTATTTTTATCTTATTACGAAACATTATTTAATTTTATTTACCATATATTTTAGAAAAAGTTACATTTTATTTTAAGAACATCAGTCTAAATATTGGTTCTTTGCTCTGGGACGTTAGGGCCCCAATTATAAAATGTCTGGGGGTGCCCGGGCACACCTGGTACGCCTATGAAACTATATGTCAATACAATTTATAGTGGATAATCAAATCTTAACATTTGATAAAATTCCATATATAACATTATAAAAAAATTTGAATAATATATTATAAATTAAAATTATTAATTCTCTATCATTATAATAAAAATAATCGATATAATAAACAATTTACAGTATAACTTAAGCATTTTAATTAGATTCTGTCGTTAATCGATTTCAATGTAAAGATATAGAAATTGGATGTTAAAATATAATTGGAAACTCTTTGTAACTACCATATTACAGCAGTATATGATTAAATAAGCTTCTTCAAAGGTACTTTGAAACGGTTTCTTAATATTATTTGAAGTAAACTTTTTCGCATGAACACGGTTCAGTTAAAAATATATACATTAGCTATTTCATAAGATATTCCACTGTGAATCAGCAAAATATATTATTATTTCAAACGTATATATTACAGATGCGTTGCTCTGTATTTGTACATTAACTCTGATTTTTTTAGTCTTGTATATTTTTATTGAACACCTATTTTTGCTAATATATAAAAATACGACAAATCTGTGTTCTTTTGAAATACATCAACCCGTCGATGAATTAAAAAAAATAAAATAAAAACTATCCCAACAAAAAGTAAAAATAAATGAAATATAAATAAAATGAATAAATAAAAATGAACGAATGAAATGTTACAGCGATTGCCGCGATACCAAAGATTGTTTGTGAAACAATTCATGCACTAGAATTACAAAATGAGACCCCTTCGTGGAAAATAATGGACAATAAAGGCCGGGTCACGGTCGTGTTGCATTGGGACCAGCGAAATCAAAATTATCGCGCCTCTAGTAGTGGCGGAATGGATGCATCCCCGTCTAAAAAAACAACTTACCAAACAAACGGTGTCGGTGTCGGTGGACTACTGATGGAGAATAACGGCAAACTTAAAAGAGATTTTGAACAATCGTATCAGCATCATCAATCCGTACCCACTATTTACCGACACGGTTCCACGCCTCAAATTACTGTCATTCACCATGACGCTATATCAACACAATCCGACCGCTTGGGTAAATATTTTTAATTATTTTTTGACATTTAAAAACTTCATATTAGCTTAAACGGATGATATCAGTGACAAAAGTAATTAATTCTTATTATTAATATTATTATTATTTTTAATGGCGTTTATGATTTTTATTGGTTATAATATAAATATAAAACTCAAACACTGTTTAATCATAATATCTCAAGATAAACTTTTTAAAGATAATAAGAAATCTAAGAATTTAAAATAATTTATCTGAAGTTCTATTTAATATACGTATTTAGTTTTTTTTTTTTTTTTATTTAATTACTTTTGGTCATTAAATGAAGATAGGAATATTTTTTTCGATTAAAAAGTTATACTTTGATCATGAAAAACACAAAGTATTTATAATTTCTTAAAACATTTTATAATACAACAATTTGTTAAATTATTAATTAATTTATAACTTACTACTACTTGCATATGGCCAACCAGTGATGTAAATTGTTTAATACATGTTATATTATATTGTATTATACAGGCGTATTATACGTCATGTGTAAAAAAGTAAAATACAAGTGGTATAAAAAAAAAAAAAAAATCAGAGATAACTGATAACAGTAATAAAACGACGGAGCATGGCCACACAAGAAACATGGTTATTGGTAGGTGGTTGCCAGTTAGCATCGATCATAGAAAATATATTATAAAGAATAAGCATCATTGTCCATTATAAAGAACTATTCTAGTCATAGACGATAGATCTATTAACTTAAGTTCCATAATTCTAGTCGAAATATTTGTAAATCGTAGTGATACGTGCGATAAGTGTTAAGTCATAAGTCATAATCGTAGACAGTAGACCGCAGTATAATATTATACTAAATTCTATTAATTCTGTTTAATTACCTACAGGCTACAAATTACAATTAAATGAAGTTCCTAAACGTTAGTTACTGTTTCTTTTTACTATGGGTCAACCTAATAATGTCTAATATTATTGATCTTATATTTTTATTACACTCCGGCAGTTATATATTTAACAATCATGTAAACACCATAACATTTTCGTAAAATACTGTATTATACAATTAAAAAATAAAATAAGGTATTTTTACATCACTCTGGCCAACAATATTCATAACTTAAACGTAAGACTAATATATACTCATCCCATTGAAATTCAACTTTAAATTTTTTTTAAAATCATATTTCACTCAATCATATTATTTTTATTTTTATGATTTTATATTAATATGCAACGTTCAAAAATGTGTGCTTTTAAAGGAAACTATATTTTTAAATTATTTAAAATAAATTATTATTTTTAATGAATTCATTAATTCTATTATTATGATTATTATAATTATTATTATTTTTTTTTTTGTTCTTTTTTGGTACTTTGATGTGTAATAATTTAATATGATCTTTATAAGTTAAAAATTCAAACAAAAAAAATTAACTAAAATTTAAATAGGTAAATAAAAAATTATAATTACTTAAATTTGAGAATAAATTATAATGAATTATAAGGACTCAATATATAAGATATTTAGATATTATTGAAAGTAATTATTTATATACATCAATCTATCTATCTATCTATCTATCTATCTTCGACCGCGCTAACTGAGAAAACTACTGAACCGATTTGGCTGAAATTTTTTTTGGCTGAAACCCGACACTCTGCTGAAGGTTTTAGTACCACTTTTGTCAGTAAAAAAGTTCATAAAAGTTCATAAAAAATAAAAACGATTGTACATATATTGTGCGTGTACCTATATTATCAATCCGAGATTGATTATTTAAATATTAAAGCGCTTCAAATTGGACGAATGACTATATTATGTCCTAAGTGCCATGCAAAAAATGGAAAGATGAAACCCATGGACTTTGCTGCGCTGACGGTAAAGTGTTTTACACCAATTTGAGGATCTTCCAGACCTAATTAAAAGTTTAATTGATAATTCTCACCCTCTATCAAAACATTTCTTTGATAATTCTAAACGGTATAATACTCTGTTTCAAATGACATCGTTTGGAGCAAACGAAATAGCTGAAGGGAACTTCATGCCCTCTTTTAAAATTCAGGGTCAAGTGCATCATTTAATAGGTAGTTTACTACCCGAAATTGGAAATAATGCTAAATTTTTACAAATATATTTTATGTCAGAGTTGGATCAAATATCTATTTGAACAAATATGATTCCAAATTTAAAAAGAAGTCTCATTGAATCATTGCAAACAGTTTTGCGTGAAAATAATCACCTCATACAGAGCTTCAGATCTAATCTTGAGTCGAGGTCTTTTGATGAGTTGCAAAACTTTAAGTTAATTATTCATGCTGACAGAGTTCCTCAAGATGAACACAGAAGTCAATATAATGCACCTACCATCGATGAAGTAGCTGTATTATTAGTTAATGAAGATAAAGATTCCAGAGATATAGTTCTGCACGGTCGGAGTGGACACTTGAGTCGCGTTTCCGAATTGAATAGATCTTATGATGCACGGCAATATCCATTGATGTATTTGGTTAAAGCGATAAAATACATATGTAAATATATTAATAAAGGATCAAATAGAGCTACTTTTTCTGTTAATTGTGAAAACGATGAGATTACAAATTATTTGAATGGTCGATACATATGTACTTCTGAAGCGTTTTGGAGAATTTTCAATTTTGAAATCCATGATAGAAATCCGACAGTTCAGCACTTGGCTGTTCATCTAGAAAATGGACAGCGTGTTTTCTTTAATGCTAATAATCTTCATCAAGTTATTGAAAATCCAAGAAGAACGACACTAACTGCATTTTTTGAACTGTGTTCACATGATGATTTTGCGAAAACACTGTTCTATCATGAAGTTCCTTCTTATTATACCTGGGATGATAGCAGAGGCTGGTTAAAGGGAAGATGGGGAAGGATGTTCCAGGTTGGCCAGGAATAAAAATGGACATTGCCATTGGTAGAATTTACACGATTCACCCAAATCAAAGTGAGTGCTTCCATTTAAGATTGTTACTAAATTATGTACAAGGTCCTACTTAATTTGAAAGCTTGAAGGCTTTTGATGGAGTCCTTCACGTGACTTTTAAAGCTACCTGTTTTGCTCTTGGGCTTTTAGAAAATGACAAGCAATGGAAAAAATGCTCTAGCGGAGGCAACTCTTTCAGAAAGTCCTTCAAAATTAAGAGAATTATTCGCAATAATCATAGTTTTCTGCTAACCGTCTCAACCTCAATCTTTGTGGGAACAGTTCAGAAATGATTTTTGTGAAGATATTCTTCATACAGAGCGCACTCGATTAAATGACTTGCAATTTACTTTTTCTGATTAAATATTTAATAGAGGTTTGATTGAAATAGAAGATAAAGTTGTTTGTCTGTCTGAAAAATATTTAACTGAATTTGGAATGAACTCACCTGTTCGAAATGAAAATGCATCTGATCCTTTTGAATTCTCAATTTTGCGTTCTTACGATAATAACCGATTACAAGAATTTGTATAAATCAATTTACCAAAATTAGTAAATGATCAAAAATATGCTTTTAATATTATTACAGAAAGCGTAATGAATCATCAAGGAAGAGTTTTTTTTTTTAGATGTTCCGGGTGGTACAGGAAAAACATTCCTAATTAATTTGTTGTTGGCTCAAATTAGATCCTCAGATAAAGTTGCATTAGCAGTAGCTTCATCTGGTATAGCAGCAACTCTCCTTAGTGGCGGCAGAACTGCTCACTCAACTTTCAAGTTTCCGTTAAATGTATTTTTGTAAAAATGGCTCTCTTGGAAAAATTTTTCAAGAAACCTCATTCGTTGTGTGGGATGAGTGTACAGTGAGTCACAGATCACATATCGAAGCAATTGATCAAACATTAAAAGATCTTAAGTGTAATTATAAGTTTATGGGTGGCATAACATTTGTTTAAGCTGGTGATTTCCGTCAAACCTTAACAGTAATCCCTAAAGGTACTCGAGCTGATGTCGTTAATGCTTGCTTAAAATCTTCCCCTATATGGAACTATGTTGAAAAACTATTTGCGAACAAACATGAGAGTTTATTTATGCGGACGATATTTTTCCAGCACAGTTGTTGAAAATTGGAAATGGAACTTTAGAAAATGAAAATGGTTACATTTCTGTCAATCACACGATTGGACGGGTGGTCAATAACGTGGAAGAGTTGATTTCTACAGTTTATCCTGACATTTTTAATCTGTCCAATAAATCTTATCAGTGGTTATGTGAAAGAGCTATTATCTCTCCGAGAAATGTAACAGCAGGATAAATTAATGATATCATTCTTCTAAAATTCGATGGACACTCACGTGAATATCTATCTATTGATTCAGTTACATCAACAGATGATGCTATTCATTATCCACAAGAATTTCTCAATTCTCTTTCTCCTTCGGGGTTTCCTCCTCATAAGCTAAAATTAAAAATTGGTGCTCCAATTACATTATTACGTAATCTTTAACCACCGAACTTATGTAACGGTACAAGATTACAAATAAAATAGTTGCGAAATAATATTATAGAAGCCGTAATTCTTACAGGGCCAGCGAAAGGAGAAATCGTATTTATTCCAAGAATTCCCATGATTCCCTCCGACTTGCCGTTTTCTTTCAAACGGCTTCAATTCCCAGTTAAAGTTTCTTTTGCCATTACCATAAACAAAGCGCAAGGTCAAACATTCAAGTACGTTGGCGTAGATCTTCGTACAAAGTGCTTTTCACATTGGTAATTTAAACGTGGCATTTTCTCGAACTGGGGACCCGAATCATCTTATGATTTTAATTTCAACAGGAAATATAACAAAAAATATCATATACTCAGAAGTTTTATAAAATTCTTATTTTAATTCTTTTTTTTCTTTTTTTTTCTTCATCAACTTCAATCAAATTCTTTATCAACCATAAATTATTTCTTTTTTTATCATTTATAACGCTAGAAAAATTTCAATCCGTTTTCATTAACCGTTTTTTTATATTTACTTACCGATCACATTAAACAATAATATTTGAATAAAAAATTCTACATATCATGGTCCGAAGGCAAAATAAACAACCAATCACGGGCGAAGCTGTGACGGGTCGGCTAGTATAATATAAAGAAGTCATTATTTTATATATAGAAATTTTCATTTTAAAAGATATTACTATAGAGTATAATTATTAAAAATATTTTTTTTAATTGGTATCCTGTGTTTTTTTCATATAAATTTCATGAAAATTTTATAAAAGAGTCGAATTATGAAGTTAATCTCACGACTATGAATAATTTAACAACGAAATACTTACATATTATTAAATATTTTCCAATAAAAAGCGTTATTCCCATTAATTTTAAATATTTAATATCTAATATACGATTATAATATTATACAATTCGATAAAATTACACAGATAAATTTTGTACTAAAATAATAATTATTATATATTTGATAATAAACAAACAACTGTATATATTTTTATAATAACTAATAGAACGTAACGACTTGATTTATTGAACCCTATTCTTGTAATAATTTTTAATGTTCTATAACTGTGGTTTTCAACCTGAGGGTCGCGAAATATAGTTTAGGGTCCCCAAAAATAATGAACAAATGGTTATTTATATCGAAATGTATTACTTTAAATATGTATCTAATTGTTACGAATATACCTACAGTAACATATCTAATGAAATTGGTAAAATACGATTGGGAACGCTCAATATTTAATTTTTTTTCCAACGTTGCCAAATTTATTAATTTCACCCTATTATATTCACTAGTAATAATAGTCATTTACAAAAAAAAAAAAAAAAAAACCATAAACATTAAATAATATAAATAATAGACAGACATAAACATAAACAATAAATATTACAGTTCTATAATAGTTCATAAAAAAATTAACAATAAAATAATAAATAAAATGTGGATAACTTTATAAAAATGTTATACCTTTTGGTTGAACGGTTGATATTAATCGGACGTTTACCGTTTATCCAGATGTTATTAGTAACTTAAATACCATATCCCTTATATACGAGTTACCTACAAGGGTTATATTCGTCGCACAAACGTCAACGAAGTATTTGTCAATTTATAAAATATATGACAAATATCAGTTTATAAAATATATTACGTAGCAAATTTCCTATTCGTCAAATAATGGAAGATAATGAAATTAAAATTATACGAAGCGAACGATCTAGTATTATTAGATAGTAATATGTATCGTGTTCTTCGGAACCATTAGGACACAAGAAATATTTAGAGTATGTTGAAATACGCTATCCCGCTATAACTAATTTATAGGTAGCTCATTTTTCATTACATATTTTTATAATTCTACATTTTTACATTATTTTAAACATAGATACATATTTGTTACATCATATATGGCAATGTTGCACGTTAATTCGTTCTCAATCGTATTCATTTTTTGGGTTGGTTTTTTGAGTCATATCGGTTAGTTCTTTGTTAATTTTAAGTATTCTTAATCGTACGGCCTAAAAGGTATAACGTTCTCAATCATTCGATAACCAATTAAATAGTGTGTAGTGTAACTTTATCTGACGATGGATTATTAATTATAAACGATTTTGGTCACCGATTTTAATTGGATTTGCATTTAATATCTAGTTATATTTAAACTCCTACCGTATACATGTATTTTAACAGTTAAATTCATTTTATTTCAATAAGTTTGATTAAAAACCAGACTTAAGAGTAGCAGATTTTAATATATAACTAAAAATAAAAACCTATAATTTAAAAAATTAAAGCACAAGTTTCCCATTAAAACGAGAAAATTGCTAAAATACATTTTCATATTATTTATTCATTTAAGTATACGTATTAAAAATTATTTTTACGTGTTTTTTATTTATTTATTATTATTTTTTATTAATTTAGGTATACTTATTAAAAACTATTTGTATGCGTCTTATATTTATTTATTATTTTTTTTATTTATTTAGGTATACATATTAAAAAAATATTTATTCGTGTCTTATATTTATTTATATCTATTACTTTTATTTTTTTTTTTTTTTTTGTTTATTTGAGTAAACGTATTAAAAAATGGTTCATGTTCTATTATTTATTATTTGTAGGGATTGCATTAAAAAGAAATAAAAATTGTGGTCGCGATTCGAAAAAGGTTGAAAACTACTGTTCTATAAGCACAATGTACCGCTCAACGAGTCTTAAATGAAACTACAGTAAGATTTATTTTTCTTAAATTAATTGTAATTTGTGTTTCCAATGTTATGGACTATACGTTATTTTTCATAAAACTCGAAAGCATAGCGAACGTGTTGAAAATATTTTTATCATCAAAAATACATTTATACGTGACAAAAAATCTGTTGCTGAATTTATTGACGAATACAAAAACTTCATCGTCTATTACTAAAACAAGAGCAGCTATAACCAATGATTTTCTTCTCCTTTCCAATAAGTTGGACATTGTTTAAAGTCGTAGGTAATTTTGAAAAATGTAAAATTTAAAAACTACGAAAACATAACGCAACTCTGTAACTCATTAACTAGTACTAAACTACATTGCATCGCGGCGAAATCGAAATAAGTTGATGGATAAATCGATTCGTGTGAGGAGTAGGCGATGTTTAACAACAAATCGATCAATCAGTTTGACGATAAGTCTGTCGACATATCGTTCCGTGTATGGGCCCTTTTAGACTTTTATACGGCGTGACGTCATTGATGTACGATCCTATAGTGGTTTACCTTGGTAGACAAATGAGAATGACACCTCTTCGGTGCACTTTTCGGATAGTAGTGGGAGACGATATTAGTTCGTCCTGGACGTGAGCTACAGACACTTATCCTGATTCACGACTGACAATTTATAATAATTATAAATTGCATAATTATTTATTTTATTTTTTATTTATTTAGTACAATTATTATACTCGCCGACCTGTCACGCGTGCACACCCTCGATACATAACGCGCTCGTGATGTCTCGCTAACGTTTTTGGTGTTACACGAATGAACAGAATGATCCCCAGTCATAAGGCGTGTACACGCGGTTGTCAAACAATCAGTTTAGAAAATCGGGACTCTTTTTTCAACATGAAAATATTGTATTCTTGTTCCATTATAATACAAATGTAATAATTTCTGGCATAACGTACATGGTAATTATATAATGTACATGATATTTGCTCTTTATGCGTATCTACTTTATATAAATGCATTATGTAACATATATTTAATAAACGTAATGATAAATAAAATAATAATAGTAATGTAATAATTTAAACTGAATTTTCAATAAAACTTTAGGTAATATTAATTATAAATTGTAAATTATTTATTTTTCAAATTGTATTTTTTCTGACTCTTCACGGCATTTAAAAAATCAGTATCATCTTTTACTAAATTCGAAAAATTGACGTACGAATTATTTTTAATAAGCGTTATATTTAATGATGAAGCATTTTAAAATCCCAATCGAGGGAATTATAAGATATATTTTGTATTATATTATAAACAACTCTACAAACTTCAGCTAAATTTAGCTGTTGACTTTCCGATGTAATTTTGATTGCCAGAATTAATTAATTTTAAATGATTCTTTACTAAAACTTTCAATTAATTTATGTGAAACGCTATTTGCATATTTGATTTACCATCATAAGACATTAAAATTTTTTTCATTGGTCATTGACCAAACAAATTTTATTTTCTGATTTTTTAAAGTGAAGTATGAGTAGTAATTTGTTCTTCTGTGCCACTCATTATTATTTACACATAAAGTATACCAATAAAAAGTACTGTTATTTAAAGATGCAGGAAAAAATATTAATGAACTCAATGCGATAATAATGGAACGAATTAATACACAAACTAAGCACAAACTATAATTTTATATTATCATAACAAGTACCACTTAACTGATTAAATGGCAATGCCGCATAAATAAAACTATAATAATAACAATACGTTATATATTATAATACAGTAAATGTATAATTTAGGTACAGATACGGTTTAAAATATACTTATCTATGTGTATGGTAAGATATTATTCACAAATATTACAAATAATGTACCTAAGTATATGTTTAAATGCCAGTTAGTTATTTCCTTATGTTCCGTGAAAAATTATGCATAAACGCATAAACTTTGATCGGTACGCTTGTAAAAAACTTAAATATCATTAATGTCCTTCTAAAATCGAGACAGTTGACAACCCTGCATAAACATAACGAAAAAAGTAAAATCAGAATGTTTCGATTTTCACTATAGCCCAATTTGTTTATTACTCGTTATCGAATATTTATTTTTGTAAGCATGCTGAAAGAACCTATCGAAGAATTCAAATAATTTACAACAAAATTTAAGTTTACGTATTACTTATTTAGTTTAATATTAATTTAACAACTTAACAATATATTTAAAGTGGTGATCAATAAATTCAAAAAGGTATCAAGAGAGGTTTTGTCCCTAACCGATAATATTTATGTTAAGTTTACAAAATAGTATATTCGCTGTTACATAAAAAGAACTTTCATCTACAACGGTTATTCATTAAAATTATGTGAGGATTTATTACTTTGACTGAACACGTTTTTAATAAGTAATAATACTATAAGTGTCATACTTTTATAGCGTATATAAACACAAGCGTAATATGAACACAAAATTCATATCTTCGATTTATTATAGACATCGTATAAAACATTCACTACAAAAATAATGTCGTGACCTACTGACCTATAAAGCAATATAATTCAGTCTGAAAAATTGAGAGCTATATTAAATGATGCAAGTTGTTTTAATGAATTTGAAACATATTGAAAAATTCGAGAAACTACTGTTATTGTATTACAAGCAACTTGCATTTATAGAAATGTTGAAACCTTAAGTGGATTACCTGCTATACATTTAAAATATTATTTAAATCCTCTGATGATTCTATTTGATTTTTTAATTTTTAAAGTCATGTACCAAAGTTAACGAAACCGATCGATTTCAATAAAATACTATGATGACCATTATTAAAACAAATCTTATTTTCATAGAAAAAAAAACCATTAAAATACAACTGCGATTAATCATTCGGACACAAGTCACGATAATTAAACGTAAGAGGATTCGACATGATGATATCCTCCTCTGAACGTTTCAAGTTGCATCCGCATTACGATCGATTACGAGTCTGTATGCGATTATTTTGATGACCAAGTATCTCTAATGTGTTAACAATTATTATTACCTTGTTATTATTTGACCTTATTAGCCGACGTAATATTCCAGTACGTAAATAAATTTTAAACGACAAACTTTTGAAACTAAATAAACATTCGGGTCGGTAAGCGATTTATTTCGAACATGAAGTATGCGTTATTGCTGTACGATTTCTGCAGTTTTCGGGGGTGGAGAGGCCGTAACCCGCGCGCATTATACAGTAATTTCTTTTGGAATTCCGCGCACCGTAATCACGAGCAAAATAATTATTATGTGAGTTTTGCGAAAAACAACGTCTACCCGGGACAAAACTTTACAGAACTTCCGTTCCCATCGATCGGCAGCCGTTCCGATACGGTATTTTATACTTACGGTTTTTCCGAGACCACCCTTTGCAACGGTGCAATAATTCCCGAAACAGTAATCGTATATTATTTTCGAGGAAAAAACGCCAATTTATCGTATACTTCGAACACATTTTGTAATATACCATGTAAAGTTAAAACGAATTGGAATGAAAACGGTTTTTAATTGCTATTATTTCAAAATACCGTTTGCGCATCGAAGCCCGACAAGGGTGTTCCGCGCGGACGTCAAACTTGATCTGACGAAGTGGATAGAAGAGGAAGGGGAAATAATAATAATATTAATCCCGAACCCGACGTTTAAGGGGCAATCCAAACCATTCGATGGACCGCGCTTCCCACGGCGTTTGGTAACAATCGACATTCGGCAGAAGAAGCAACAACGGTTCGATCGTAATTTATCGTACCGCTGATCTCAGAGCACACGCCGTCCTATCCACTTGGCTTACTAGACGTAATCGCTTTGTTTGGTAAAAAAAAAAAAAAAACGTGGTTCAGACCACTGTTATCTTTTCGACTGTTGCCCACAGTCGAAACGGAGTTTTCACCAATATCGTCCGCTACCAAGTAAGAGCACGTCGCGCGTCCTCGAACCGACGACAGCATTGCGAAGACATCCGTTTTCTGATCGACGGGAACGTCATTACGGTTGCGCATTTGTCGACCGATGGAGCGTAGGTCAGCCGATTTAACTGTGCGCGCAATCGAACGTGTGCCACGTCGCCACGCGTTCTTCGGTTCGGCCGTCCGTGGCACGAATCCCGGTCACGCACGGCCGGCGGTGACGAACGAAACGGTGCGCATTACGTGTTCGCGGCGCACGCGCGCGCCCCGAACACAATAGCAATAATATAATTAGGTCGCGGATCCCAGCCGCGTCTACTGCATCCACGCCACGGCCCACCGGACACCGCCGACCCGCGGTCCCGTCCGCGCCCGTTCCGGCAACCGAAATCGAACTTGATCTCGGACCGTTGGCGCGCACGCGTACGTCGCATACGGGAACAGCTGATGTCGGCGCGGCGCCACGTCGCGACCGACGGTCCGCCGATCTAGTTTTCTGATTGAAATCCCTTTTGGCGCGGCGCAGGGTCCGACGGCCGAAAACCGAGACGCGATCGGTTTCGGCAATCGTCGACCACACCGAGTAGCCCGCAACTGTATCGATATCGCTCCTCTCGTTCCGCGTACAGCAGTCGACGCGGTCGCGGAAGTCGCCTGATGACGTCTGGGTTCAGATGTTGAACAAGGGTCGTACGATGAAAGTTCTATGGCGATGATGATGTTTAGAAGCATGAATTTATTAATTGTTCGTTATACCGAACGGTTTTCAAAGTGTGTTCTACTTTTGCTATAAGACCGGTATTACATATTTTCCCGACCGGGACTTGAGAAATAATGAGTTAGCGTGTCTTAAACCGGTAATTATTCCATCTTAAGCTGTAGCAATATATTCCTAAATTATGTTTTATGAACATTGAATATTATCCAATGTATGTAATGAAATATAAAGTTAATTTTGAAATTTTCACCAACGCATTATTATTAATAAAATCCTATTGTAGTAATTAATGTCAGGAAAATGTCTATTCTTAACAGATTCGAATTTCTCCCAAGTTTTACAGTTTTATAGTATACAATATACTATAAACGTCAACAAGTTATAAATCAATATTAATGATAGATTATATATTAGTGTACCTCACCGTACCGACTAATATTATACATAAATATTTTTCATATAGCACACCATACTTTCATAATAATGATTAAAATAGAACCCCTACTAAGCGTATTCATCTGTGGTTGTAATATTTGTAATTAATAATGATAAATTCCAAAAAATTTCAAAAAACAATGTATAGTTTTAAATCGTTGCACTTCAGTTGACCAACGATCTACGTAGCTTTTTCGTAGAAAACGTAGTAAGATATATCATTATTATACAACTGCCATTGTCATCTTCGTGATTATTGTTGTAGATAACAAATAAATGGATGATTCGAGCTTATCGTAAATGCAGGCATTGCGTAAACTCTCACGAGAAAGAATGTCGACCGTATTTCGACATTTATATACAGTAAATCTCACCTCTGTTTATATAGTTTACGTCTCTAGTTCACTTTACTCTAAAAGACGACCACTTACCGTAATTGATAGACATATGTCCTTCGTATATATTTTTTTTTATCGTCCAAGTTTACTGTTGTAATAATGCAATATTCAGTAGCGTAAACTGAAGTCGATTCCTCGAGGAAGGGAGGAGATAGATAAGAATAAATTTCCGTTTTTAGTTTGGACGAGAATATGTCAAGCCCTATTTGCACAGTCCCATCACAATTTTAGAAGAATACAAATAAAGTATAAAAATAATACTGTACTAAATATAATTATAATATTTAAACAAATAAATACTGAATGCAGTTAAATACAACACTATGTGAAAATTTATTTATTATAAATTAATTTATGTATTCTCCTAATGTGAAATAAATAATAAATAAAAATAATTTGAATAAAAAATAAAAGACCATAGGGGGGGCTGCCCCATTCACGAACCCCTGATTATTCCTTTTTTTTTATTTTTTGCGTAACAATAGTGTTTTTTACGACTGAGTAAGTTACCAAGTACACACACGATATGAAATAACCTAAGAATCGCGAAATTTTAACAGGGGATCGCTCAATAAATGAAAAAGTGACGTACTAACTTGGTATAACGATATATGTAGGAAGGGGTCACCTCATATGGATAACAAAAAAGTTGATATAGGAGAATAACGAATGCGTCATTTTTATCTGTATGTCCGACAGGTCAAATGCAGCAGCAACAACAACAGCAGCAACAGCAGCAGCAGCAGCAGCAACAACAACAAATAGGCTACCGGCTCTTAAAACAAGGCAGCGGTTCCATGGACGCGGCGGCCATACACGTGCACACATCGGAGTGCGCACATTATGCGCCGCTGCCTCCACTCCATCACGGGGCCAACAATGGCGTCGGGGCACCGGCCACTGGTTCACCGAGGGCCAGCAGCCCTGCGCGGGACCCGTCGACCGGTGCGCACTTGCCACCGCCGCCGCTGCCTTCGTCCGTGGACAACGGGTTCGAGTGTGACTTCCATTGCTGCGCGCTGCACGAGGAGGGTCGCCGGATCGCGGTGCACAAATCGGTGGCCACGTCGCCCATACAGGAATGCCACCATGCACAGCCGCCGCCGTTGTCATCGTCGTCATCATCGCAACAGCAGCCCACGTCCTCGCTGTCTGACGGCACGCGTCGCGCATCGCCCAAGGGTCACGTCCGGTTCCTGGACGCAAACGGATCGCCACCACTGCCCCCACCACCACTTCTACCGCCGTCATCGCCCGCGTCGACCGTCCAACAACAGCAGGCGCCGGGTGGCCCGCGAAAGCACCACCAGCACCACCACAATCACCAGCAACAGCAGCACCAGCGCTCCGACGATAGCTCCGAGTCCGAGACGGAGACCACTGTGATCGAGGATGACTCGATGACCAGCGAAAAGTTTTTGCTGCTCATCGACCAGCTGACCGGCAAACAGGACAAGCATCTGACCGTCAAGGACATCGGCATCATACTGGAACGGCTCAACTCGAAAATCGTGGATGTCGAGCGGCTGGACCGTGACTACGAGGCCACCGACTGCTACAATTGGACCATCAAGGCGACAATACGCGGCGACGTGCTCCAGGAGCTGGGCATCATATATAACGGCAGTTACTACGGCATATCCGAGCACCCTGGGTACCGGCAAAACGACGAGGAGTTGGCCAACGAGGACGACGAGGAAGTGTTGGACGATGACGACGACGACGGCGAAAACAACGCCGACAACGGTGGCGAGCATGGACGAAGTGCTGGAGCCAACTGCAGGAACGACCGTAATCGACGTCGCGCCGACGAAGAGGTTAACATTTAAATAATTAAAACATATGTATTTATATATAAATTCCTGCTACGGTATATAATCATTCAAATATATATATATGCGAACCAAGACACACACACACACACACACACACACACACACATACAAAGTATACGTATCATCTTATATACTTGCGCGAACGGTGGTACAACAGTGACAATCGCTATAAATAACGGTTTAGCATAATTCGACAACATCGCCTACCGGTTTTACTATTTTTTTGCATGAGCATATCATTGCAGTACTGTTTTGCATAACGTTAGTGGTAAAAATGAAGAGAAGACGCGAATGGTGAACAAGTGAAAAATTGAAGTAAAAACCACAAATCCTGCTAAAACCCATGGGTTACTTACGTATGTGTAACATGGACATAACGATAATTACACAATTACACGTTTTATTTCATTATCATATGCTCCTGTCATGCACCATACAGTAACGCCTTGCCATGAACCGCATTTTCCTTTTGTGTACCGTGATTGTTTTTATATGCTTCCGGTAATTATTTTTTCGTATCATCTTCGTGCTAATACACACACACATACACACACACACACACACACACACACACACACACATATATATATATATATATCTTAATATATATACACAATTTCTTAGCGAATAAAAAATAAAATAGACCTGTTATCGATACTAACACTTGCTGTTTGTATCTTTCTCGGAGGTTTTTTTATTTAGATTTCCTAAAAGCATTTCCATAATGTGTTATTTACATTGATAAAATCAATATTTTCCAACGATTACGGACGAATCAAACGTCGTTATGCGTATACCATTATCATCATTATTATGATTAATATTATAACTAATATTAAGAATTATAATTATTATTATTATTATTTAATACAATATATTACAATATAAATGTTATTGCTGCGATCTATACAGTTAGCCTTGTTTTTAAAATAGATGAATACCGGGTACTCGGTAAAAATTAAGTACTAGGTACGCTAAATTCTAGTACATCTTACATGAGTGACAAATGTCACCAATTTAACAACTGAGTACTTATACATTTGAATAACGCCAAACGCAAACCGATTGTTTCTACGGTAGATGATATTCAATTTTATAAGATAGGTAATAATATCTGGTGTAGATAAAAATTATTTTATCCACGATTTCTCCGAATCAAAAATCTTCATTTGTTTGCCATTAACGATCGCACAATACATTTTAAATTATTTGATACTTTGAGTTAAACGTATATTTGTTACCATTCGGTGTTATAATATCGGTGTTTTTGTTACCCAAACATAAATTTTTATTTATTTTTCTAGACCCATACATTATGATTGTCAAAAATATTGAGATATTTAGTGTTTATATCAATTGATTAACTTTGACTGCTGTTCGTACAGCTTTTTTCATAATTTTGTAATACGCTAGCGAATTTACCAATATTAAAATAAACTAATAGCAACCCTTTATTTATTTCAAAACGTGAATCTTTACTCTGTTGTAAAGATTGTTTCATGTAAACTTATTTCTAATAATTTTGCAAGGGAAACAGATGTCGTATATTTTTTAAATACATACAACTTAACGTAGGTAATTATTTAGTATCTTATCGTTTTTTAATATTGTTTATTAATTAATTATTTTTGTGCTATATTTTAAACACGATGTTTAAAAATAAACTAATTATTCCGCTCAAACCGCAATGTTCAATTTAGGTAGTATTGAAATCTAAATGTCATATAATATAGTCGATTAACATTTTTCAAAAATTGAAGTGGAAATAGTTCATAAATAAACTATAATATTGTGAAACCATTATCTAACGGAACTTGTTGCATGTCTTTTACATTGAAAACGAAAATCAAATATTACAAGTTATTTTGTATAGCAATACGTCAATCGTCTTCCAAAGCAATATTAGTGGTTTGACGTTCGTCTTGTATAGTTCAGCTGAAGATCGACTGAACGTACTCAGGACAAAAAAATACACATCCACTCCTATGACTTTGTTCAATTTTCATGAGTGTAAAAAAATTGGCGTTGATAATGTAGTGTCTTGAGTTATGTGTTTAAGATTTAAAATAATATTCTAATCCACGCATCATTATCTGATAAGATCTAAATTAAGCCGTAGTTCAAGCAATATTATTTTCTTTTTTCATTTCTAGTATTTACTTTGAAAAAGGTAGTTTGCGTTCACCTTGTATTTATCGCGTTTATTGTTATAGTTGTGATTATATTATTCGGTAAATAGCCAATATAAAATTATAATATTTATGTTTTCAAAGTAGATAGGTATGTTCAATCTTCAACTATTTTGTATAATATTAATACGTTTTAAGAAAGTATGCCAATATATCATGTTGTTAATAAATTAATAAATGTTGTTTATCTATAGATATTTTATCTACGAATCTAGCATATACTTTTGTTCAAAACGCTTTTTGAGTTATGCATCGAATAAAAATTAATATCATAAAATCGATTCAATATTTTTTCCAAATAAATGAGTATTAATATCTTAATAATAACGCAATTATGTTTGTATAGTTAAAATAAATATCAACAATACAATAAAAAATATATTTATAATTTGATATTAATTTGCATTTCAATATTAAGCGTTGCTATAAATAAAATATGTAAACGGTAATTAAACTCTATTTATCTTTTGAACTCTAAATCTTGACGAATTCTTAATACTTGCGTCCCCGGCAGAAATTGTATTCTGTGTATTAAACGAAGAATTTGTTCTGATAATGATTATGTATTCATTTTACATAAATGAGTTTCATTATAAAAGTATTTATTAATTACCTTAAAGTAGTATACTTAGTTACCTTCTAACCGTTGTTTTCCATCAACTGGCTGTTTTAATTACTGTGCATCTTTACTCATTTCACCCATATATGAAAACACTATAACTGCATCTATAGTTTTAATGATACATTAATTTTATAAATGTATACCCTTAATAACTTATAATATTCAGTGATTTTCATTCCGTTGAATTTTAAACTTTCTATCGTATTTATCGTATTTTTATTTCAGTTATTAAATTATCTCACCTCGAGTTTTTAATATTTAGTTTTCTTATTCATTGATCAAATAATTTGTTACAAACGTTTTCTATATCTTGTCCATAAAAATATTTTAACAACTCTTTGTAGTATGATGTCAAATTAAATTATAAGTCAGATATATCCTTTGAAACTTTCAAAAATCTGTTTCTAAAACTTTCGTTTTCATTTTAAAATAACCACGCTGATGTATATTTTAAATCAAATATATATCTTTTAAATGAGAATTGTGGTTGTTTTTGTATAAATATTAGCTCAAAGATTTAGACGTACAACTTCTATGCACATCATGCATGTTGCGTAACACAAAAATGTTATCGGCTTGACAACAATAAGAACGTATTGTACGCCAACTGCCAACTCACAAAAACAGGGAATGGATTTTTGTAGATTAACAGAAAACCGTATAGAAAGTGTTCAAATGTGAGTCAGGTACGTGTACGACAATAAAGAGATAATATATGGATAAGCGCAAAATAAGTTGAATATCAAAACCGGCATTGATAAGAAAATGTATTTACTGTAATATCGCATTGATACAATACCTGCATTATTATCAAACTACTGATATTACAAGGAAAAAACATGTAAATGATTTTATCTCGAACAAGATTCCCCCATTTACATGGCGTTTAGTATATTTGACTCAAGCTACGGAAGTTAATAGGCCAAAAATAACTTGAATTGAAAAAAATGTAACTTTGAGCTAGTACATTCTTTATGTTATTATTGCAAACGTTCTAAATGTGTTTCAAAATTACAAAATTATTATTGTTACAGTAACAGTTACCACTAAACTAATTTAACTTAGTCGGTCTAGTGTTTATAATTTATACTTAACAATAGTATACAGAGTAAATTAGATTACGCAAATTTTCGCTTACATTATAAATAACAATGTTTAAAATTATATAATTATGTTGGAAAACAAATCTGTAACACTTACTAAATTAAATTATTTTATCGATGGTTATTGTTGAATACATCTAAACTTTGGTTGAAAATATTATTAAATAATTTTAATATAATAAATTGTTAGTGATTATATAGCAGTGGTATTATGTACTCTACAATACATATTATATTTATTATTAAGTTCGTAGGCTGTTCGGGAAAAAATGAAATGTTTAATGTATGTATTTTTAATTGCGGTTCGTTAATTCACCGTACGCTATATTTTGTGAAAGAACATAATACATAGTACATAGTGATTTGGTTGGTTTGTCGATATTGTGTACAATGCGCTTCACTGCCTATTTTGTTGTTGTTATACGACAGGAATTCATTGTTACGTTTCATTTTATTATTTTATACAATAGCATATACTTAAACATAATAATTATGTGATATGTATATTATGTATGTATGATAATAATATTATTTTATAGATATAATATTATTATTATATAATCAATTAATTTAATTATATTATTGATTTAAATGAATCAGTAATATTTCCGATTTATACATTAAAAAAGTGTACACATTTTAGTTTGATATTATAAGTTGTATAACTAATACCACTAGTGTTTTCCTACGCGATGAAAAAATGTACGGGCAATCTATTTTATATTTTACTGTTGATACATATAAGAACCATAATTTTTGCTTGATAAATTAAATACGTAATTAAAGCTCACATTTCCAACTAAAAAAGATGTATTTTATAACAAAACAATGCCTTCTCAGGTCTGAATTTTTCTGTATATTTTAAATTTTAAAAAATATATATATATATATATATATGTGTGTGTGTGTGTGTGTGTGTACCTACGTATAAATGATTTCATATCTCTCGAGTACTAACTAATCAATATAGAAGAACATTGTTATATCAACTTAAAGTAAGTATATTTTTCAAATAATAAGTACAGTATAAAGTGTTTGTCAATTAATACATTAATGTATGTAATAAGCTAAACAAAGATGTAGATGCGATGTAATTTTTCATATGATCGACATTTATTCGATTACGTACATTAAGTAGAATTAAATAATTTCAAATAAGAACCAATTTACGTACCTATTTATAAAAGCGTGCCATTAGTAAATCAAATATTTTAATCGTGAGAAAAAATATATCAGTGTTTATATTTTTTTACAATGTTATTTCCCAGGGTCGATTTATTGATTGTTGGATTAAATTCAATCAATTCAAATTTTGATATTTTTAACTTTTATTTAAAAATATGTACTATTTCCTTCTTAAAAGTAGCATCTGTGTTGATTTTCCAATAGATTGTTAGAGAAAAATATTATTATTTTTCAGTGCTTTCCATGCAAAAAAAACGAATACCTATACATGTTATACATATATGCATAACAAAATAATTACACTTAATTGTAAAATCAATATATTTCTAGATTCTTTTCGTAATTATTAAATAATTGCAATACAGATATTTTATTTAATATTGATATTAAAATACTTCTAGGCTATAACCCAATTGTTCATTATAGGTTTTATTATAAAAATTCCTAATTTTACAATATAGGTCATGTACAACACGTAACACGTAAATAATTTTAACCTATAATGGAAAATTAACTGTAGGTATGATTATTTCGAATACTAAGTATAACATAATTTATAAAGCATACAAAGTTAAGTCATAAGTGCAGGGTTCCCCAAATTTGGCATTTGATTGTATCTAAACAAATATTTGATACATAAATATGTACTTAAAATGATTGGATAAAGTGTAAAATTTTGAATTAATTCATATTTTTTTGAACGAAATTCGTACGTTTAAAAATGACTTATCATTGTTTGAAATCAACAACACAACTGAAAACATGATTATTATATCAATGATATTATTCGTATTAGCCAGCACAATTTTAATCCTAGAGAGCAGCACCTTACATAGTTTTTATTTGCCTTTTGTAACAAATCTAGCCATGCATGCAGTTTTGGAATATTTCATTTATTTTAGACACAAATAATAAAAAACCGGTATGTGACATATATGGTACAATATGCAATAAAAGGTTAATTCACAATGGTTTATATAATATATAAATAAATAATATCATTATTAGATATCAGAATCTCTTATAATTGGAATTCCATCTAATATTGATATTTTGGGAAGCTTATTTATGCATTCGGTTTGCCATGCTTTTTCGCCTAATGCCTCAGGCAATGGATTTCCTAAAAAAATTATACTTAAACATAATACTGTTCATAATGATAAATAGGTATAATTCTTTATAATCACTTTACCCTTAAGTATTAAATCTTGAAGGCTTTCCAATGTATTGAGTTTTACTACTTCACTCCAACTTTCAATGTTATTGTGAGACATATACAACACTTTTAGCTTGTGCAAACCTAATACGCCTTTCACTTTATCAATATAATTATATGAAATCCACAATTCCTCCAAAGTATCAGCCAGTGAGTCCAGTCCACTTAAAGACTTTATATTGTTTCGCCCTAAGGCTAATATTTTCAGATTTTTTAAATTCGCAAGGCCATTTATTTTCTCGATGCAATTTGTGCTCAATGATAATAATCTACAGTAAATATTTAAACACGCATATCAACAAAAGATATAAAAATATATCAAAATAAATATTCGTGATAATGACTGGTTGGCATTATAGATTTGACAGGAATATATTCTATATATATAAACATATGATAGTAATTAAGAAACGTAAAATGCAGGCTAATTTTAACACAATAAATGGTGTTAACTAATTTGTTAAGTACATGAAATGAATTTTTTTTTATTTATAAAACTTTGAGGAAGCGTTACCTGGGTATTATGTTGTCCTAATTTTTATCTTATGTTTCTTTTTTTTATTACAAGTAAGATGGATTTCGCCTTGACCATACTACTATCAAGTTTCAGATGTTTAGACAGAGTATCAGACATAGCGAGAATAATGATAAATGTTATATATAAATATTGAAAATGAAAGTATACAGCCCATTTCGACTGATGTGATTTATACCCAAGCTCTCAGGAGATAATGATAATATCGAAACCATAAGATGTATCAAATGGTTCTTTCATACTGACGATTTTAAATAATAATAAATTGTAATGAATAACTACGAGTACAAAATAATTACGTGCAGTGAACTATATTTTATTACTTACTCGCAGTTTGTTAAAACTGATAAACTATTGTCCATTTTTTCAATTGGTGGCCATCGAAATTGCAATTCAACTTTCGTGGCTTTTGATAACTCTATTTTATTTTGTTCCTGCCATTCCGCTAATGCAGCTTTAATTGTGGTTCCTTTATTCTAAGAGTTGTTAATAACATTAATAGGTTAAACTGTTAAAACATATTCAATTATTAAAATAAATATTAAAACCACTCACTGCCATTATTCAAATAAATAAATAACTTTTCGAGGGTATTGAAATAGTTAAAATCAATATGATCGTTGATGTGGAACAGAAACTTGAATAAACCTGAAATCGATTAAACAATTTCATAGATGAAATAATAATTTTTACCAAATACAGATTTGTTTTTTAATATCTTATCACCATAGTATTATAATTTGAATTACTTTGTTATAACATTTATTTTATTGTAAGTAAAGAAATATTGTAGTGAATTTTACTATATATAAATTTGAGTTAGATATCCAACTAAATTTTAAAAGAAATTATAATTTTTATGGGTCTTATTCTTTAATTTTTTTTCTTATTTGAACGAAAAAATTGTTATATTTTTAATCATGTACAATTTTTAATTTATTCTGTTAATTATATTTATTTTTTAAGGTTGATCTACAAATTTCAGAGCTTAAGCATCAATTGAAAATTGAATACTGTAATATTGTTACTACGGTATCGTCAACTGCAAGTGATCCATAAAAAATATATAAATAAACATAAGTCAAGAAAATAAATAAATCTTTTTATGGAATACTTTTTTCTCTATTATACAGTAAGTATATTATAGAAGAGAATATACAGGCCAATATTTAGATTATTTTAAAATCAGCCTACGCACGAAGCACCCAGTGTCTCGGAACAATTTTTTTGTTAATACCTAAAATCGGGGTTATGTATTTTTAACTAGTATGTTACTAAAAATATAGAAATAAAAATATTAAAAATATAAGACGTACATTCGTTGGTTTCCAATTTTTGATCAAATATAGACGAAGTATTAAAAAAAATACATACGTAGTAAATTGTTTTATTTCTAAAATATTTTAACGGTCACAAAGGTAATGTTGTATCTGTATTATTTCAAACAAAGTACCTTTATGAAAAGACCACATGGATTCCGCCTACGACGATATTAGTAGTCTGTTTGTGAGGGTTTGAAAGTTCCCTAGAACACTCATTTTAACATGTCTATAGAATTCCTTTGAAGGAAACGACAGCCACAATTTCCTCGTTCGAGAAAAGTCATTATCATTAAAATTATTAGCGTACGAGCTGCAGGTAATGTGCAGATGATTACGTTTTGATATACAATTTCTGGTTATACCCATATACAACAAATTTATTTTCTACAGTTATTATTATTTGTGTCGGCAAGATTAAGTTTATAAAACGGCGAGCTACAGGGTAAGTATTGATGAATAATTGAAAAGTTACATAAACAACCTGTGTAGTATAAATTGTTTACAAAATGTAATAAATTAAATAAAATATATATTTAGACATATTTTTTAAATTTGACTAGTTAATAAGTATTTAAAAAATTGCTATACTTTTTATTCAGATCTATATCACACATCTCATCATTGCATATACCTATATTACTGCATATATAAGCAAAAAAAAAAGGAACATTTCTGTATAAATGTTGAAAAATCCTTCGGCTTATATGTATCACACAGTAAATCGTTGATTATATTTCTTCGTAAAATACGTATTAAGAAAATGACAATGTTAATTAACATTAATCAAACTAATAATAATTGAACAGTGCTTATATATAATACAATATTAATTTGATTTTCGGAGAACGCTAAGCATTCATACACAGTAGCATTACTGGGTTATTTTCCTTGCGGGTTAATATTTCAGGTGACATAGATGGATTCACGTGGTTAATTTTTTCACATATTTAATCAACCGACCATGCAGATTCAATCAAACATAAAAAAATGTTTAATTAAATTTACGTCGAACAGTCGGTGTATTGATATTTTTTTAAATTGTCAGTAAACATTAATGTAACGGTGATTTTACAGCACTGTGATATTATATTCATCCTCTCCAATCTTCTTATTTATAATTCCTATGAACACAGCACACTTGACAAGCCTGTCGTCAAAGTTTACCAAAAGGGATGTGTCAAGTTGTAGCGTGACAACTTTCTGGTAACCGTGTAAAATATTAAGGTATATATGATGTGAAAATACAAAATATTGACCGTTTTTAATAGGTATTAAGTAATTCGACGGTAAAATTGGACAAAATGTAAATCAGTAAAATGGGTAATACTAGTGAAGTAGGTACCTAATCCAAGTAATTCCATAAATTATATTATAATGATGAATTAATATGCAAATGTTACTATAAAATAACAGTAAAAAATTAAATACTTCATTTAAAAGTAAATCCTGACAAAATACTGGTATATTGTACCATGTCGCATTGAAACCAAGCCCATCATAATTCATTTTTATTTAAAGACCTATAAACTATTCAAAATATTTTAAACCTTATGTTGCCGAATTACTGATAGAATATTTAAGTGCTATAAATTGCATGGGTTTTATTTATTTTTCGCATAAGTTTTTAATCTAAATTAAACAACTCATACGAATCGGTATTAGTTAACAATTAAAATAATTGAAACTAGAAATTTAACTACATTGAGAGTCATACTTTGAATGATAAATGCTCGTCATTATTGTGAGTTGAACACTTTATCTACACGGTTCATATTCTAAAAATCTAATATGATATTATGTGATATGTACCAAGAAATATTACGGGTTTATTGAAACTAATTTATTTTTCTTAGTACAATATTGCAGAGGCAGCTCATGGGTGCTGATGAAGGGAGTACGACAATATGAAAAAGTGTCTGTCTGTTCCTGTACCATTTATTTTTAATATTATTATTTTATTATTGACCGAATACTAACTTACAGTCGCAGTTTAAAACGCACGTGATTAAATAAGACACTCACATAATCGACAATAATAAAATTCCTTGTCTCATAATCAGAAACCGTAATCCGCGGGTAAACTGTTCAGATTGGTTTGGAAAAAATTATCTTTGATATTTATACGTTTGGACGACGCGGTGTATGTCGTCCATACGTTTGCGGTATACCGCGGCTTAATCGTATTCGCACGCACACGTTCGCACATGACACATACAATATTAAATTAAATAGCCTGGACGACAACGATTTTCGTCCGAAAGCGGCGGGCAGTGGCTATCGCCCAGCTCTAAGCAGTTAAAAGTTGATACGCATATGGTTATCGCTACGATCACACTCAAAAACATTTATAATGTTATTATTTTGATTATTTGAAAATCACCATTTTAGTATTTTAAGTATTAAATTATTTAATAAATTATAAATAGGTATACTATTACAATCAGAATTAATTTTCTTCTTTTCATAAATAATAGTAGAGGGTTCCGTCGTCCAAGCCACGAGACTCCACTGTAATAGCCGTCACTGTACCAATACTGTATTTGTGTTACATAATATTAAAATTTTTATGCTGTTTATTCTTACAATATTTCGAGAATGACTGGGCCTACCCGTCATCCTCATGTGCATACCTATGGTTCTTACTAGTCTTATGTGAATAACTCGTCCTTTATCGCTTAGTATCATTTTTCGATACCAACGATCGTATATTAAAGAAAAACATATAAAACAGATGTATTATTTATAATTATTGTAAGTTTGTATTGCGTGGGTTGTATAATTTTCACGTAATCGCGATCGTCGGACGTCTGCGACAATGATGGGATATGTCATCGGCATTTCCTCTACATTTACGGCAGTCGCTGTGTGTTGAACGTAATTGTATTTTTGAAATATACCAGCTGTAGTTAATTTGTGTAAAGTGTCCGTCACATTCACTAAGAATTGCCGATAGTAATTTATTTTTAATAAATGATCGCAC
Source organism: Sipha flava (assembly GCF_003268045.1). Taxonomy (NCBI): domain Eukaryota; kingdom Metazoa; phylum Arthropoda; class Insecta; order Hemiptera; family Aphididae; genus Sipha; species Sipha flava. Next base: position 642,433 of record NW_020272778.1, read on the forward strand.
TATTATGTCTTATAAAATGCAAAGAGGTTTTCCTATTGTACCGGTAATTTGTACACGTAACCCCAAAAGTTTCCAACTGTACTTTCATCTTAGTTTCTACGTGTCTATCAAAATGTCTCTAATAAATAAATAATAAGGTGTAAGTCCCAAGTTGTATGACGTGAGCTTGGATATTGCTAATGTTCATAAGAAAATACAATTGTTCTTGATTAGTTGCATTAAAAATAATAATATCTTCCTCCAAGATTTACCAGTTGCCATATAAGAACATATCTGTGAATAAAAAAAATGTAATTTGTCTATGTTAAAAACAGTAGCGTAACCAGGATTTTTAAAAGAGAAAGGCTAAACACTTTTTTGGGTAGGTTAGGTAAGAAATGCTTTAACAAACATCCGTTATTCGTCAACATTTAGTTTATACCAAAGTCTTAAAATATCTTAATACCAAATAGTAGTACGCTAGTTTAGTCCATACACTTAAACACGACCCATTAAGGGAGAAGATATAGCCCCCTTAGCGCCCATTGGCTACATCACTGATTGAAAATATGATTCTTCGGAACCATAAAAGATAAATTGTAAACGCCCAATGTATGATAAAACGAAGCAGAGTCTGAACTTCAAAAGTATATAAAAGCCAAGACTTTCAAATCTTCGAATATTTTTATTTTTTTTTTTTGACTGAGGTAAGTAAAATAACTAATTATTCAACAACTAATCAAAATATATTATATATGATTGATATATCTATACAAGCAGTCTTCGTTTTATTCTTATGAATTATGTAATTTATGTTCACATATAAACAAAATGAATAATTGCCTATGACAGTTCTCACTCGCATTGCCAAACATTACTACTTGACCACTTATCTTAATTTTTATTTTAATTGAAATTTTGAAACATAAAAAATAATTATTTAATTGGAATTATCATCTATAATTATAGAATCATAATTATTTGTTTCTTTTCCTTTACACTATTGGCTCTTCTAATTTATCTATGATATGGTTTAGAAACGCTCAACAATTTAATTTTGTTAGTTTTTAATTAGGTACATACAATAATTTGATAAGTATAATAAAATCGGGCATATACCAATTGCCTCCCGAAATCAAAAAAGTCAATAATTTTTATAAGAATTTCCTCCAAAAATAGCCAACATTTTATCGTAAATAAAAAGCGTCTATTACTAGTTGTCTCCTAATAGACAGATAATAAATGTAAAAGTGGTTTCAAACATTTTCAAACTTCATGTATCAAAATAAGTTTGTAATTTCGAAGTCGTAATTTATGACTTTTGTTATATTTGATAGGTATTTTATATGATTATAACTACTTATACAACTGTACATAATATACTATTTAGTGTAATGTTAGAATATAATCCAAACCAATCCTGAACCAGACTATACCATATGCTATCGTAAATAATTATCTTTTAGTTGATTTTCAACACTCGTTTTTGTTGTACGGTTTTATTTTTACAAATTATTAACCAATTAAAAAATGTTTAATTAGTTTTTAGAGTGAATCAAAGTTAAGTGCGAAACATATATAGTCAAAAGAACCAATGTGTTAAAATAATTAAAGGTTTTAAATTTAGTTTTCAAAAGAAGTTAGCCTTCAACAAAGAAAGGCGGAACTGTACAACAAAAATATGTAAAGATTTTTCAAAAGTATATGAAAATAACAAAGTATTATTGAACGAAAGCAAGTTGAACCATAATAATCATGTACCATTATCTGAACAAAGACTTAATTTACACGAAATAAGAACTCTTTTAAAAGAAAAAAAATCACCGAAACATTATTACGTGAAAGGCCTTCAAAGTTATTACACGCAGAATTAAGACTGCATAAAATAGATGTTACAACTACGGATGTATTATAATTGTATGGATATGTTTTATTATCATTAAGTTTATGAACTAATACTAAATTCTACACGAGAGGCAACTCATATGTTATTATGAATAAGGATGGGCAAAAACCTGAATACATTAATGTTTAAAATATCGATGAACCATATTTTATAGGACAAAAAATATCAATATTTATTTAACGTGCGAGTTAATAGGTATCATCCACTTTTATTATAATGTAGTACTTTTATCTGTTAGCAACCCGACGTGATTTTTCACAACAAATCGAGTGATATTTTTTTTTTTGTAGGTGGAGCATTTAATAATGGTATAGTCCAATATTCTTATCGTAATAATCGCGTATACTATTAACGACTTTTTTGATATACCATAGATATTAATATTTAATTTTGATAGGTAAACTTACCGTAATTTAATTTTTCCAATATTATTTTTTTTTGTATTTATATTTTGCAATGTTGGTTGCAATTTTCTTTTTTTTTTTAATTTTTAACCCGTCCTTTTTTACCTTCCATTATTAAATGGAAATCAATACTAAAATATCGATGGAATATTTTCGATATATCGATCGAACACCCAATATCGATATACTTTGCGCAACCCTAATTATGGATTGTCTGGTCATTGGAGGCAACTAGTGTATATTAACCTTTTTATTTATGATAAGAATGTGAGGCAACTAGTATGCACCGATAAAATCATAAGAATTAATTATCATGTCTAAAGTTAATCTCATTGTTTGAAAACCCTTTATTATTTATTTGAACAATATTTTATTGAATGTCAATATTTTCTGAATATATCTTCTTCTTCTTCTACAGCTTAACGGTCCATTAAGAACCTTCGTTGCCACTAGTAAGCCTTTCCAATTTTCTCTGTCCAAAGTCCAGTCTAACGTTGCATGCTCATCTATTAGTCTCATATCCTCTTCTACGGTGTCTTTCCATCTTGTTCTTGGTCTTCCAAGTGGGCGTTTTTTCTTTATTTTTCTTATCAGAACATTTTTTAATACATCTCCATCAGCTCTCCATATATGTCCCAGTCACTCTAGACTTTTACACCTTATATATGTGAGTATATTTGGTTTTTCATACAGCTTTTCATTGTTCCTCTTTTCATAAATTCTCAGGTTGTTGTTGTATACCGGTCCGTATATATTTCTTAATATTTTCCTTTCCCATATAGCAAGCTTTCTACTATCATCTTTTGTCGTGGACCAAGTCTCACATCCGTAGGTTACTATTAGCTCAAAATAGCTTGTGTACAGTGTAGTTTTTGACTTCCTAGATAGCAGTTTTGATCTCAAAAGTTTGTTTATGCTAAAGTAACATCTATTTCTATTCAATATTCTTTCTTTTATTTCCCTTTTCCTATTTTCTGAATATATAAATTATTAAATGGGTGCCTAAAATGCAATATCTAATTTAAAAGTAATTTTATGTAGATATTATCTTTAATTGTAGAACTATAGTTAATATATGATTAATTACCAAAACTCAATAGGGGCATAGGTAACTAATAAATTATAATAAATAACTACTTCTGTATTAATTAAAATTAAAATAATTTTTAATATAAATGTATTATAATGATGAACATATATTTATATATCAAACAAAAATGTTTTAGAATTTTCAAACGCAAATATTTTAAAAGCACTTTAACAGTTAATACTTACAAATATAATTTTACCCTCATTTACAAAAAGGTAATAAGTTATGACTAACAACCCATAATTACTATTGAAAAGTTAATATTTTATTATAACTAGAAAAATAGACTCAATAAAGTTGCAGGACTTTTAATGTAAGGAATAAAACAGTCTTAAATGACGAAAAACAGATACCTATTTAAAAATTAATACAAATAGTAGTTATTATAATTAATCATAAAACATTATGAGGAAAGATTTTTAATTCTAATTTATTAGATAATTTATGAATGGAAGTTATTTGTAATTATTTATCACAGCGATAAGTAATGTTGTGGAAAAACTATTTTATAAATAGGTAATTTAATTAAATAATTAATATTTAAATCCATTGTATTACTTGCCCAGATTATTATTTGATGAATGCTTACATTTAATACAATCATTAAATATTTAACAATGTTACTAAATTTGGTACATTGTGATTCATACACAATAAGTTTATATATAGCACTCATGTTAATTAAATGCAGTTTTTTTTTAATGTTATACAATTTTATCAATATAAGAATATATCATTAATTTAAAAAAAAAAAAAAAATCATAATCAATAAAGCTTGATGTACACATAAAAAAAAATAATATATTTTACTTATATGTAATAACGTACAAGGAATTAACTTATAATAGGATAACAAAGGACAAGAAAGTAAAACAACAATAAGCCAAATAAAATAAATACCAATCATTTTAAAAGACTTTTACAGAATATTTAAATAATATAGCACATTATTTACATGGTATATTAATTTAAAAATGGTAATATAACATCATTTTCCTAATAAAATAGAATTTAAAACAGAAATTTTTTTTTTATAAATTGTGTCTTAATTGGAATCAAAAATTGTGTTAGAATTATCAACAGAAATTTGAAACAATTTAAGTGTTAATACTTTATATAGTATTACATAGATTGACATTTCATTTCAAGTGCCCAGCACATGCCGATTTTATATTTTCAGTTATAAAATGAACTTAAATAATCACAACCAAATCAGACTTCAGAAGAACAAGGGACATAAAAGCAAAGGATGTAAAAATTAATAGTTTATTTTTTGTTATTGTCATTATCAACATTTTCTAAAACGCCATCAATAGAATCTTTTTTCTTTTTAAATTGTTCATTTAATTCTTTATATCTAGCCATACACTCTTCCTGTTAAAAAATAAAATAATATTTATACAAAGTTCATTAATAAAATATAAAATAATAATTTTTATTTACTTTAGTTTTATTTGGTACAGATTTAGATATCTTCTCCCAACGGTTTTCAGTGGAGCCTTTTGGAAATTTTATAAGAGCACTTTCTAACGCTTTTTGTTGTATTTGAGTCCATGAACGGTTAATAGATTCAATATTCTCAGTTGCTCTTGTCTTAATCTTTTTTGGTTCTTCTGTGATAACTGATTCAACTACTTCCTCTGGATTTGGAACTTTATATCCGTTTTGTTTCATTTTATTGGCCATGAATGCAACTTCAGGAACTGGACGATGCATTGCTTTTGCTACTTTTTGCCACCTATCTGATGTACCAGGAGGAAATTTATTTACCATTTGCGACAATTCATATAAATCTTCATCGGTCCACAAACCACCAGCAACTACAGTAGTTTCAATTTTTTCAGTATTGATTTTTCCGCGAGTATCCCCATTAGTGCTAACATAATCATTAATCTCTGGTATCTTATATTGTACTTTACGACGTCTAATTCTTTCACGAATAATTGGTTCTGGTTTTTCATATTCCAATTTACTATAAAAAAAAGTTAAGATATATATATTTTTATTCTTAGATTAAACTATTATACAATAAAAAAATATATCAATCATAATTAAATTTATTATATTAAATAAATAATATTATGATTTTAAAATACTATAGTACGGTTGGTATATCAGTGGTGTTACATTTTTAAAATATGGGTTTAGAATAAGTAGATTTATATTTTTTATAATCTTATTTAAAAATTAATTATATTTAAATTTAAAACATATAGTTTTATAAATTTTGTAATATTTTTTTATTATAACATTTATTAACTTGCCAAATTTTTAAAATATAATTAAATGCTAAGTACATTATTAAAAACTTACTTCTGATTATTTTTTCGCTCTTTGAATTTGGTAATCAAAAATGATATAGCTGATGTTGTTAGCGATGGTGATTTTAAGATAAACAACCATAACCAATAAGGTATTTGACAAGGAAGAGTATTCTTTAAGCTGAAAAATGATTTTAAAATATTTAAGAAAAACAAAATATATATATATATAAATGTATTTAAAATTAACCTTGGTTTTGGAATGTTCACATCAAATTCAGGAGGTATTGTTGATTCACCTCGATATTTCTTTTGTTTTCGTAGCTTTTTCATTTTTGAACTTATTAACTCATCCTGTAGAAAAAAAAATTACTTAGTTAAGAAGTACAAATTTTAACTGCAGGAATATTAACCCACGTCCAGACCAAAAAACATTTGTCGCCGACTTTGTCTCCAATGTCAGTGACAAAATGTTTCTTTAAATGTCACCGAAAAAATGTATAAACAAGCGTGTCCACACCAAAGCAACATATTTGATAAACATTTTAATCTTGGACAAAATGTGGAACGAGAATGACGTGGCGATATCCGCATGTGTTTGTGTAATTTTTAGTTTAGAGCAAAAAAATGCTTTCAAAAAAAGATATTGGGTTCATCCTAGTTAAACATAGCAAAAATATAGTGGTAATGATTTAATGACTGATCTTAAACATGATGACATTGGTTTATCTGGAGAATTTTATATAATATAATATATAAGAGTAAAAATAATAATAAAATAAAATAAAAATTTGCACTACGTATAGGCGGACGAGGCAAAACTGAAAGAAAACAAATTAATAAAATATGATACATTTACTAAATATTTATCGACAGAATTTGACCGGTCTGGACGTGTTAATTCATTGTCAGCGACAATGTTTATAAACTTTGTCGAATTTTTCCTACCTGATGGAAAACAAAAATTTGACGATAACAATGTCACCGACACAATTTTCGGTAACAAATTTTAGGAAGTTTTAATTTTTGTTGATAACACATATTTTCGACAAATGTTTCTTAGTCTGGACGCGGTTGTACAGTAACATTAATCTTGTACATTAAATTGTAATAAAATTATAATTACCACAGTGAATTTATTTTCTATATATGATCCCCAAGCAACAAGATATTGACCAACACTAATTATAGAAAAGAGAATAACAACCATTTCGAGGAAACCCATCCTTCTAGCTCGTCGATAATAATAAACAGCATGATGCCAGTTCGGTAATCCTTCGCTTAAAACTTTGTCATAATGTCCCCGTTTTACAGGATCACGTAAAACATCATGAATTGATGCTAATTCTCTGAATCTTGCTTCAGCATCAGGAGCACTATTTTTATCAGGATGTAATAACAATGACATTCTTCTAAAAGCATGTCTTATTGCTGATGAATTAGCATTCTGAAAATCAAATTATAAAGTTATAATTTATACAAATATTATATTATACAGTACCTAAGATTTAAAATAAAAATATTTGAATACAATGTACATGCAAGTTCATAAATATTTATAAATAACAATATATGTTTAACATTTTATATTAAATCTTTGCCTTATGACATTATAAATACAAGCATTGAGCTAATAACCTAATCTAACCTAACCATTATTTAGCTATAACTAAAAATATAATTTTTTAACAAATAAAAGTATTTAATTTGTTCTTATATACAGTAGAAGCCACTTATTAGAAACATAGATAATTAATACAATCAGATTATTGAAACAATACATCGATTATTTGAAACAATAAGTTTATTTGGCAATAATTTAATTACAGTGTACTTTATCTTATGTCACTACGATCGAAACTAGTCAAACCCTCGGAAGAAATGTACGAAGATTAGATCGATGTGGACTTATACCTTGATGTTGCAGAGGTTCCAACAGAAAAAGAGATTTGTAATGCGATTATGAATCCTCAAACACTTTAACATGCTATCACTAACGATAAAGAAGGAAAAAGTATCCCCATGAAGTAAAGAAATTTTAGAAGTTTTAAATGTCCTTAGGAGAGCAGTCCTGCATCATGCGGATGAAAAAGGCTTTAGACAACATTATTCTTATGAAACCATGATCATCAAGTTACTCAGCGCAGATCAACAGACGATAAACACATATTTTATTTACCTTATACTTTTTTTTTTTTTTTTTTTCATAGAAGATAATTTTTTTCATAATAAATAAAACCAATCGCTTATTAGAAACAATCGGTTAATTGACACCTCACCTTGGTTTGAAAGTATTCCTAATAAGCAGCTTCTACTGTATTATAATAAAATACGCAATAAAAACACTCATAATGTGATCAAAGAACAGTCATATTTTTAAGTGACTTATACAATACAAGATACACAAAATTCCCAAAAACCTCAAAAAAAATTAAAAAATTAAATTCATAAGAAAGGAATAGTTAAAATAATTTTCAATTATTGAGTTATTTAAATATGGTTATTCTTATTGTTGTGAAAATATTGAAAATACTTAATTGACTTTAAATTAAAATAACAATACTCACTTCGGGTACTTCTAAAAACTGATAGAAATTGATATTATTCATTTCTTCAACAAGATCAAAAACTTCCATTTGATCTGAGTCCCAAGCCCAAATAGAAGGTGTGTTAATTACTAACACAACAGTGATAAAAGATAACATTTTTGAGCCTAAAAAATAATAATTAACAATGAGTTGTACAACAATATTAATAAAAAGACAACTAGATCTTAACATAAATGACATATAGCATAAGGTAAATAAATATTTTATAGCTAGTAATTTAATATTAAATGATAAATTATTAAATAAATAAACCTCAAAAATATAAATTGACTATTGACTTTAAAACCCATCAAATTAACTACTAAAATTATTAAGATAGCATTAAGATATTTATAATTTTTTTATTTTTTTTTTTTTATTGATATTAATATATAATAATTTATTAATATCAAATCACACAACATTTTTGAATATTAAAATTAGAATTTATTAAAATATCTGAAAATATTTTTCTTAATAGTCAATAGAACTTATCACATATTTATTTCAATGTTTATTATAAATATAAATATTTTTCACTAATCTTGGCCACTATTACAAATATGTACATAATGCTAATATTTTAGCCACAAATAGATACATATTTTAAATATAAAAATGCTTGTTTAAAAAAAACAATTATATTATTAATTATTTTATTGTTAAAACACGATGTTAATATTTTATTTTTTATTATAATTTTTCTTATTCATGGTCATATTTTGTATACAAATAATAAACAAGTCATTCATTGTTTTGAAACATAATTTAATAAATTATAAGTTTCATATTAATAGGTTATGTACTTAGAAAAAATATACAGCTCAATATGTAAACTATGTCTTTAGATAATCATTATCAAAAAAGCAATAAAATTGCATTATAATTAACAATAATAATCTGTATCATTAAAAAATCATTCAAAATTATCTAAAGAAACAATTAATCTCATAATTAACATATTTTAGAAACTATAAAATTGAACAGTTCTTTACATTAGAAAAAAAAATTGAAAACAGGTACTAAATTGAAAAAGCACCAAAAATTAATAAATATTTTATAAATGCAAAATGTTTATCTTCATTAATAAATTATAAAATGAATGCAGTATATCTTTCATCAGATTTTATTCAAGCAGTATGAGGATTTAAAAATCAAACTGATTCATAAAATAAATTCATACTAAATTGATTGACTATGGTACAAAATCAACTCATAAAAAATAATAAATTAAATGTATAAAGTTGATTTATAAAATAGATTTTCTTGATTTTAGTATTCAGGTGTTTGTAAAGAATTTGTTTAAAAAAAAATTGATTAAATATAATGGACACATCCAATTTAAAGCACAAATTAGGTATATCCTTCATATAATATATCCTTAATAATATTATCATTCATATGTGTTGACCTTTTGATTGAATTAACATCTACTTAGTTTATTTTAATCATAACATATATGATTACTTAAAAGTTCATCTGATGTAATATTATTTATATCAAGTTGTGGAACTCAAAAACATATGCTCGTGTGATACACATATCTTTCCTATGATCAAGAAAGTGAGTGGGTTCGTGAACAGAGAGTATTAATGTGTGCTTGATTATGGAAAGAGGTATAAAATAAAGATTTTTTTACAATATGATGGTCAGTTGAACGCACCGATTTAGGTCACGAATGATACACCTAAACTAAATCGGAAAACACTTGGAAAGACATGTACCTATGTGAGGTATTCTGACCAGAGATGAAAAACCGTGTCACCATATTGCGACGGTAAGGTGGCGAATTTACGGATTTTCCGAAGCGGGCCAAAACATATGGAGAACACTGGGCGTCGAAAAAGCACATAAGCGCGCCAGGGATTGGTAGAGGGATAATTACCAAAGTACATCGAAATGGAACACAAGGCTTACCGGTCATGTTGTGCGGCTACGTCGGCGGTGGCCTAAATAACGAGCGGTGTCTCGGACACGTTTCGCGTTCCGAACGTCGACGACGCGGGAAACGGTGTTTCCGGCGCTGACGAACAAACGAAATGGACGCGCGCGAAACGTGGCGGTCCGCGAACTGCTGCTACTGCTGCTGCTTGTCCCGTTCTCGCTGTGCTGAAGAGAACCGCTTGGCCTACGTGCTGACGCCGCACAGACTTGTGGGCCAGGCGACTCGTTTCGTGCAAACGTAGCGCGCGAGCTGACGTAGACGACGGAGTGGGGACCGGACTGATAAAGCGCAGTGCCCGACGGGTGATAAACTGATAACGCGCCGATGTCGCCGACGACTGAAATCCCTTTCCCTTTTTTTTCTTCTTTCGCCCCGACGATCGGGGTACGTCGCCGTCACCGTAAATCGGCCACCGGCAGCAAGCCGGGTGGTTGCCAGCGCAGCGCCATCAGCGGCTTGGGCTTTTATCGATATTCGGCAACGGGTTGGGGGGCCCGCGGCGTCCAACGTGATATTGTCGCCGCTGTTGGCCACGGAATACTGCGTGATAATTACTTATCATAATCATTTATGATAAGCCTCGAACGGGGCCGTCATGCGTATTTTACGTTCCACGCGTGTCGGTCCCGTTATTCCACGGTATACCGCCGCCGCCGTCGACGACAAAAAGTGGCTGGATTAGTTTTCCCTTCTCTTGTTTCATGTATCGTTTACACGCGTCTATTCGAAACGGTTTTCGATTAATTCAATAACATTCACTTCCGTTCGGAAAACCGTTCCGAGCTCGGTTGGCAAAAACGTATTTTACACTTACGTCGGCAAATTATTATTAGGGTGTATTATACCGGAAGATAACCGAGATGTTTCTAACGTTACCGCAAATATTACATACGAGCAGAGTAAAATAAAAATCATCCAATCGGACATTTCTTGTTTCGTCCGAAATCTAATAAAAATGTGTACATTTTACAACATTAACAATATTATTACTCGCCAACGAAGCGTAATAGAACATTCACGCACAGAAGTGTATCCTTTGGCCGCGACTAACGCCACGCTCGCGTGGCTCCCCGCTAGAAACATATATTACTAGATATTATGTCAGACGTGCAGAAAAAGTTATGACTAATCAATCGTTTTTAGTAAATATTAGTCTTTGTATTGACTTCGAAAGTAAAAAGGATTACATTTTTCATCATTCACCATGACTTCACGCCCTTGTGTTGCCTAAACTTGCCCAATCCGAGTCATTTTTGTTCGTCAAACCTTGGCATGATACCTATCTTTATTCTACGGAGATGATCACCAGTTGATATGGCAGAATTAAAAACGTTGACGAACATGGTTGTGATTATTATTATATTTCTATTACTATTTGCATTACTTGTGTGTTGTACGCACAATATTATGCGTGTAGTAAAATATTGGATTAATGCATGTAAATGAACTCTAACTTAGTGCCATTACTAGGTGCCCTACGTGGCGCTCTTGGCGAATTTTATTTTGGTGCTTATTCTTTACAAAAAACCACAATTTTAATTTAACTCAAATGCGCTCCTTTTCTTTGCTGCGCCCTTGGAATCCACCCATTTTTCCAACCACTAATTAAAACTCTGATACAACTCGCACAGAATATTAGTTGAACAATGATGCAGCGTACCCAATACATTAATAGCATTTATTTCCCTATCCCAAACCAGCATTGTTAACCAAAAACGTTCGGTCGGCGCGTTTGGTGTGCACACCCATCATTATTGTTTACAATTTTTTTTCACCTAAACGTATGTGTGTACTTTTTTTTGTTTCATTTTTTTATTCTTTAAATGTGCTCGTTCAAGGTTTACGTAAACGTAAAATGCACGCGCAGGTAATTCGCGTTTAGTATGGAATTGCCACAATCATTATTTTAGTCAAATATTAATTTTTATGACTATGTGTATATTATGCATACGGCTGTATTTACAATTTCAAATAGATATCCAAAATTTATAAATTAATGACCTACGTGCGAAGCTCGTAGTATTCAGTGCTTAGTCAATACGAATTGAAGCAATATAAAAATACAAAATATACAAGTGTCTTAAGCATAGTATTAAAGAAAAAATATAATTTCTATGCTTGTTTAAAGTAACGTAAACCATGAATGTATGTACAACAGTGTAAACGTAAATAGTAAATGTACTTTTATGTTCGTTCGGTCTGATGACGACATATATTCTGACCTAGATAAATGTTTGATATTTAATTTAATTAAGTTTGATTAATAACATTTTAACTCTGAGCCCTGTGTAAATATACGAGTATGTGTACATCTTACTAGTTGGTCACGTTATATTATATCACGACAGGGCCGAACGCAGGAAAAAATTGCGAGTGAGGTTTTGAAAAAATGTATTACAAAAAATGTTGATAAATAGCATGCTTTATTACTCATTATTTAATTTAATTTTAATTTTAATTTTTATATAATATATATATATATATATTATTTCTATGTGGCTCACGAGAAACTTTGAAATAATTATAAAATATGTAGATTAAATCATTTTTTTTATAACACTTTTTCTGATATTTAACGGGGGTTGAACCCTTTAAACCACCCAGCTTTCGAACCTATGTCACACATTTTCCCCAAAAGATATTTTTTATTCGGAACGGAACACTTACTAGAGTCTTAGTATATTTGTTACGATAATACACATTTTATTTTTATTAATCATAAAGTTTTACACAATAGCATAATATATAGTGCTAAAATTGCAAAACATAATATTGTTTTATATTGTTTAGTGCAAAGATTTAATATAATCGGAATAATTATTAAAAATTTATCCCAGAGAGAAATTTTAGTTTTTAAACAATTATACCATAAAACAACCAATCACTTTTTCGGTCGTTATGATTGATATATTATTGCTTTCAAATTTATGTACGACACTGGATCATTACACAAACGTAATCGAAGCGAAACGAATGCTCAAAAAGCCTCCGTATAATATCCTGTCTGTTCTAATTCTTTATAATATTATGTAACATATTTGATAAATTATGTAATACAAATCTATGTATTATGCATACAATATATTATTGGAAAAAGAAAAAAATCAATAAAACGAGCAGTCTTTGAAATGATATATTCAAAACCACTTCCTGATAATAAAGCGATAAACAAAAATTTGTACAACCTTCCTGTAATCATTTAAATTTAAACATCCGCTGTCTACTAAATTTCTCCTGCAAGTAAATTGTTCTCATTGGTATTTACAATGCTTATATGTACTAAAATTTTATTTAAAAACTGAGTCAATAATTCAATAATTGCAGATATATATTACGATAGGAGTGTACTATGTATACAAATAAATACCTACATTTTTCATTTACTATAACAGATATAGAGTATTTCTATATAAATAATAAAATTTAGCTTACATTAACATTTTGAGATTGAAACAGAGATATTTGCTTCTAAAAAGGGTATTTTCACATTTTGACTAGAGCAAATAAATTATACTTTGACATAATGTTTGCATAAATTACACAATTTATACATACACACATATTTATGTGTACAGATAGTTACTTTCAATTTTTAGGATGCATATTTTAGTATACCTACCTACACGTACTGTTGAATTAATATAAAATTTTGATTCATATAGTATTCTCTATATATATTAAGTATGTAAGTAAGTATAAAACATAGTTTATATATTTATAATAAGATAATTATATTAATATATAATAAAATATATATTTAGTATATTTGTATACTTAATTACATACTTAATTCTTATATAATGAGAAATAATATATTTTAACAGTAACTATACTTGGTGTAAAATATGAGGATTATAATAAAACGCCCAATTACAATTATTTTACTATTGAACAATATTTATTGTATAGGATTAGGTTTATTGTAACATTATAAAGTAGGTTATATTTTGAAATAAAATTTATTTTAAAACTCATTAACCTAAATATTGATAATGTTTACTAGAATTATAACATACATAATCAACGTTTACACAATTTAGAAAATACTATATACTTTACACAAACAAAATTGTAAAAACTCAATATTGTAAATATTTTAGAATATACAAAATATTGAATATAGTATTCTTAATTTGACAAAAAGCTTTTTTACCTGTTCTACACTGATACGTTTAATGTTAGTCAACATATATAAACCAATGAATAAGCAATTAGTTAAATTTATGTACTGTTACAATAATTAAATATAATCATTTACTATTAAGTTTTAATATTATCCGTGTTCGTTCACAATATTGTTAATACTTCTTTTCCATGTTCTAAATGCATTGGTTTTGTAAATTATGAAAAACATTGTAAATTGTATTCAAAGAATTTGGACGGAATTTAAAAAATGCCGCATTATTTTTAATAGATATAATGTTGATCAATTGATTGGTGTATCAAATTAATTATATATTTTCAAGTCAACAAAATATTTTAGAGATAAGTGGTCCCTTTAAATAATGACGATTATTTATATGTTGCTTTCGATGTCTATAAAAGAATAATTAATATTTTTAATTTTACATCATAAGTAAATTACATAAACAATAGGCGATAAGAAATTTTATAGCTTGGCACACCAAAAGTTATGGACAAACTGTCCTTAACTTCCATAGATTGTTCAAAGTTGATATATAACTGTTTTAATTGTATTCCCCGTTATTAATTTTATTATTAAATTATTATTATTATTATTATTTATGACATAAAAAAATAGTATTTTATAAGAAAACTTAAGCTTAAATATGATGTAAGATTAAATAATTTAATAAGATAGTTGTATTGAGTATTTTTTTAAATTATTAATTTGAAAATAAAATTTGAAGTGGTAACAAAATTTAAGGCCGCATTATATATATAGACTTAAAATAGTAGGGTATAGTTCAAAATTCTTTTTTTTTCCCAATTTAAGGCAAGTAGAATATTAATATTTTATCAATTTTTAAATTATTCTGATAAATTATAAAAATTGAAGTCGTTTATTTATTATAATGGTAAAAAAATGTTATGCTCGTGAAACAGGTACACCTTAATACACGTACAATAATCTTTAAAAGCATAAAAAATACTATTATAATTTTAATATATAAAATGCATATTTAAAATCGATCTGTGTCTTTCATATAGGTATGAATATTTCGAAACACGTATTGAAATGTATTACACATTTCCAATAATTATTATTAAGCTTAAATAGCAAAATTGTGTGTATTAAGTGTTTACATTATACATTTTTTGTATATAAGAATTATTATTAATAATATTATGAGCTTCTCTAAAACATTAAAATAGTGAAAAAATTGTATATTATATACTTTGAGTCTTATTCTTAATAAATTAAATTTAAAAAATACCAATTGTATGTTAAATTAATTACTTTTTTGTGTTGCACTTAATAAAACATGCGCTTAGTATGATAACGAATTTCCCCAGTCTTAATTTATTTTTTACCGAACATAATACTCTTAAACAATTCTAGAAGTTAAAAGACAGCTCTATTAATACATTGTTTGAAATTATAATTTGCATTTCAAATGTTTAAGTATATCATACTTAATTTTATAAAATATTGTATTATGAGAGTACGAGAGAAATGTCATAAATGTTTAATTTATTGTGTTTACTACATTTGAATTGTTTTCGTCTAATTCTAAATAGTATTGATATTATTCGGGACCAAATTCAGAAAAAAAATTTCAAGGATATAGTTTGAATATAGATATTTAAGTTAAATCTGGCTAGCAATGTTAATGATAACGTATTTATTTTTGTTTTTCTCTAAAAAAAGTCATATGTTTTACTCTGGAAACAATAATGGCAATAATATGGACGGCTTTCATTTGGTGTGAATGAATTTTGGATCTATACCATTTAGGCGAATTTTACAGCCTCCTAATATGTCTAATAAATCGTTTGGGTGAGCTTTAATGTATTTTAATTTATAAAATTTATATGGGTTAATACGTTTTCCTTCCTATTTTAGAGCCTAGGGATTTTTAATTAACTTTATATATAGTTAAATTATCGTTCACTATTTATATTTTTAAATTGGTTTTGAGCACTTTAAAGATGAACAAACAAAAAGTTAAATAATCCTCTACGCATATTGTGTCCTGTCATGTATATCATAGTTCGTGACTAAATTGGTTATCACCTATTGACTGAAACAATATGTAACTGTAGTAAATATTATAAAATTTGATGAACGGGTAGGTATGTTAATTCCCTATTATTCAATGATTCGTTAATAAATTATCCTAAACGATTAATTAATTCTTACCCAAATGATGTATGCTTTACTCAGGTAAATTTTGGGTCATTCGCCCAAATTAATTATGCCTTATAATACTAATCTAACATTTATAAATTCATAATTTTTTGACACGTAGTGTAAAATGTTGTTGCATGACTAAAATACTTGAATTAAATACCTAGTTTATTTATCTATGAATTTTGGTAAAATTAAAACTTACATAAAAATAATTTGAAAAAGAGAAAACAATTAACATCATAATGAAAACCACAGACACACAACATATAATCTAATGTATTCTTTGTAAATTATAGAATTGATTATTTTTAGTATTAGCGATTTTATAATATAATAAATCAATTATATTAATCATATAGAATAGCAAATAGTACCTACTCGAATTGAATTAACAAAAAAAAGAGAGACTCTCTGCCTAGAAAAAATTTAGTATTCCCTAAATTCATTCAAATCATATCATACCAGATGGAAAGCTTTGGTCCCCGTTTACCATTTTCCCGTACTTTTCTATTTAGTAAAATTAATATTAAAAAATATTACTGTAACTTATCGTAGAAACATTGATCAAATAAATCCTCGGGTTGAATTAGAATTTACAATTTTTAATCGAACACAAATCTACATAAGACAATGTTCATGCGAAATGGGGATATGTTCATGTTAAAAAACATGTATCATTAAAAAACAGATCCTTTCGTTCCAACGACAATAATGATTTATAGGGATACTCTAATAAAATTCAAAAATATGTTCCACCCACTTCAATTCAAGCATTCAGTATAGTACACAAAAAAATTGTGGTTGTAAATAGGTTTATATGTAATTAGCGCTACGACGGTTTTAACTTAATTTATGAAAGTAATCCAATTGCACACGATACACATACGTATACGTTCGCGTAATTTGCATTGAACGGTGAATAAGACCTTATTCGTAAATACTATTATGATGGGTAAGGGATATTTGTTTTTGCGCGTGTAAAATGTTTATATCGCGACGATGCTTTTTTTTAGTCTTCCGTGGCAGTGTTCTGCGGGTCGATATTGTCCAGCCAGTTGACTATGAACATGTTCCTGTCGTATCGAGTGAAGGCTTTCGGCTGGTACCGTCTTATAGTGTCCGTGCACACGGCGATGTCGTCCGGACACAAGGTCCTGCCGGATTTCGGCACGCACAGGTATTTACTCGAGCCCACGGTGCCGGTCGACGGTTGCTGGTCCTGTCCGCCGATGCCACCGCCGCCTCCAGTCTTGTTCAGATTGAACTCACTAAGCGACAAACGCTCCAATGTCTTGTAAGTGACCAACAGACGTCGTTGAATGTAATTTTGTCGTACCTGTGGACATTTTAACGGTGTATCAATAATAATTTATTGTTAAGGTAAACTACACCTTTCTGACGGTATCGTTTTACAAGTATAGTTGCAAATCCAATGCTCCGTGATCACATGGATACTCTATCCCAAGGCGTTTTAATCTAAATTTTTTATTTTTTATTTATTTTTTTTTTTTTAATAACAATAGTGTTACAACTTTTTTTTTTTTGATACAAATCAACAAATCACTACCAGAAGTTTATTTTCTAATGAAGCAGTTACGTGTGTCGAGTACCCATCCCTAGTCACAATTTACAATTCAATGTACTTGTAGGTACATAAATATTAAAATTAACGGGTCCAAACTAAACAATATTGAGTAATATTTTATGTCAGATGTGCAAATAATGTACCTACTAAACTTTTCTGTCGCACAACATCCACCCCATTTTAGTCATGAAGCAGCTGCTTTAATAAAACCCGTATCGCGTCGCCACTAATCACTACATTACTATTCTTGCTACAGTTACATGAATTACTTGATCTGTGCTCTGTATACTCAAACCCAGGACCAGATCTAGGGGGAGGGGAAGTTAGGGATTTATTTCCGTGCGTATAATTTTCGTGGACGTATTTTTAAGGTTTTTAAATTTTAAAATTTTGTATCATTTAACGATGTCATCGGTATTTTAATAATAAGAGTTTGAAATTTTTTATACATGATAGGTTTTAATAATAAGTGAAAATTGTTTTTTTTACATTACATGTTTTTTTTAATAATAAGAGGGAAAAAAATGTTATACATCATATATTTTTTTTCACATATTTTTGTATTTTTAGTACATATTTAAACGTTTATATGAATATTTTTAAGAGCATATTATAGCGCTTATAACTACCTTTTTTAGATTTATAATTTATGAGTAGAACTCGGATGTTCATGACTTGTCATATTTTTTTTCGTGCAACAAGAATTACATCGGAGTGAGATATAAATTTGATTTATGAAGTCTATATCACAAATAGACAATTTCTTTTTAGGATGTTTTCGCATATTTGACATTTTTGAGCATATAAATGCATATATTGATAATTTCTGGATTTAGTGGCATATTTCTAATATTTTAAATATAATATAAATACACTTTATACGGACGGCTATAATGCGGTAGAAAATGAAAACTCATATACTTATATCACTATGTATGAAAACCTAACAAGAAATATTTCCTCACTCTCTATTTTGGACAAACTATCAACATTGTTTTTTCATAAATATGTTAGTATTTACTCGTTTGTATACCAGTATTTATTTTCAAGTATTGATTCTCGTGTGGCTCAAAAAAAAAAAAATGCGTGATACGTAGGAAGAAGAAAAAAGGGTTTTTCTCGCGAGAGATTAGAAGTTATAAGCAGTTAAGTTTAAAATAAAAAATTATATAGTATTCCAAAAACATTATCTATTTTGGATTTTTGATCGTAAACAATATAAAGTTTTAATTTAGTGATTCCTTTTGTATTGCTTTGAATATCAAATTAAATGAAAATATTTAGGTTTTTCTACGTTATTGAAAATTATTTGCAACCTTTATAACTGATTGAATACCTCTGATATGCACGATAACATCGAGTTAATATAAGTATTTTATTTCAACATGCATAACGGCCAACAATTGGTGCAGCCATCTGCTCGTCTGGCTTTGTACGTCGAGAGTGGCGAGCATACCTTTTTGTTGACGGATCTCACGAGATCGGTCGGATTGAACGAGGATGGGCCGCCGCTGCTATTCTGCTGTGAACTGGAGTACCGGTTGGGCGACGGAAGCTGCGACGTGGACGCCATGTCGCCAACCACCACGCACGTGGACAACGACCGCGACGTGTTGCCTAATCTGCCCTGCATGGTCGTGGCCATCAGCAGCACGTCCGAGTTGATGCGCAACTTGTTGATGGCCAGCTCGGACGCGCTGTGCGGCAAGCGGATGTCCTCGTTGTCCGAGTCCAAGTTTGTAACGTCCGCTATGTCACTGGTGCTGAAGCTCTTGGACAGCCCGAGCGCGGACTGCAGTGCACCGCAACTCTTGATCAAATCGTTCTCCTCCTCGAACCACGCCGAGTTCGTGATGTCCTGAGACATTCTGTTCCGAACACACATTACACCGTTACGCATTGAAATTTTCAATAGGGTACGCAAACAAACAGTTATCATAGAATATGTGTACGCGTATATGTGTGCGCAAGAGTGAGAGAGAGAAATGATAATCGTTTTTCGACCTACAGTTATTGTATGCATCGACTATTTTGTGGTTTTATTAAAAACGGATACGCCATCAGTTTTTTGAAATTGGTCTATGTGGACACAGTTATACACGTTGTTGCAATCGTTTGTATTCAACTTTATATAAAAAAAGGTTTTCAACTATAGACAGCTATTTTTTTCTACAGCGAAAACCCTATTTTTATCAAATTAAACGCAAACGATGACCTTTGACGATGTCTAGTCGTTGCATCCAAGTGGGCGCTACTAATTCAATATAATCGCGTATGTATAATATTATAAAATCAATGGTATATATGTATTCAATAACTAATAATTGTTAACCTGTATAATATATAATTTATAATGAACTATAAAATTTAACAATGGAAAACAAGGCTTTTTCTATTGCAGTTATTTATCCAGCTTTTAATTATAAAATGTGTTCCTACATCATACAGGTACATGATATACGAGTATACAGGTGTAGACGGTAATGCATGAACTGTTTGGTAGAAGCTTGAAAAACAATAGTGATTTCAACAACAATTTAAATTTGTATGTGTAACAGAAAAATCCATTAAATCTAACAGTAGACTAATGAACGGTCCGTAAAATATATTTAGTACCTTGATAATGTACTCGTAATACAATATTTGGACACACGTTAAGTTATAATAAAATAGAAGGAATCAGAAACATATTTTTTACTA
This sequence comes from Sipha flava, assembly GCF_003268045.1. Taxonomy (NCBI): domain Eukaryota; kingdom Metazoa; phylum Arthropoda; class Insecta; order Hemiptera; family Aphididae; genus Sipha; species Sipha flava. The sequence continues at coordinate 663,207 of NW_020272778.1, forward strand.
CAAAAATAAAGAATGTTAAAAGTTTAATAGTATATAATTTGGATTTTTATTAAACAGTGAACACAATAATTTAAATTTAAACAAGCGTAATAATTTCAAATCTATAGGTACCTCGATAATAACGTTTAAATTATACTAAACGATATTGTACTACTTATATATATATATATATATACAGAATAGAATTCTTCATATTATGAAATATTCAGGTAAATATTTTGTTTGACTCAGGTTTAGGATCGTTTAATTTTTTTCAGATAACATATTGTCCATGTGGACATTGTAGTATACAACAGTATATATAATATTATTGTAATTTCCGTTTGTAAACTCATTAAGTATATAAAATATAAAAATTGTGATGTAGGTAAATTAAATTTATTTAATTATTAATAAATTAAAATTGTATTTGAGTTGTACGCTAAGATTAAGATTTTAATTTGACAACAATAATATAATATGATGTGCACATGCGATTTCATATTGTGTACATTTCATTTTGTCTAGACTAAATTAAATACTCACCAGATAACAAACAACTTTATAATCGATAAACCAACTCTTAGAGTATTTTAGGTCGCTAAAAAATGATAATCATTATAATTAATAAAAATATTATAAATTATATAGAAAACGCGTTGATTATGTCAATTGTAATAATCCCTTATTATAATCCATTATACAGTTAATTTTGTTGTGTCTACATAGAACCTTACTTCCTATGACCTTTGTTTATTATAAAATATTGCTGCATTCAAAATGTTTGTAATTCGTTCTCATTTAATGTTAAAATATATTTACAATTTGATATTTTTAAAAACAATTTCGGAGTATTTGTGTGAGTTATTTTTTATGTTATAAACCATTATTCGTTCTTCTTAAAATGTAAATTTCTAAAAATAAATTTAAAAGTATATCATCATGAACTGTATTAAATCCATACAATTCCATTCAAAAAGTAAATTTATTTAATGTATACAAATGGTGATTTACTTTCTTTGTACTAAATATAAGACCAATGTATAAATATTTAAAATAATGTAGTCATCATTAAAGAAAGATTAGATAAAACATCCAAAATATTTGACAATGTGTTTAGTTTATTATGAAAACGATACATAAAATGTCGCTTTTGTAACTAATACGTCAACGTCGACTAACTTGTATATTTATAAATATATATTTTTTAGAAATTAATAAACTTTAGAGAATTGTTGTTATTATCTTCATTTCTATTTATATTAACTAATAAGGATATACGTATAAAACAGATGGTAAAAAAAAAAATAAAGTAATAACGATAGAATATTAATAAATTATTAATGATGTATATATCATTTTTGTTTAACAATTACGATTTCTGTGTATTATTGTTAAATAATATTATAACTTTTTAAATAACTATAGTTCATAGAAAATAATGTGGTTTTTACAGTTAAAATACTGTTTCTATTTATAACATCAATGTATTTTTAGTAATTGAAATTCGGTATTTCCGAAAAATAATTTAATTTATTTAAAAGGTCTTTTGATATGGAAAATTACAAAGTCAGAACTCTAAGGGCGGTTTTTTCTCGAACTATTTCTCATACGTTATCGATTATTATACTCCCACCAATTACTTATTGCTCCGCGTGTAATCCATGTGTATTTGGACACGTTGAGATTTTATAATAAATCATCCATAATAATATTGATGACAGTTTAATATTTGAGTTCATGCTTAAAATTGAAAAAAAATGTTATTAAACTCCTGGGCTTTCCAAAATTGCCTAACATTATAACGTTTCGTATCACACGTCCGTTTTAAGTTTCTGATACTTAATATAATCTTATACTAATACTTGAACTCTTATAATTGTACTCTACTTAAGAAAATTACAAATAAGGTTATTGAACAGCAACGCGCAAACGGAATTGTTATATGCCGGTATCGAACGGATAATCTCGCTTGCTGCGATTCGCGCAAAATTATTATAAACGACGAAACCGCGGTGATCGAAGTTGAGCGTTGGGATCCAAGTAAAAAAAAAAAAAAAATTTTAGACGGGCGAGAATCGCAATCGGATGGGCCTGAGCGACGATGGCGAACCGAATCGAATGTTTTCGCCACGTCACTCGAGCCCGTTTCGAACCCTCGACCGGGGGAGAGGAGAGAGGCGGACGAGCAAAGGGGTGGCTGGCGAAAAACGAGAAACGTCGTCCTGTGCACCGTCGCCGCGCGGGTGGACGATGCGCGCAAGCCGCGATAACGCTTAAAGCCGCGTGCACACTAGAGCCCGCACAGACCGATCATGTGTGCTCAATATAGACTTTTTCACGTACAACAAGAGCTTGTGTGATATATTGAACGGTAAATAAGGTGATTATCACGTCGCGCAACGAACGCGAGAATCGGTCGGATTCGGCTTGCGTTCGCTGTTCGTCACAAACGGTCGTCCGTGCTGGCCGACATACCGTCCGCACTAGATACATTTTTAGGACGCACAACACGAGCACGCAAGCCCGGTCTGCGCGTGTGCTCTGGTGTGGACGCGGTTGGATTACGTACCTTTTGAAAAACGCTTCCGGGAACGAACCGGACACACGGTTGAGAACGACCGCGGTGGTGGCGAACGGCTGCTGCTGCGGTGCGGTGACGGCCGCGTTCATCCGGATGCACGTCGCGATATCCTTGTCACGGGACGGCGACCTGGGCATGCGACAACCGGTGGCCATTATTATCGGCAGATCCGGGCCGCCGCGATCGTCCTGCCGCTGGCCGCACGACAGACCGCCGCCGCCGTCGCTGGACGTCATGCCGTGAGATGCGGTGCGAGCAGAGTGTGGGCTACGAACACTGTCCCGGGACGCCGCGCGGCCGTGTGCGTACGCTCCTCCGCCGCAGCGGCGCGCGCGCGGTCGCTTGCGGCGGTGGTTGTTCGCGACGACGACGGCGGTGGCGGCGATGCACCGTCGCGGTGTGCTGCGAGTTGTACGTCCCGTCGCGCCCGGATAGGTACGGGTACGTACGCACGGGAGGGCGACACACTTGTAGCGCGCGCGCGCTGTTCGCGCTCTCGTCCGGCACCGGCCGCGCGCCACCCCCTCCCCTGCCCCCCCCGTTCCCTCTCCGCCACGGGCCAGGGTGCCCGGTTGCGTAACGGCAACGGTGAAAACGTTAATCGATACCGTGGACGTTTCTCCCGTCAGCGGCGCGGTGGCGGTGACAGCGACAGCGATAGTGGTGGCAGCAGCGACTGGCCGGTGCCGGCGTGAACTTTTAAAAGACCCCGCGTCGTCCAACTGTCGCTCGCAGCCGCCAGACTTCTTTTCTTTGAATTTTTTTTTTTTTTTTTTTTGACCCAAAAACAACACTTTGAAGTTTTAGACACGAATGGTAGTTTTTCGACGAAACTGTAAAATAACTGAAAAAATCAATACAACATTGATGCCAGTTATGGTTTGTCACTCTTATAGGCGTACACGTTTTTTCGTTTCGTGTGTTGGTATCGTGGACTACGGTTTAGGGGCGTTTTAGTCGACTTGAACACAACCACTTGGAAAAATTACGTTTCGAATACCTTTACTTTGTTTCTATTCAAATCTGAAAACGTTATGTGTAAAATAGCCCATGTTTTTTTACTCCCGTAGTCATATATTGTTTACTATTCAAGTTTGTTCGGGGACAGAGGGATATCCTGAAAAGTTTTAAAGAGACTCGCGGGTGCCTTCAATCCATTTCCCGACATATGCCTGTAAAGGAGAACCCTAAAAAAAACGTGACAAACGTTGTGCAGTTAATCGGTGATTCGGTGGCATTCAGTGCGATCGTTTTGAACGAAAACGCGTCGGATGATAAACCTACCCAAAGTTTACCCGTCTGTTATTTAAATGTCACTTGCGCGCTATTGTAATAATACGAGTATATCATATATTATACATGCATTGTTATAGTACACGATTCACCTTTCTCACCCCATCAATACCAATACCCACTGCACGAATATTAATACAATAAAATGCATTATTGAAAATAATATTTTTACAAGTTTTATAACGTACATATTCTAATAAAGGAAATACTTAAAGAAAATAATTTACCTAACCAAGAACAACGAGGTTTTCTGTTTTTCGAAAATCCGAATAACAAAATATCATTCACCGATTTTGGTTTTCGCGTAACATTCACTACTTATTTCCTTTAACGGTTGTTCAAAAAGAAATGATACATATGCACACGGTGTAGAAATAAGATACTTGTGTAGCTTTATTAAAAACAACAGATTGTAGTAATAGGAGACTTGTTACTATATACATTTTGTGGCTATTTTTGTTCTTATAATTTGTATAGTCACAAGTCTCCTATTACCACAGTCTGTAGCTTTTAATATAGCTACACAAGTCTCCTATTACTATTCGTACCTACTCTAAAGGCGAATTTAGATGGGGAGAATTTCTCTTACCAAATGTTCGAGAAACAGTGCCTTTCGAGAAAATCGTAATTCCGGTAGTAGAGACTCTCGACAAGAATTTAGGTCAGGCGGGGAAGCACAAGTGCATGCAGTACATTCTAGCTTCTCAACTTCGGGTTTCGGCTTCGGCTAGTCACTAGCATTTTTGTGTTCAGTGATCCAGTTTTAACTTTTGAATTAAAATGGATGCTGTTGAGGTTGCTGCTGCTACAGCATATTGTGCATTTGCGTATTATAATTACGTATATATATCGTATCCTATATCCTTATCTGATCGAAGCTTTTTTTTACGCAAATAATCCCTAAATTTAGCCATGAGTGAGTCTATTTTATTTTTAATTTGTTAATTCGGTTACTGAACATTTCAGTTGTCCACTTAATCGAACCCATGCATTTGTTTTCTGGTTTTGTGGTACAAATACATAGGATTCCGTATAACAGATTCATTTTGGTATAACTCCAAAAAATTTAACGTAAATTCATTGAACCAGTCAGTGGCGCAACTAGTGGTGTGGTTTGAGGATTGTAACCTCCACCCCGAAATTTTTACAAATTCTACATAGGAAAAAAATGGTTTATCTTGAACACGCGAAACGGCTGATTGATATGAAATATGAATATTATTCGCGATATAATAGATAACAATAATTACATGACGATATGGAAAGTTTTGTAACGTTCTGATCAACTTAAAACATAAATAACCTTATTACTACGATTTCTCGATAGTCGATTGTATAATACTTTTTTTTGTGGTATCACAATATGAAATGGTAGTTGAACAGTTTAATTTGTAATTTAAATATTTTACACATAAACCTAACTTAATCTTACATCCTCATCCCTAAAAATATCTGCGGAAATGCTTATTTTTTCCAAATTCACTAACAATCGCGTGCAAGTTTCTCGAATGCTTGGTACGAGAAACTCTTAGCCTAAATCCGCCAAATCAAAATTGCTAAAAATCTACATGGATTTTGATTTCCTTATCATCTCACCTAGTTCTATGAACCACATATTTTATCTGAATACACATTATATACCTTCAATTCCACTGGTGACTACTATTATCATGAAAATATTTCATAATTTAATAATCGTTTTGTTACACTGATTAGCATCATGACTATGAATAAAACAGGACCATCTACGCGATAAAATTATAATTGTTGTAATTAATGAAATTAAAATACAGTGTATAAATTACATCATGTTTATTTTATAGTAAAGTTCATTATTATACAAATATAAAAAGGGTTATTATTACAATGGTATAAAAGAAAAAAAAAATTAACATAAAGAATATAATGTTAATTAGACGATAATAATATTATTTTCTACTATACCGTGCATAATTAATAATTTAAAAAAAAGTGAATTAAATTTTTTATCATATTGCTTTAAAAAACTAGCAGTTTCCCACTTATATGTATGCAACCGGTTGGAAAATAAAGAATCATTATTAGGGCTCGGAAGTTGTTGCATTTGCATGCTTTTTTTACACAATTGGATTTATTGCTAGGTGAGCTTGAAATTTATTCCAAGACACTACGAAAAACATATCAAAAGTTTATAGTGCATATTTTTGCATATTTAGTGATTTTTAGATTTTAGAGCATATTTCTTGATTTTACAATTTTTTAAAGCATATTTTATAATTTTTGAAAATTCAATATGAAAATTCGAAAAATAAAAAAGTAAATACATTTATATTGAGAGAACTTTCTTGATATTCTTGTATTGTATTTTCAAATTTCTATTTCATATTAAAAACAATGTTTTTTCCCTATTGGTTAATATAATATAATATATATATATATATATATATATATATATATATGTTATATTTAAATTATAACTATAGCTTTATCTAAAATAAAATATTATACAAATATCAAATAGCTGCTATCGAAATACGATGATTTTCTATAAATACTTTTCTAGGAAAATAACTCAATGATTATTGAACATTCTACAAGTGCATTTTTTTTATTCAATATTTTTAATGCTGTTTTATTAATATTATTTTTTTTTTTTTAAATTACGAACAATAATTAAAAATCAGAATTATTTTTATTGCTTTACTTTTTCTATATTTATAATTTTATAAAATATTTGTACAAATGAAAATTTTATGTACAAAAATAAAATATAAGTGCATATTTTTAGAGTATATTTGTACTTTTTTAAGCGCTTAAGTGCATGCATATTTAGTACTTTTTAAATGCATTAAGTTCCGAGCCCTAATCATTACAAATCGATAAATAATTATTTGTAATATAATATATATATATATGTATATAGGTAGACTTTGTAAAAATTGATCCCCTTTGTACTTAACATGAACCCTAGTTGTACCCCACCAAGTAATTACTTAATTTTTTCTATGTGGTGCGTTTTTTAATTTAGTTCGTCCCATTTAGTAAACGCTTTCCCGCACCGTCCACCCATGTAAAGTAATATTTTTATTAGTTATTCCGAACATAGATTAGCGTCGAAAAAAAATTCTTGGCTGCAGAGAGTAGACTATATATGCAAAATGAATTAGATTTAGAAATATAATTAATTTTTAATTCTATTTAAGCAAATTTTCTAAGATAAAATTATTACAAACGTTGTATTTATTTTATAAAAAAATGCAAAATAACATGGACTTTGATCAGGTCAATTCGATCTGACTAAATGTTCACAAATGACGAACGCTAAACAAATTATGAAAAAACCAACGGTAATTTATAATAAACTATTTATTACAAATATAATTTAAATTGATTAATTTTTTCGTGGAAACGAGAATCGAAAGTGTGTTTAAAACGTAATACAACGAAACTTGGAACTTCGCTGCATGAACAACAAATTACCGAAATCAACATTGAGTACAACAACAAATTAAGCAACAGTCACGGATATTCCGAAAACGGATCCGGAACTGACCACGGGGGAGAAACGGAAATTGGAAACTATAAGTATACCATTAGATAATTTGATGTCTATACCTACGGAAATCACTATCTCGCTAGAGTCAGGAGCTACGGCGGCTGTTGGTGTGACTGGAAACAGGCGTGGACCATATGTTCGCTGACGATGACGAATGTTTGGAGCCTGCGGTGGATCAGATATCGTTTGACGTTTTCAACGTGGTGAATAACTCTATCACGTCCAGAGGTGGTAGAATAACGTCGGAGATGCAGACAATGTTTCCTGCCCAATTGTAAACGGCCAAGATATTAGCGACTCGCGACATCGTGACTTTCTGTCTGATGGTCGTCAACAGTTCTGTAAATACCGGGATTACTGATTCGTATTGAGTCGTCTCCATCACCTCCGACGTTGTCGCTGTCTCCTGTATTAAAGATATCAATTTCTTCGGGTGTAAACTATATTGAAAAAAAAAAACTAAATAATTAATATACATTCAACTTTTTTATTATTAAAATAAAACTCACAATTCACTCATGTTCTTGGTCTGGAAAATTGAAATCATCAATATGAGTATCGACAGTGAATAAAACACCAAACTGTCCTTGTTGTCCTCGATATCGTAAATCACTTTAGCCAATTGCATACGAACCCATTTCTGTTTGCAATCAAACCAACACCGCCGTTGCTCCTGGCACCAGCGAGATTGCAATTTAAAGACGTCAAATTATCTAATGGTATACTCATAATTTCTAATTTCTGTTTCTCCCCCGGGATCAGTTCCGGTTCAATCTTCGGAACATTCGTAACTATCGCTTAATTCGTTGTTATACTCATTGTTGATTTCGGTAATTTGTTGTTCGAGCAGCGAAGTTTCAAGTTTTGTCAGGCTTGTGTTTTATTGCGTTTTAAATACACTTTCGGTTCTCGTTTCTATAAAAAATTATTAATCGATTTAAATTATATCTATAATAAATAGTTTAATATAAATTACCATTGGTTTTTTTCATAAGTTGTTGAGCGTTCAGTTCGTTCTGTGTCTTCTCTAAAAAATCGACTAATCCTGTCGATGGTTGAAAGATTTATGAACATGAAATCGAATCGAATTGACCTCATTTGAATTCATTGTTATTTTGAATTTTTTATAGTTTTCTTTAGAGTTCTTTGAACTTTTAAAAAGTGTATTCGCTAGGAGTGGTCAGAACGTAATTAATTATAATAAATACGTTATCATCGTAGTAGATTAATAAGTGGAAAAATAATGTGTTAAAACAAAACTCATTATTATTATGTAAAATGTCGATAAAGGCGGTTAATGAGGAAAATGAACATTAAAATTATTATAGTTATCATATTCTATTTTATAATAAAAAAAAAAAAAAACCATAAATCACAATGACGCAATACTTTACAAATGGGAAGGGGGTAGACAACGTACATGCACGGCAGTAAATCTCGAGTTAGGTGTTTGCCCGAAATATTAATAAAATTTATATTTCCGACAACTACGACCTACGAACAGGGGGGAGACCTTCATTGAAGACCACAACTTGATAGATATTATGACTATGTCTTTGGCAGCTGGAGTATTGTAATTGTTATATGATTATTTCATCATTTTTCCGTTATTTTCCCACAATTATTGGGAAAACTGTTGGGAAATTCAAAAAATGACTTTTTCAAAGTACCAACTAAACAATATTTACTATTAAAATACCACCCCAAAAGTTATTCCTAGGATAATTTTTACTAGGGTTTATTGTGATAACATACACAAAAAAAAAATATTAAATGAAAAAAAACACACAACATGGTAAAATGTATATATTACTATTTTTACTCAGAATCTAAAAATCATTCATGTATTATAAATTTATAAACTGTAAGAACAACTATTCGATAGTTAAAAATGCGATAGTTAATATTTATAAATATACACATTTTTTGGTTTTTAGAGCTAGAAGTTTCGAAGATTAATTATTATTGAAGAATAAAGTTTTTTATTTATTTAAATTAATTCACTGAAATAAAATTTTGAGATATCAAAAATAGTAAAATATTTATTGAGTTTAATTGGTGTTGTTCAAATTAAATAATTTTATTACTTAAACAAGGACAACTTACTGTCTCTCGTGCCATCTCTTTATTGCAATCTGTTACACAAATATTTTGAATAAATTATGAATTTTTTACACTGTGATACATATTTACTTCTGTTTCAAAAATACTAAATTGATCTAGGAAATAATATTCATAATTTATAATATTACAATTGTAAAAATGAACTTTTTTTTTCATTCTTTTGTTTCTAAAAAATAACTCAACAATTGGATAGTTAAATTAACTTAAATTTTGTCCTTCGAAATTGACCGTTTATTCGGATCTGATAATATCAGTTAGCTTTATCGTTTGTATTGGTGAAGCTTCAACATTATTTACTAAGACAAAAATTAAATTTAATGTGAAATGGTACAACTATAATTAATATAAAAATAGTGTTGGTTTCACCTCAATTTAAAATTAAAATACATTTTTTCTGTTAATTTATAATGGTATATATTTTTTTTTTTATTATTTTTATTTGCCATTTAGAATATTAAAGAATTTTTATTAGATGACCAATATTTCAAGAAACCTAATCATAATAATCTTCATCTATTTTTCAAGTTTCATCCAAAACAGCCAGTTAATAATGTAATATTCAACTACATAATTGGATTTTATCGAAAAAAAAATTCACAAACTTTCAAACGAAAATGGCTATTATATTGTTCTAAAAGTCATAACTTTTTTCGTTCTTTCTTTTTGGCTTTAAATAATGAACGAAATCGATTCAATGTTAGTTGCACAGCTTTTTATTCAAATAACTCTTATGCTAGGATTAAAGAGCATAAGAAATCAAGTGAACATGAAATTTGTTGTGAAGCGTTTCTGTTCCATTTAAAGTCTAGTAATATAAAATATTACTTTGAATCGGGTAGATTTTATGAAACTCAACGTAAAATAGCTGTATTAGAAAGAGTTATTGGTACCATTAAATTAATTGGAAAAAGAGGATTGAGTTATAGAGGCATAAAAAATGTGGAGGCTGCATATATGGTACGATAATTGATACGAGAACTTCCAATGTTGAATGGAGTAGAGATATGATAACATTGATCTATTACGTAATTTACAATATTTGGCAAAACTAAATTAGATAAAATAATATGTCTTATTGCGCAAATTACGGTATTCATCAGAAGTGATGAAACTATGTTATTTAACCTTCTTGCGTCCTATGTCCATTGATTAAATTTGTATTATATTATACTATTAATTAAATATCTATGATTATATAATTCAATGACGTCTTAATTATATTATTGATATTTGAATTTACAACAGTATGGTTAAATAAAAAAAGTATGATGTGAAAGCATACACTTTTTGGACATCTTAATACATGCGCGGTATTTGTACGTAAATCATATTTAAAAATGGCCAAATGGTAAAGTAAAAATAAATTTAAATTAATTTCAGTAATAGAGGAGACAAGATGGTGGGCCAAAGATAGATGTTTAAGCAAAGTTTTTGGTAATTTTAACAATACATGAATTATTTGTGTTTAAAAAATTTGCTCCTAAAGTAAGATATAGAGTAAAAACATTAATTGATTCATTATTGAAATATGAAATAATCTTTATAGCTCATGTATTTTTTCAAGTATTTGTAAATACAACACTAGTTTCTTTATACTGACAAACTAAAGGAATGAATATAGTGCAAGTATTCACCATGGTTAATAAAAAAGTTGATAATCTTAAAAATATATCATGAAACTTTGTTGGAACCACCGTTAAAGTTAATATATATGTAAAATAAATTAACAAAAAATTGAAAGAAAGAAATTTAGAATACAGCATATCTGAATCATTTTTTTCAAAACGAACAAGAAGGTAGAAAAAAATGTCTGGAGAAAAAGTTAGCAATGAGTCGATAACTGATCATGAAAAAAACTATAAAGTAATGATTTATCATTTGTACGATCAAGCTATAACGAGTTTTGAAAAATGATTTATCTATGATGCATTGTACCAAAATATGTATTACGTGGATCCTAATAATTTTTCTACTTTAGAGAATGCTTCTCATTCTATTTTGAGAATAGATAAACTCAGTTCTGACTAGATTCGACCCAATAATTAACGCTGGAAACATCTATTCTGAATTACAAGATTATGTAAAAAAAATTGCCGGTTATAAAAAATGTAGCAATTCGAGATATCACTACAAAAGAAATGACTGCATCAGATGAAGAACAAGAAAATGAAACTTATGATGTACTCGTAAATGAAAATAATTTAAGCCAAACAAAAATGTTGACATGTAAAACGTCCTGTAAGAATTGTATTTTATGCTGCTTTAAAGTTTTACGTTTTACAGCCATATAGATTATATATGTCAGCTCATTGTAATTTATATTTATTTTAATTCAAACTAATATTCTTTTATACTTATAGCCTAAAATCTTGAATTTAATAATATAAGAGTTTCTTTTATGATAAAAATGTAAATTATCGCTAGTTATGGAACACTTACAACAGCATTTATTGACTATAATATTTAAGGGTAATAGAATTTATAATTTTACATTTTATACAATGCAAAAATTCCATTCGGAATAGGTCCATAATCTAATATTACTTCAAAAAATGTGAAGATGAACAATAATTGTTTTTGTCGTGAGCTTTAAACAGTTGTGTGTGTATTTACTGGTCTTAATCGAATTTTGATCAACGTCAATTTGACTTATCAACTCGTATTAAAAACAAAAATATTCCTGTCGACAACGATGTCAATATCGTAATAAATGTTTATATAATTATCCGTACAGCAGTTGCGGTTCGCATTGTTCTAACGGTAATAATAGTGTTACAAAATAATTCGAAACAATGGAATACACTTCGAAGTACACTAAACACGCACTAAACAAAGGCTTTCAAAACGAGTGTTTTTACACATCGTCCTCGGGGGTCGGTTGTCAAAACGTATTTGTGCGACCGTCAGAATATGTTTACCCGGACGCGTTGTTCCGGAAAAGCAATTAATTATTTTAATTGTTTCGACGTGTCGAGACGGAAACGACGACGACGACGACGATCCATTACGACGGCCGTACACGGGTACCATGATCATGTGTCACGCGTTTCGCCTGTTCCTGGCTTGGACCGCGGTCCGGTCGAGCGGCGCGGTACGTGACGACCAACGCACGTTGACGCAGTGCGC
>NW_020272778.1:675947-732665 GCF_003268045.1 Sipha flava
AGTACCACACGCCCAAGAAAGTGGACGCGTGCGCCGCGGATGATACCACGGTCGATCTGTTCGCCGACCGCGTGCCGCACGTGTTCCGCAATTGCACGGTAAGGGTGGCCGCGTTCAACTGGCCGCCGATGACCGTGCTGTCGCCGTCGGGCCGGACGATGTTGCACGGCATGGACGTGGGCGTGGTGCAGCTGATGAGCCGGTTAGGCAACTTGCGGCTGGAGGTGCACGAGGTGGGTGGCAAACAGCGGTGGGGCATCAAGTGGCCGAACGGCACGTGGAACGGCGGATTCGGCATGCTGAGCGCACATCAAGCGGACGTGCTGATCGGCGGCTCAATCCTGACACCCGGGCGCATCGAGATGTTCGACTCAGTGCCGCCGCGGCAGGTGATCCGGATCCAGATCTACACGCCGTTGCCGCGAAGGCTACCGTACTGGCGGAACATGCTGCACGTGTTCTCCGGCCGGTTCTGGCTGACCGTGCTCGCCGTGTTTCTGCTCACGTCCGCAGTGCTCCGGCTGGCCGGCGCGCTCCTGCCCCGCGAGCGTCGCGCGTTCACCGACACCGGCCATTGCCTGGTCGTCGCGTGGTCGGTGCTGTGCAGCGTGTCCGCGGGCCGGCAGCCCTCGTCCGCCTCGTCCAGAATGGCGTTCCTGTCGTGGACCGTGTACGCGCTGCACATCAGCGCCGTGTACACGTCCATGCAGCTCATCTACCTGTACAAACCCAAACACGAGCAGCCCATGCGCACTATCGACGACGTGCGGGCGTCCGGGCTGACGGTGTGCTGCGTGCCCACGTTCATACCGATCGCGCATGCCATGGACCCGAACAACTTTAAGCTGACCAATTACACGCCGTGCACGGACATGGTGGCATCGGTGGACCGGCTGCTGCGTAGCAAGGACGTCATCATACTGGACCCGGAGGACCATTTCGAGACGCTCGTCTCGGATGCGGCCCAGAAGAAGGTCAACAAGGTGGACGAGGTGGTGATCGTCTACAACATCGGCATGTACATGCAGAAGGGCAGCCCGTACAGGCGCGTGCTGTCCAGGGCGCAAATCGCCGCGTACGAGACGGGCCTGCACATCAAGTGGAGGAGGGACGTGTCGCCGATGCGGCGGCCCAAGAAAAAGACGCGAGTCAAAGTCAAGAAGCTCAACGTGGACGAGCTGCAGGGCGCGTTCATAATACTCATTTGCGGACTGTGCGGCAGCGCGGTGGTGTTTTCGTTCGAACGTTTCCGCCGCGGCGAGCCCGTCCGATGAACTGTGATTTCGGTTAGACCGCCGTTTGTTCTTGGCAGTGGCGCCGAACTTCTAAAATCTCACTTGGGCCAAATAAAAATCCAACGGTCTCAAGCACCCCAGCGGCCACAAGTCTACATTTTTACAAATGTGTAGAACAATTATTTGTGCTCACAAATTTCAAGTATAAGGCTTGATTCATACTAGTTAGACACGAACTGACAGACACCGTACCGTACCGTTCCGCAAAATATTTTATTATGTGTTTTAATTTAGGTAATACACATTTGAACATTTCCGTACTGACCCGACAGACTCCATCCGGCATCCCTCGCGAGAATAATCAAAAGTATTACTGTCGAGTGGGTGGGTAAAACCTTAGTGAAAATATGTATAGCGTTGCCGAACATTGCATCTGCATGAAAAGATTCGGCTGAAAGAGATTACGAAAATCAATTGTAGCCCAAAAATGATTTGCGCACTGCTACTAAAATATTCTTTCACGTCGCACAGTGATTCGCCATTAAGAAATAAATCAAAACTACGTTTAACTAATTGTGTACTGTTAATCCGCAAAAATTGTACGAAAATCATATGCACAGATAATGCTTAGGAAAAGTTTTCACAATTATATAAATCTATATATGATTGTTGCGTTAGTTTTTTCTTTAAATTAATAATCAAACATTTTACTAGGTACGTATTATTGTTGAAACGGAACGATGCATAAATAATGTACAATATTAATCAAGACCATACATCAACCGTTCTTAACTTGGGTAGATATCTGATGAGGCGGAACTAGGGGGAGGAAGACGGGTATTCATATCCGTTCGTAACATTTTAGAGGGTGTAATTTTTGTAATATATAATTTATAATTGACTGCTAGTTTGATATTTATAACTTTTTAATGATGATTTGTTTAAAACTCAATAAGTATGATTGTATGCTTATTATTAGAAAACAATTGTAGGGAAGAGTATTTGATTCTTTATCTACTCGTATGATAGGGCGTAATTTCAATATTTTCCCCGGGCGTAAAAATTCCTAGTTCGGCTCGTGAATATCTATATGTTGCAGGAAAATCATATTTATAATACTAACCGTACAATTATAAACCAATAATTATTTATCATACTTCAACTATAAATATATTTTTACGCAAATCTTTAATCTCTTAAGATTGAAATCCGTTTTAAATTTTTCTTATAAAAAAAGAACAATCAAAAAAACTGTAGAGTGAAATCTAAGAATAATCATTTAAAGTATCAATAAAACAACTTTTGTTACCAGGAATCATCCCTCAATTGGAAGATTGATACAATTCAAATCTAAAACAATTTTTCCTCCTTGGCAAAGTAATTTTTATGATGACATGTATCGTTAAAATAGTTTTACTGTCATATATAGATGGAATATTTTATGAAATTTAAATTATTTATTTTACCATCATGCATTAAATACAGTTAATACGTATGTCGAGATAGTTTTGTAAAAAATATAAAATTAGAATTTTTAATACTATGAGAAATATTTGGGGGGCTGTAGAACATAATTACAATGGTTCACCGACTCTTTCTGTGATTTTAATGCTGGGAAGAAAATGTTTAAATATTAAAAAATTGATATAACTTCATATAAAGTTATTAATATAAACGATATAAATTGATAAAATTAATATAAAATAAAGAATGATATAACCAACATTTTGTTAAAAACTAAATCCTAATGATAACTTTAGTACTATTCTGCCTTAAGTAAAGTAAACATCTAACAAACATTATTTTAGTAATTTTAGTTTTTACATCCCTATGATTTGATCGTTTCACTATAAGATTATTTGAATCAATTTATAATCTAAACAATAATTTTATATAAACAATTTAAAATAAAAATGATTCATTACTTTTAATAGTTTAAGATGAACGAGCAATAATTATAAAGCATAAATTATTAATTTTTAAAAAAAGTATATTATTAAAATAAGTATTAAAATTAAATTTATAAAAACAAAAAAAATTATAAGACTTTTTTAAAAATAATTAGAAATTGACCAAAGTGGTTTTTAATAGTTTTTGTTTTTGACGTTTTCTTTTCTTATGAACATTTTGTGTAATATTGAATACTAAATCTTCTTCTTCTTGGCTGTTATTTATGAACATAAGTGAATGCAAATTTTCTCCCACTAAATCCTAAATAAAATTTATTCAGTTAGTAATTTTAAATTTACCAATATATCTAAACAATGTTATCAATTAGAACATACTCTAAATTCATTAGTTTTCTTTGTGGCGAGTAGATGCAATTGTCTTAAAATAGGCATCATGTCTTTGACAGATGATAATGGTTTATGCAATGTTTGGACCAAGAAGACTAAAGACCTAACTACAGCCTCAATTTCATGGTGCATATGATTTAAAAGTGGAATTAATGACTCCATAAAATAGCAGACACTGGAAAAGGGTATTAGTAACAATACTTCTTCCAATTCACTGAAAATTATAAAAGAAAAAAATTAGATTTAAATTGTATTATAATTATAATAACAGTTAAAAAATAAAGGTAGTTTTAATAAGTTTAAACTTGCCTTGAACGAATTCTTTTTATTATTTCTAATAGATAATCATCAGCAGTTTTTACATTAAATGCCATCATTATCATTGGTAAGGATGGTTTATCCTCACTTGTGTTCTGATTTTGATGAAGCGAATCTTTGTACTCCTTGATAACATTTAAACATTCCAACAATAGTTCAGCCTTAAAGTAAAACATACGTGTAAATTAAAATAATAAACATTTAATTGTTTAGTATATCATATTTTAGTAGTAATTACAGCTTTTTCTGATGAAATGGTCTTCTTTGATGGCAATGCTAAGATCGATGGTCCACCGTACACATTAGTTTCTTCTCCTGTAGCTAATTCTTTTTCATCTTCTTGAGTTCTTTCTTCTTCTCGTTCGTCTTCTAATACAAGGGGCTCTTCAGTTTTCTCAAATAATCGTATGACGTTATCTTGACCACAACTTAAAACAAAATAACCATTTCCACTCACAGATAAATTACGACATTCACCTCTGTGGCCCTAAACCAAAAAATATAATAGTTATGACAAATAATTAAAATTTATTTGGATAAAAAGTTATATGTAGGTACCTGAAGTGTTAAAACTCTTTCAAAAATATCAGCATCCCAATGTTTAATATTTCCATTTTTATCAGAAGTGAAAAACTGATGTGTTTGAGGAATAAACTTTATACTGGTCAATGAAGAATCGGTTGTTAATCGTTTGTGACAATCTCCGTAGTCTAAACCCCAAATTCTAACAGTTTTATCAGCACTTGCAGTTATAATAAGTGAAGAATCATAACTTATATCAAAATCATTCACTGGGAGAGTGTGTCCATACAAATCAATGAAGTGCTAAAAATATTTGAAATAAAAATGTTACTTTAAACATTCAAAAAAAATAAAAATATGAACTTATTAACTTATCTTAACTGACATAATTTATAATATCAGTTAATTAGCAATAAAATAATTATATTAACTTATCAACAAATATTCATAAAAATAAAAATTTTAAAATTTTTTCTTTAGTTATTTAAGTCATACTACCTATTATTTAGTTTATAGCTAAGTTTAATAAGCATAAATGATAATAAGTTTAATGAAATGGAGACTAAGCCTATTGTTGATACTTCAAAGTTTGTTTAATACTTATTTAAGAGATTAATCATAAGGTCACAATACCATTTTCTTTCAGATCTTTTGGATGGATAGTTGCTGCCGACATTACAAATAATGAATAGTTATGTTACAACTCCATGACAATTTATGATCAAAATTAATTCTATGGTATATAGTAATTAATAAGATAGGACATTTTAAATTATTGAAAGTAACTCAAGGTCAGTGACCTTGTGTGAATTGCTTGGATTTTTATGAACTGTTAATGACATAATATGATTTATCATCACCATGATCTATTAAAAGGGGAATTATTATAGCATCATGTAGAAATCCAACTTTTATTTTTGAGAAGGTAGAGAAGTATGAATGAAAATAGAATAACTGATGATCATCAAAATAAGATTTAAAAATAAAATAAAAATTTAGAAGTAGGATTTATTTATTTTATAGAAGAAACGATTGTGTCACATGTAGTCAAAGACTTGGTGACATTGATTTTGTTGTATTATTTTTTCTTTATTGATGATGCAATTGTTTCCATTATCTTATTTATATGGTGAATTTTAGAATTGTTTATTCTTTTGACAATCAATTTTTCAGGAAGTTTCAATATACATATAACAGTAAAAAGAAAGTACATACAATTATACCATACCTTGAAAGTATCCTTGAAAAATATTTTGATAGTATTATCTAAAAGTGCAACAGCTAATAACTTGTTATCTGGACTGACTTTGGCACATTGAACATTTTCATCTAATTCTATTGTCTTTAAATGTAATAATGATAATACTCTTCGGTCAGAATTTGGTAAAACTACCAATTCCAATTGCCATAATTTAACTGAGCTATCACCTCCACCAGTAATACAACCAAGCTAGACATTACCACCATTGAAAAATATTTTATATAAACGTTAAAACAAGAATATCAAAAAAAAGGAAAGTAAAAATTATTTTACCTCGTCTGGAAGCATGTAAATAGATTTTAAATCTTTAGAATGAGCAGAAATGCATTCAATGATATATCCTGCTGCAATATCAATAACTAACAAATTACCATCTTCAAGTCCAGCTAAAACATGTCTGTCACCAGGAATAACACATAAACATTGAACCTGACTTGATGTTTCAACAGTTCGAATACAATTTAGAGTTTTCCTGCTCCACATTTTTACTGATTCTGAACCACCGGTAAATAAAGCCAAATTATCTGAACTAAACGCTAAGACTTTAACATTGGACCTATGACCATGTAATGAAATTTTGCGTAATTCTTTAACTACTTTGTTATCAGTCAAAGATACTGAATACATTGCTAAAGAGTTATTCGACATACTCACAACAACCTATTAAAAACAAATAATATGATTTTGAATTCAATTTAATATTAGTTAAAAAAATTAACAAATTTTCCTACTTTGACATGAGTTTGCTTTACAACTAAGTCAACAGATTTAATTTTGAAATCTGTTAAAATAGATGGTAATCGTCGTACTACATCTTGTAATGCTGGACTTTTTTCATTTAAAAATGCTAAATTCTCATCATTTTCATTTTCACCACGCCTATAAAAATATAAATAATCAATCATAAATAAATTATAATACTAATTAAATATTACTTAACAATATAATATTAAATTTACTTTAAAGCTTTTTTTCTAAATTTACGCTGTCGATTACGTAAACGTTCTAATGCTTCACCGTCACCAGTAAAAATAAATAGCTCTAATAGTTTGCCATGTCCATGACAACAAAGAACATGATTAGTATTATCAGTTGCAGAAGATACTACACGGCCAGGGCCTTCTCTCATTAATGATCCAGCTTTTACGCATTTTATTGAAGACTAAAAATTTAATAAATTTAATAAAATTTAAAATTTAAAATTTAATCATAAAATAGTGGAAAATAAACATTATTATTTTATTATTAAATCTATATTGAATAAATACTAACTGTAAAATCTAATATAGTCTCAGAGGACAAAAGTTCTGTCATTTTTATTTCTAATTCTTCTTCCTTGGTTTCTGAAATTTTCCAAGTACGCAGTTCTGCGTCATTACTTCCAGCCACAACAAAATCATCATTTCGTAAAATAGATAGGGTCCATACCTAAAAAAAAAAAAGAATTGTTAATTATCATAAGTATTCTTAAAAATTGAATACTGTGTTATATACATATAATATATTTAATTTAATAATAATAATATATCTTACTTCAGTTATATGACCTGCTAATGTCTTAAAACAATGACCAGTAGTTAAATCCCAAAACTTTATATAAGTATCTTTTGATGATGTCAATACTATATTGTATTTATTCATAAATTTAACTTCTGTGATTATTCCTTTATGGCCAGACAATCTATGTAACCCTTTTTCTGCTACAATATCCCAAATTACTGCTTCAGTATCCTGAAAATATTTGTTCACATAATTTCAAGTTATTACATGAAAATAATATGTATTACTTAATGTCTGTTGACCATTAAACACATTTTTATATTAAAAATATATATATAATTTTAAGAAAAATTAATCTTATAATAGAGTGAAATTAATAAATAAAAATGTTTTTATATGCAAATGAATATCTTATGTAATAATGTGATCACTTTAACTGGTATTTATAATGAAAAAATATTTACTTTAGAACCCGATGCGAGCATATGACCATTAGTGTCGTAATTTAACGCAGTTATAGCAGAACGATGGCCTTGAAATGTTCCCACAAGTTCACCGGTTGTCAAATTAAATGTATTCACCAAACCGTCCGAATAACCAACAGCAATGTGTTTACCTTCTGAAATCGAAGCCAATTTAACAACACTATTTTTTTTCAAAGTATTATTTTTCATGTCTTCATCTTCGATTGTCATGACCTAAAAATCAAAAAAATTTAATTTTAACTGCTTAAAACTAACAAGCGTTTTAAATACTTACCAATTTAGCCAAGCGTAAGTCCCAAACAACAACATTTTCACAAGCGCCAACAGCAACGTATCGGTCGGAGATGCCGTTCAAAGTAACGAAGACTATATTACAGTCGGGATGGCAAATGATATTAAAATTGCTCAGTGGCACGTAACGTAAATATTGCTTAGTGATGCCCATTTCAAACGGTTTTGAACTGCAATAGATGACGAAAAAAAATCGTGATCCTCACATGTGTCAAGCTCGGGATCATGTGCTCACCGTGACGGCGGTTCACCGTATCACAATCACCCCGTTATCAGTTATGGATACATGAATGCGTGATCTCGATGGGCCGTTATCATTATTTAAGCCGTTATCACATTTCATACCTTTGCGATAGTACAAATACATTGATAACACTATAAAGCGGACCCTACACGATTAATAATATTACCTATTCTATAACAATAGGAAATAGGAATTGAATATCTATATTAGACGGTTAGTATTTACATAGCTAAGTACTAAGTACTTATTTAATTATGAACTTAGCGTAAAAATAGCAGGTATCATTATTAAACTTATTATTACCTGTTAGTAAAAATTGCATGCTAAAATTGCCTGTGTCATTAACCATTTAGAATAAACAATTTATGTTTCTAAATAATGTATAATTAATGAACTAAATGAATGTACAATTTTGATTTTATGGTTTTTTTATATAATCTAGATTACATTTTCAGAAGATTATAAGTCAGCAAATTATCTAAACCAAACCAGATAAGATTATAATTG
This sequence comes from Sipha flava, assembly GCF_003268045.1. NCBI lineage: Eukaryota > Metazoa > Arthropoda > Insecta > Hemiptera > Aphididae > Sipha > Sipha flava. The sequence continues at coordinate 684,608 of NW_020272778.1, forward strand.
AATAGTATACACCTGTTTTATGTATTATTTATTTATGTTTTCTAGTTTTATGTTATCTCTTGTTATAAAACATTACATTTATAAATAAAATTTGATAAAATCGTTATATACTTATATTTTAAACACTAGTAGGATATTTGTTTACTCATACATAATTCTAAAAAAAATAATTTTCCAAATAATTTAAGATTTCTACATAGTGCAGTAACAAGGAACTTTAAATCAGATTTATTTCAATTAATAATTTATCAATTTAGTGAAAAAAAACCAGTATATTGCTATTAGGACACTAAACAGACAACATTTTATAAAATTCACAATATTAAAAATCATAATACCTAAAATATTTCAATTATAAGAATAATACATGTAAAAAGAATAACTAACATTTGCACCATAACATAAAAAAATATTTCAATTAAATGTATACAACAGGAATTAAAAGTAACAATAGATTAGATTGTACGTAAGAGAACATTGAATAAAATGGCTTTAACATTTGATTTACAGTTTCTCGATGAACCTAGTTACTTTTAATAGTTATTTAATAATTACCTGCAGTCTATCTATAGAGACTATTTCATAATAGTTAGTTCTGTTATCTTTCCTTATTTTATTTTATTTAATTGTTATATTAATGAAATGTTGTGAATCATCATGAATTAATTAGAATTGTTTGATGGAGGGAGTATATCAGGACAGCTAACATTATGTTCTCCAACATCAACTATATAATAAGGGGGTGGAGGAGGAAACTTCTTCATGTTTTATCATATAGCTAAGTATTTTTTTTAAATGGAATGTAATTTTGTCTGAATGCTTTTCTCATCAATATTTTGAATGATACAAGGGATTTATATCATATACAACTCTAGAAAAACTGCATAAATTTTTACCAAACCATTGACTAGATTCTATGCTTTAAAACAATATCTTAGTAATTTGTAAGTTAATTTAATTATTATTATTGTTTAAAATCATATTATATATTTATATATATATATATATATATATATATATAACTTTAAATTAAATTAAAAAAATTGAGTGTTACATACAGTCTGTGCTTTTAATGGTAAGAGTATATTTACAGACATTGTTTTTAACTCTAAAGATTAAACCATATGAATATTAAATGACTAGTTATATTTTAATACATTGTTTATTTAACTTAGTATTATTATGAATTCAATACATTATATATTTCGACTTAGTTTCAATAATTTGACGAAAAATTAACTTACCTTTTGTGTTGAATTTATCCTAAAAGTAACTGCAGCGGTTCTAGAATCTATTGCTACAACTGAAATTTTAATTTTTTTTTAAAAAAAAAGACACATTAAGAAGCATCATATTTAATAAGATTTTGTGTATTTTTTTTTTAACATTGGTATTAACAGCATTGGTTTCGTTTTGAACATATTTTAACATTTTGTAACAAGACAAAAAAAAAAGATGGATTAAAAATATGGTTTCATTCATAATATATCTACAAATTGTTCGCAAATGCTAAACAAAAACAAACAAAAAATTTTTTAATTTACTTAATTATACGAAAAGAATATTTAATTTTCATTTATAAGCCACCTCCACTTCTTTCAACACTTATTTTACTTTTCATTTTACTATGTGCTTCTTCTTCTAATTCAGCCATTTTGGCAAAACGAGAATGGGAAATATGACCAGCTTTTATTGCTGACATCATCTGGTAATAAAAATATTAAGTATTAATTTTATGTATTCACTTTAGTTATACTAATTAAAAATAATGACAGATTATAAATTTTTTTTACTCATTTTTAGAAATTTTAAATTAAAAATAAATATACCTGTAAATATTCGTCAAGTTCAACTTGGCCATTCATATTGGTGTCAATTTCTCTTAGAATTTCATGGAGTTCTTCACCTTTGACATCTTCACCGGCATTCTAACATAAATTAATACTTATAGTTTTCATTTTATATGATAAAATAATTTTTAGGAATGAATACCTTCATACTCCTACGAATATCATTAATGGAAACATATCCTTTGCGATCAAGATCGATAATTTGGAATCTGTTGACATACATTTTGATCTCCTCCTTAGATAAAGTGATTGGTATTTTGTCTCGAGAAGCTCTATTCACACTCATACCCATTTCGGTTGCCAAAAAGTTACTAGCCATTTTCAATTGTTTCTAAATATTTTTCAATTAGATATGGACATACATATATATTTATATATAATCATTATAATATCAAACCTCTTTTTCTTCAGGACTCCATTTTAATTCTTCTGCCATAATGTTAACAATAGTTGGAAGGGCTTCTTGAGCAGCTTGTACATTTAAGAATGCCAATCGCAAACGTCTAGCAATCATATCAACTGCAGTAACAGCATATTCTCTAACTCCATAACGAATCTGTAAGAAAAAAGGCATTTTTATTATAATATATAATTTATTATTAGATAATTTGATTTATAATACCTCAGCATCAATATATGGAAAATCAGGATGAATTTTATTACCAATGATTGGCCAACGTTTACCAGTGAGATTAGCCAATTTAGCTACAGCAAAAGCTCTATCACCGTATGATGTAGCTAAATGTTGAGCTACTTCACATTCTAAGCCAAAATCTTGTACTAATCGAATATACATTGTTGGTGTCCATCCATGCGATCCTTCCAACTGAAGACCATCTGTTTGGCATTCAGGTTTTGTGGGTTTTAATTCTGGAATAGCTGAAAGGCAATTTTATATTACAAATAATTTAGTTCAATATTTTTAAAAAAAATAACAACTTAAACTAACCTTGAATTGCAGCATCAATAGTTTCCTGGGCCATAGATCTGTATGTAGTCCATTTTCCTCCAGCAATTGTCACTAAATTAGATTTGCTTATGTGCACAATATGATTACGAGCTAATGATTGAGTGTCACCTTTATTTGGATCTGACACCAATGGACGAATGCCAGCCCAAGCACTCAAAACATCACCTCGGCGTACTAAAATTATATGATGAATTACAATACAAAAATTCACAATAAATGTTAATTGTTAACTAACCTTCAACATCAGAGTTGAGATAATTTTTAATTTCATTCAATATAAATCCAATTTCATCTTCTGTTGGTGTTGGATGGTATGTCACATCACATGGGCTATCTGTAGTACCTGATAATGTATGTTTTTGCCATGGTAAAAAGAATATAACACGGCCATCAGATGTTTCAGGATCCAAGAGTCCCATTTGTTCAGGGCTAATAACATTAAAACATTTATTAGTTATTTAGTAAATGAAGTCCAAAAACATTTGAAATAATTACCTATAATAACCAGGTAATACAATATGTACACCTTTACTTGGTGTACATATTTCCTTGACAGATGTATCATCCATTTGGCGTACAGAATCAGTAAAAGGGCCAGCAGCATTTATTACACATTTTGCTTTAACATCCCATTCTTCTCCAGTTAGTTCGTCTCGAAGGTGTGCACCACATATTTTACCATCAGCGTCTTTATGAAGACTCATTGCTTTTACATGATTTGCTACTGTAGCACCATAACGAGTGGCAGTTAGTGCAAGAGCAAGACACATTCTTGCATCATCTTGTTGGCCTAAAAAATTAAAATATACAAAAGGATATTATTACCTCAATAGACAAAGTAAAAACTCTAATTACCATCATGATAAACAATAGCTCCAACTAATTTATTTTTTTTAAGCATAGGAAATATTTCTAATGCTTCAGTTTTAGATAAATAATAAGAACTTTTAACCGTTTTTGAACCAGCAACAAGATCGTAAGCTTTTATACCAACCCAGTAGTATGGAACTTTCCACCATCTAAATTAACATAAAAAATAATAAAAACAGGTGAACATAAATTACTCATATAAGATAAAATAACATACTCATAAACTGGTAACATGATTGGTATAGCATGAGTGAGATGAGGAGCAGTTTTAAGCATAGATGATCGTTCATGCAATGCTTCTTTTACCATTTTATATTGTTCCCAATCTAAATTAAGAATTGCTTTTTGCAAGTAGCGTACACCTCCATGAATAAGTTTGGTACTACGACTTGATGTGCCTGATGCAAAATCATCTAACTCAACAAGTGCAGTTTTTAAACCTGAAAATCATAAATTTGTCAAAAACAATTATATTATAAATTAAATAAATAAATTATATAATGTTAAAAATATATTTTACCACGAGTTACAGAGTCAATTGCACAACCTGCCCCTGTAGCACCACCACCAATAATTAGGACATCGAAATTTTCTGATTTTAATGACTGAATTTGAGTGTTTCTTGGTGGTAATGTACGTTTTCTACCTGTTTTTTTTCCAGCTTCTGCTTGCACTGATTGTAATTCCTGAATTATAGAATAATAATTGATTACATCAAATGAATAAAACTAAATAATTTACTAAATATTATAAAACTAAAAATAAAAAAAATACAAACACTTGGATTTTCTCCGGTTAACAACCATGTAGTGAAATAAGCTCCAGCACCTACTGATGCACCACCAACAATTATATTATAAAGTTTTGATGCCATAATGTAACCTAAAAATAAAATAAATATTTATATATATATAAATACATAATCAAGTGAGAAATATGAGACAGACATACATAACTTATAACATATTTTGTATACATTGTAAGTAGTATAAGTGAAAAATGGATACAATGTGATGATATTAGGTTAATTAGTTGATAAATAAATTATGTTTGAAGTAAATCTTAAAAAATTTTATAAATTATAAAATTAATTTTTATATTTATTAAAAAAAGATTTAAGTTTATATATTGAGATAAAATAAATAAAAATTGTTGTTTAAAAATCTGAAGCAGATTTACTAATTGGAATTAGGCCAAATACTTTTTTAGCAGACCTTTAGATTAGATTGCCAAAAGTCAAAACATATAATGTATAACATACTAATACTTATAGGTATATCTATAATAAATGTTAAATTTAAAACTCCTTACAAAGTAAATACATTTTTTTTTTTTAATCAATGTGACATTGAATGATATTGATTTTATTCAAAGTTTAGAATTGTAAAAAAGAAAAATTATTTTTTCATAATTTTTGTCAATTATTGATATTATATTAAACTGATCCTATTAATTAAATAAATTATACATTTATTAGGTAAAGATGTAATTATAAGAAATAAAATAAGGTAGGAACTAATAATTAGCATTTTTATTTAAGTTGATGTAAAAATAAGAACATTAATTGAATAACTAATGATACTATAGCAAATATTTTTCTAAATTCTTTGATTATATAGTATAGATACTTTTGTTATTTTTCCATTGTTTGTAGGTAGTTTAGAAGCTAATTATCAACCTTTAATATACTTAAAATGATTTTAAGATATGTTATGATAATTGGAAGGATTATTAATTTAATATTGCAATAATAAACTAATAAAATCACCTTGATATATTTATACAATAGAAGATATTTTTCATAGATAAATAAAATAATTTAATACAAGCAAATAAATATTTAGAAATAAGAAACTTATAATATTTAATTGAAAAACAATAATATAATATAATATTTAATGAGATTTCAAAATCTCAAAAATAGACAATTGTAATGATCAATTAATTAGTAGGTTATTATTTATTACTATTATTATTATTACTTATTAATGATTTAAATATTTTTATGTCATTACTGATTATTGCTTTTATTACTAAATAATTAATTTTTAAATTAGTACTAATATATTGCTTCAAACTATTTTTAAGATTTTAATGTATGTTGATTAAAAAAATATTTTATAAACATAAAATGCTCAATATTGGTGAAACATCAGAACTGATCAATTAATGTTACCTTAAAATATTTATTGCTAAATACTTGTTTTACTACCTAATTTTATCTTTCTATTGAATACTTTAGAATATATAAGTTACTTTTTATACTTTAAATATTTCTCAAAAGATGATCACATTCTTGCATAATACACTTAGTAAAATAATTACTTTAAGACAATCATAAATTATTAGCAATATGACATTTTAAGTATACAATTATATTGAAGTGATAAAAATAAGGCACATCAAATACTGATATAATAATTCAGTAGCAACAACTACTATAAATATTATACCCATTTAATAAATTTTGAGATTTGACAAAATGTGCTAAGATTAACTGCTGTTTTATATTATTGCTAATACAATGTCTTATACATTCTAAATCAGAAAAAAATTGTTATGCTCTTATGCTTTATGTAGCTGTACTTAGGTATAGAGATTTTCATTAATAAATAAAAGTGTAAGAAAATTTTTTTTTGCTCGGATGCATAAAAATGAAATTTTTAGAATATTAACACACCATTACCAAAAGGGTATGGCTTGAAGAAATAGGCAGACATACATACTTGATAAGGGGTTTGCTCGGTAATAATGAATGTCTTAAGTGTTTTAAACCATTTATGAGAAAATAGATAGAATTATAATACAAATTGCAGTCACATTTAAATACTCATTATTAAAATTATTTATGTAACTGAATATTTAAAATAAAACATAAATCAATATACACTGTGGTAAAGATAGAAAAAAGAAAAATTATTTTGTTAACTTTTTCCGTAATTTTTTCGACTAATTAACTGAAACGTATGCCATGGAGCACTTTTTTGTAGGTAAGTATTAGTAATACGAAATTGTTATTCACCTAAGAACCTAAAAGAAATAAAAATTATGTTAATTTGAGCGTTTGAAAAATTATCTGGCATTTAAACACGCGTATAATGTGTACATAGTATTTAAATAAACAAACGCTAATTACTTAAGTGATTACTAATTACGGACGTTGTGCGATTACACGCGTATTATCTATGGTAAACCTTTCGTACGGACCAGTTCGGTGCGTGGGTAATTATTATAATATCGGGAATAACTAATTGCACGATAACCAATGTACTCCGACTAATGAACAATAAGATAGGTCGTGAACAACGAGCACGTTACGGGTAGGGTACTTACCGTCGGGTCGTTATGATGGTGATGATGATGATGTATTATTATCGGGCGCGAAAGGGTTGAACGCACATCAGTGCCGGGCGTAGAACGACAAACAACGATGTTAGGACGTTTATTTTGACCGATTAGAGATCGATTAACCGGCGGCAAGCCCGACGGGCTACAAGAGTCGCACTGAAAAGACACCGCGGCACGACCGGTGCGTCGGATGAACGTGAGGTAGCGAGAGGGAGGGAATCATTCGCGGTACCGCACGTGCAACGAAGTACGAATTCGTTGCGCGACTAGTCGTAACATTCGAATGTCGACCAAACGCGATGGGGAGGGGAAAAGTATTAGGAAAATTGGAGGGAATCGACGCGCGCTAGAGCACACGTATTTCGCGAGTGTGTACGGCGGCGACGTTATCAATAAAATACGCGAGATAGCGACCAATCACTTTGTCGACCCGGGATAGATCGTCTCTTGCGACGGAGGAAGGGCGCGGGTGCCGCCGCAACCTTGACCGTCAGAGACGATTTGCACGCGCGTGCAAACGCGTTACGTGATAGGAGGGTTTACCGGTGGGAGGGGGATGACCCGTACGGACGAAGAGAACAACAATACATATTGACCGACGAGGGCGGGAAACGGCCTCGTTTTTTTAATGGGCGTGTTAAATACTCGTACGTGATACTCACCCTGTCGCGTGCGAACGCAATGACCGGTCCAAGGTGACCTATAACCTCGGTGACGGTGCCCCGGCTGCTGGTGGCCGAGTTTTAAAAATAAACGCAGGCGCGCGGACGAACGTCGCCAAACGTAGAGCGAGACGGAGAGAAACGAAAGAAAACTGTCTCGGTTTCGTTTCGCCGTTCGACGGGAATTTTTTTTTTTAATATTATTTTTTTCGATTCCGCCCTATCGCGATCGACGTCCGGCGGCGGTGCTATCTCGGCGACGACGGCGGCGGCGGCGGCAGCGGCGGCGAACAGCGTCACGGTTTTCACATGACATGCGCGCGCAAATATTCGGCACGCACACGACATGCGTATGGTTTTTTTTTTTTTTTTTGGCATGCTCCGCGCGTTGCATGCGCTCTGTACAATAGGCGTGTTCAACGTGGTATTTGGTTACACCAGAAGTAGCTGTGTTGTACCCAGTGGCGTAAATTGGGTCCAATTTCTGGTGGTGCAGAGACATATTCTCAACATATAATTTCCAACACTCCAATTTTCCAACTTCCTAAGTAAAATCCTTCCCAATAAACCGTATATTTTCCTATATATTTCTTTAAATAATATATACATTTTGAATTATTTTAACGGTAAAACCTTTATTATTATAATATTAATAAAAAAAATGAATCTACATTTTTTTTTAGTATGCTGGTTTCTTTGGCTCTTAAAAATATTATTATAGGTATACAAATTTCAATGATATTCTGGTGGTGCAAAAACATACCTTACACCATCACATTTTAGATGTGGTGGTGCAAATGCCACATTTGCACCACCCAGTTTACGTCACTGGTTGTACCTACTATTTACTGTCACCACCGGTCAATGCCGCACAGCAATTTCAGACCAGACAATTACGTAGGTACATCTGAACAGGAAAAATATTATTATACGATAAGGACAAAATATTACACGTTACATGTCGATTTTACGTTACGTATTCGATTGTTTTTTGTGAATTATGTGACTGTCATGTCTGCAAATCGGATATCCAAGTACTCGTCCGATTATCTGTTCTATATTTGTCGTTTCCTGATTGCGTTTGAGTGAACATTGGTTTACATAATTTATGCACTAACATCACGCGCTTGTACTTCGTGATTACGAGCGCTATGACGAGTGACAATATTTTTTTAAATGGTTCATTTTCTATTTTCTATATTTTTCGGTAGACAGTTGGTAAGGGGTTAATTTTGCTTGTTCGCCGTTGAGTGATACTGTTTGTGTTGCTATAAATATTATTATAGAACATCAAACGATTAGGTTGTCTCGTTTCCGCATATACGAAACCAGTTAGTCAATTATTCATACGATATTGTATTATTTTTTTATATTTTTATTTATTTTTTGCACGAACACGATGAAAATTCGATTGCATACGTTACACAACAGTCAAATAATAAAATTAATCGATTTTAATGAGCTTAAAAGTTATAGAGGTAATTCTGGTCGGTCATGGTAACCATTTCTGTTTAGCGACCGTACACGGTACATCGTCAAACATCATTATGTCAACGTTTGAAGGGTATCAAGTTTTCAAAGAGATCAATCTGAAAAAAATCCATATGTGAAACGGACAGTTTTTTGCATTGAGTGCGTTAACATTTCCAACAGCACAACAACTTTAAAAAAAGTTTAACTTTTTAGTACAATAATAGTTTCGTAATTAAAATCATATATTTCCTTTGATAATATATTAATAATTATTATTTCAACTGTACAATTTTTTTTAATACTTAACTGTGCATAATTAATATTAGGTATTAACATTAACCCGGAGGGCCAAATATAAAACATTTTCCACCCTTCAAAATGGAAAAGAATATCAGCAGTTATCTTACCATTTATGTATATAGGTATGTATATGTGTTTTATAATCTGTTGAGTTAGAAGAAATACTGATTTGTGTTAGACTTATGTCTCTTTTGTATAATATAAATAGAAATAAATAAATAATACTCCAGGTTAAGTATTTATTTATTTATGTATATTAATTTACAAGTATTAATATTTACTAGTTTTTAGTTTCAATTAAATTTTTTATTATTTTATCATATATAATATATTTGTTCACGTGTAGTAAATGAGTGTGAAAGGAAAATGTTTGATAAAAAAAAAAATTAAAATATACTTTGTGGTTCGACCGTGGCCTTGGGCCTATTGTCAGATCTTGCCTTGCTGCCACCTCTGTCCTTACTATTAATTATTCATCTAATCTCGCTTTACCACACACGCATGAATTTCACACGTGCAGTTCACATGCAACCGGTGACTATAGTCTATATGTACGAGGTAGAGGTAGGCCATAATATGTATACAATATAATTGTTAATGGAATTCACCGAAACAAAATCTATCAATAATGGATGAACTAATTATTTCCTCTTAAATAAACGAATGTAATGCTTCGAAAACGATCAAAAATATACTTACTAATTGGGAACACGAAACAAAATTGTAAAATAAATGTAAAAAAATATAACTTTTTCAATTTCGGTGATTGTTTGTGTCCACTCATTATTCATATAACTTATTAAAATGTTAGTACATATATCCGAACGGACATTTATGTATTTTCGTTATAATAAGTTTCGTTCTACAAATTGTTTGTCATAATAGATTTTTAATAGCACAAAGTTATAGAACTGACGAAAAAAAATATAAAATTATTAACTTATGATTTTTATTCTATAAAAGTATAGCTAACATTACAATTATTAACCCTTTCAAACTTTCAAAGTTCTATAGCTTTTGGTACAAATTTATACTTGTGACTTCGTTAATTTCCAATGGTAATATTTATGAATAATATAATAAATTAAGTGTCAATTGATAAAAAGCTAATTGATAATTATTTGTTCAAATGTAATAGTTAATATTATAACGACTGTATTATATTTCGTATATATCTATTATAAAAAATCCGAGGAAATAATACTACTATTTTTATTACTTCGTAACACCTGTAAAAGTATCTTATGTTTATCTATTTTTTTAGATTTCACATTTTTTTGAATCGTGGAATGACTAATACACTCGTAAACCCTAATGATATCAGATTAAAAATACTTATTAATGAATGCTTATATGAATCCATTATGAGTAGTGTTACAATAATATAATGTATAATATAATTATAAACCTATAATAATCCTCGACATTTTCAACTAATATTTGTGTATCCATTTTAACTTCTTGAGAGTTACATGGGCGGCTTTATCAAATAAGTGTATTAAAATAACTTAAATTGATAAATACATAAAAACAACCATCTTAATTGTCTACAATTTTAAGTGTCTGTATATACTTATGGAATTATGTACGACAGTAAAAATTGCATTTTTTTAACGTAATTATATATAAATTAAGTTTATAAGTATATATTATTATATTAAATTTAACCACCTGGATTTTATGGTGTTGAGAAAACTATGCGATAATGCTAATTTTTTTTGTTTCTAAAATTGTATGAGTCATTAATTATATTCAAATAAAAACTAAACATTTTAATGATAACTTAAGAATATATAGTATTTGTATTGAAAAGGATGACATTCGTGTTACTATAATTATAGATTTAAGAGACTTCATTCTCATATATCCGATTTTAGGTATACATCGTATATGTCCGTAAAAATATACGACACGCATTAAAAAATAAAAAAAAAATTGCATTGGGCCTCATAAAGTGTTTGTCCGACATAAATTGATGATGGTAGCTAATTGTAATATATATTTTGATTATATTAATGCAATACATTCAAATATAGTGTTTATGGAAGCAATGGCGTTTATTCTTGATTACATTTTTAAAGTAAAATAAATATATTTGATCTATAGTTAACATATTATATTTAGTGTTATTGGCCGTCAATCGTTATTACTTGATATTATTACATAATTTTGGTGGCCTTGACCTATATACTTTTTATAGTAATTTGAACATCATTAATCATTACAGACGATTTATATGATAGTTAATGTGATTTATTCATTGAGAATTGAAATAGTTTTACGTGTATTCATACACACAAAATTACTGATTGATTAAACACTTTTTATCTTCGTTCAACAGTTTCGTGTTGTTTTGATAAGGCAATTATATTAAATTATTGAAATGAAAAATTTGAAAAATTAACAAATATTGTAAAGAACTAAAAAATAATGTCAATGTGTAAGAATGGACGGACTATAAAAGCAACGGGCCAGATGACGAGTTTTTTTTATTTTCGGCCACTATTTATACCTGGTAATTTATTATGTTGCAGTGCCAACAACTCTTATTGTTTATAAAAATATAAATTCCGACCTCATAATAACAATATTACTTAATTGCTTTGCTATAATGTTTTTTTTTTTTTTTTTTTTTTTAATAAAAGCAAATAAAACTAAAAAAAAAATAAAAATTTTAATATGAAGCATAATAGAATCAATATAGTTATAAACCTGAGTGAAGTTGAAATACTGTTGAAATTGTTTATTATGAACTATTATTTCGATTTATTAAATAATAATAGAAAATAATGTATATATAAAAAATAACAATAAACTCAATTCAACAAGACTGTGCATATAAACCGCCAAAATTTATATTGATAAACAATTTTACATTTTACTTATTAAATATTTAAATATTTACAATTAAATATTATTAGTAATTAATTACAACTAAACGAAAAACAATTAAAAATGATGATGTTAAAAAAATTATGCACTTTTCATTACGCGCTCTTTTTTTCCTTTTTTTTTTTTTTTTTTTGTATAAAATCCTTACGCTACTAATATAGCCTAAGCGTAAAATGAATCACGGAAACAAAATTCAAATATTCGTTCCAATGTCTCATTATAATATAGTAGAAAAAAAGGTAGAAGGAAGTGAAACCGTTGACAACTCATTCAAGACAACAATTGAACTGTATAACAGTATGATAATTGAATATAAAAGACAAAAAATGTTTGTTTATATTATGTAATAATTATTTAATTTTTGTACTTATGATAAGTTTATTAAAAAAAAAAAAAAAAAGTCAATTGAAATTATACGCATTTTTTACCCAATTATATAAAATATTTTGACATTTATAAATTATAATGTAAATAAAAAAAAAGTACGCTACGTAAACAAAAATTAAGAACTGTATCAAAGTTCACCCAGATATATTTTTTAGAATCCTCATATTAAAATGTACATATACCTATTACATATGTCATGCAAATAACCTTTCAGAAATTCAACCCTTTAAATATTCTTTTAATATAGTGAATCAATATGCAAATTTAATAAATACGCAGTGCTCTATGAACTGAATTTCAAATTCAATCGTCGTACTCATCAAATATATATTGATTAATTTGATTTAAATTCGATCACTTGTATCATAAATTATCAAATTAACTGTCCATTATACCAATTAATATTATTGCTCATTTAAATTTAAACTTATAAGCTTATAATTAATGTGTAGTAACGTATTTCTTTTAGGATCGTTTTTAGTTTGAAATTATTTATATTCGCTTTCAAATTTACATCAAAACATTTCATTTCTTTTAAGTTACGCAAAGTATAAAAAGCATGTCTTTTGACCAGACTCTTCGTTGGTTACCATACTATCCTATCCAAAAGAACAAATGAATACTTGGTCTGAAGGTCTCGTTATGACTTCTTTAGTTATTCAAGTTAATAAATTCCAAGCTTAAAAATATTTTATTTATTAATAAATGAAGTCTTAATTAGTATTTAGTGACTCTTTTGCTACGAGTAATATCATACTAAAATGCCACATCTCGTAATGAATGCAAACTTGTGAACATTCTATATTTATAAATAGGCTTGGGGACTTCTCGCTCTTAAAAAATGGAAATATCCTTTAAAAAAACCAAACATAATTAGACTTTATATAATTATATAATATTATAATATGTATATAATATAATATAATTATACACTAAATTATTCTCTAAATTATTTTTATTTTTTTCTGAAAAATTGACATATACTTTATTTATTATTATTATTATTTTATACTACTTCCTTTTCCTTCAACGTACTTTTGTGAATTCTTAACAGTCACTGCAATCTAGACTAAACATTGAAATTACAAGAATTTGAAACCAAATTTAAACTGGAAAAATGTACTCTAGATATTGTTAATAAAAGCAATCGCATATGAAGATTCATGCATTAATTTTACCATCATTTTTTTTTTTTTTTTTTTTTGTTATTAAAATCAGATATAATGTTATTTCTTAAATTCTTTGATACTTCCTAAATAAATAATTTCATTTAATATTATTGTATTTAGTTTTTTAATGTATTTTTAATGTTAATGTTCATCGCCATGTTTTGGTATACCTTCCTTTTTTAAAGATAATTTTCTCTGCATAAAAAAATATTACTGCTTGGTGTTCCGTGATCTCAAAGAGTTTAAGACACACTGTATTGGATGACCATGACTTTTGATTATTGTTTTTATATTTATACCCAACGACATAGGTTTCAACCGATAATACCATACAGCCGAGTATTTTATCAGTAATTGATTAAATATACTATGCAAACAAGTTAATATTTGTAATAATATATACTTACATGCTATTATATTCTACATATTTTAATTTTGCCCTTTGACATAGTTTAAAAACGATAATATACAACAATAATATTTTGTAACAATTAATCATAAAACCTCTCTAGTGATTAAGGTTATCAGAAAAATATTTTGATTTACCATTATAAAACCCTAGAAATTATGAGTTAGGTACCTTATTTGTAAGCCGGGATCATTGTCCATTGATAAAGTAATTGAATATATTGTAATGTACGTGTGATATACATGTACCAGTATGGATACGATGTAAACGTGTAATAGAGCTCTATTGAAATTTTTCTTCTTTTCTTTTTAAAAAAAGAGTGTAAATTAAAAACAAAACTCATAGTATAATATTTAATGTTCCTGTTTATATTATAATACTATATTATATATTTAAATAAAACTTAGGTTCATTGAAATGTTATAAATGTATGAATGATTAATAATATTTTACTTTCGGTTAGACAAATTAATTCTTTGAGGATATCATTCTGATATTGAATTTTATGATCATCAAGACATTTCGAGAATGTATTACTTATTTAGAGTGCACTTAAATTGTACTATAATTTTTTTCATCAGTACCTATGTATTTTACATATATATACAATGCTCGACTTGAGGGGTGATGCAGGGGGCGGAGTACCTCAATTAATTTTCAGAAATTTTAGCGTCCCCCTACTATTATTACGCTATAATCATAACGCTCAGCCAGTTTTGGGGTCGTTATTTTTTTAAAGTAAGTAGAGCCTTTAATTTTGCCAAATCGAGCACTGTATATATATATATAGACATCTTACAATAAACATTTGGTTTTAGCCATTGTAGATGAGCCATTGGTAAACTACACGGAGTAAATACGACATGAAGTACTTAAGTTTGAAAACAAAGTAATAACCCAACATTAAACTATTAGAAGCGTTCCGAGGTGAGCAATGCAGATTGTTTGGTTCGACCGGGAATAATAATTTAAGGAAACCAGTATTTATTTATTTTTTACTCACTTTGGCCGGGGTATATATAAAATACGAGTTCGAAACCGCGAGTATAAAACCTGTACCTCTAGTGTCTGTTATCTCAGCTAAATCGGGACGAATGGCAACTTCTACAACATACACTATTTGATTCTTATTAATTATTATTATTGCAACCTGCACTCCGGTTAAGAAATCACCGATCACCGCGATTTGAGGACATTTCGAGTTACATTAGAATTACTCAGTGCGAAAAGCCTACCAGATAGTCCTTCGAAGTTTCGAATTTGAAGTGTACCATTGCATGATTCCAAGTTTGAGTATTCAGCGTTACATTTGTTTTTACTTTTTTAGATCATATAATATACGTTACATTATCTTAAACGTACTTATCATCAAGCCTGGGTATAAATGAGGTAAAAAGTTATAGTTAAGTTAATTTTAACTTTTTAACTTAAAATTTTTTATTGTAATTTCCATTAACTTAACTCTGAACATAACTTATTTTAATTGATATAAACTTAATAAATATCGAATTATTTTAATCAAATTCAAGTTAAGTTAGTTTATAAATACTAAACTAAAAAATATTAATTAAATAAAAACTAAAATTATTATTGATAATGCATATTAAAAAACCATTTACTAGAATAGGAAATTAAAAATATAGTTAAATTTAACCATAATTCCTCAATAAAAATAACTTAATTAAATAAATATAGCAATAGTCATATATTATATTATAATATATAGGTGTACCGTATATATAAATATATACCATACCATACTGCGGCATACGGACATATTGTAACAATAACAATAATAATAATTCATTATTATATTCATATAGATCACAAATGTACAATTCTCAAGAACATATAAAATATTTTCGTCATAAATAGGTTATTTTTAAATTAAAAACAATTGGGTTATGCTTTAGACTTTTAGTTCCTTAAAAAAGTATTTAGAGTTTAAAATTAAGTACATTCTTAAAAACCATGTAATTTTTATTTAATAATTAAAAAAAAAAAATGTATAATACCTACCGATCCGTATTAATAAATCAAATAGATTGTATTTATTTCGGCATTTTGTATACTTTTAGTACCTATACTACATAATTATATTCATCATAATTAAATTATGTTTATAGAAAAGATATTGGTTATTTCCTCTGTTCAAAAATATTTATGATTTTTATTATTTTCAACCATATTATAGGATATTTATACAGATATTAAGAAATAAATAAACAACTTAAGTTAATAAGTTAATTGAAAATATTCGTATAATTTGTAACTTAAATTACTTTAAAAAAATTAGGTTGACTGTAAACTTGAAATTTTTTAAAATGTTTTCCATTAACTTAACTCAACTCGGTTAAAAATGATCATTAACTTGTCCAGGCTTGCTTATCATTAATAATTGAAACAATTTTAATAATGATACAATAACAACTGGGTTCCTCATATTACGTTACTACTATTTATAATATTGTATTCAAGTGATAGTTTTTGACTTTTGAACACTAAAAGTTTTTAATTGTGTTGATTAAACATACGAGTATAATAGGATGTCCATAATTGTGAAAAAAACGGGACAAATATGTTCTCTAAAAAAAGACCACATATTTTAACATCTATATTATATGTAACAAAAATAATTTTTAATTAGTTTTATATATTAATAAGACATTGGTTTACATTATTTTTTTACTTGAGATTGAAAAAAATTCTTCATTTTTATTGAGTTGATGTCGATTACTCATAATTTTCTTCATTACATCCTTTGACATAATATTTTTTGATAAACTGATTGTATTTAATAGTTTTGGTTGTGTTAACAAAAAATAATAAAATTCGTTACAGGAATACTTTTTAAAATTATTTTTAAGAATTATTATTGTTTTGCCAGTAGGTACGAGAAAGCGATTTTTTTCGTTTGTCCATAAAATATTTGTAATTGAAAATATTCTTTCTATTACTGCATTAGTTAGTCTGCAAAGGTACAGTACATCTCCTCTTAGGAGTTTTAAAAAAAAAAAACTATAAAAGTAACAACACTAACGACTCACAACAATTTAAATAAAAAGAACTAATACAGTGTCTTTAATGTTAATAACACAACATCGTTGCAATGTACGCACGTTACTATAAGACTTGTTCGATTTTTTGATTAAATGCATCAATATTCCTAATACCGTTGAAATACTACCTACTGTATATGGGTAAACTATTCGAATTAATTATGGATTTCGTTAGAAGTCTCGCATGAGTTTGTAGTACATGTATATTATAAGACATATCTTATTTTTTTTCTTTTATTCTTGGTTAGCAATTTTTATGGAAGTAACGGGATTAAAACGGCACCCTATTCTAAAAATGGGACAAAAAGCGTCCCATTCAAAGTTTGTCGGGACAATGGGACATAATGATAAAAAAAGGGACAATCCCGTTTTAAACGGCACGTATGGTCACTCTAAAATATAATTACGGAAATTTAATTGATCATTTTAAATAATGTAGTACCTATTCGGAAATCCTATCAGATTATTATTTCCGTCCGTTCTATCGGTCAGACGCATTTTGCAATTTAAACGATTACGAGTTGTTTTTTTTTCATCAATATTATAAAAAAACATCACTGTTTTGTAACAACAAACGAATCATTACTACTTTCGATCGGCAATTATTGATGGGGTTAGGCAGGGCTGGTGCTACTAACAATTAATAGAAGGGAGGATTAAAAATTTGCCAACTCAACGTATATAATTTCCCGACCCCCAAATGCAAAAAATTGCTTTACTTCAAATATTTTCATTCCACCCCAACTTGTGACTTGGGAATAAAATTGTTAAATTGCTAACTCGAAAATCTAATTACCGAGTTTGGGTGCGTCACCTCTCATGCACCCCCTATCACCGGCCCTGGGGTTAGGAAAGCACACATTATCCAGCCATGCAACACACGTATGTAGGTGTACTTGTTGGAAAAATAGAAATAAATTACTGTTCATCGAACGCCTTAACGGTCACGACCGGCGGCAACTCAACATACGGAAATAACACGTTATGCGTACTGCGTAAAAAGTGTCGCGATTGTGAAATGTTGCAGATACGACATTTTATGCATAAAAAAATAATTAATATAATTAAATAAACAGTACCTACTCAAATGATAATTTTTTACATAATGAAACAGTTTTTATTTATCAAATACGAGTTTAAATTTATTTAATTTTTTAACAATACAATTTTACATGAATATTCGTAATGTATATTTTTTTTTTTGTATTTACTTCGTAAGTTAGTTGATTTAATAATTATTATTTTCAAATTTTAGTTAGCAATGAAAATATCCAAATCGTGTACAATGATTTGTTCCAATACCTAAGGAAAAAGGGCCCTTGGATCCAAGAACCGTAGAGTCTAACCAACATTTACTTTAATATATTAAAATTATATATAAAGATGATAATTGGGAAGAGATATATGAAAATTTATTTCTATAATACATTTCCAATTTCACAGCTATTTTAAGCAAATTTTGTATAAAAAGCTCACGGAATGTGCACAGATTTAGTGAATCCAACTTGATTGGATAAAAGAAATATTTGTTATGCCACCAATAATATCATTAATACCAACACCATCCTCATTACCATCAACATCAAATGTCGGTAGACCTCAAAAATTATTTTCCAATTGTCTCGAAGTAAAAGACAATACACCAATATTCGTAAATCAGCTAAGGAACGTAAAGCAAATATTTACCCGAGATACGATAATGTTTTAACGGTAAAAAAAAATGCTATCCACCAAATATTCAAATTACATAATATTCTTTTAAAACTAAATTGCAGCACCTTGTTGATCACATTATACAGAGAATATTTTCAATTTTGGATATACAAACCATAGATTTAACGATGAACCATTACAAAATATTATATAAATGGGGATGTGATGGAAGCAGTAGTCAATCTCGATATAAGCAAATTTTTCATGCATCTAATGACTTAGATGACTCCGATATTCTTACATTTTCACTGGTTTCTTTACAGCTGAGATGTACAAAGATAGACAATCCTAGTAATGTAGTTTGATGGAAAAATTCCTGTCCATCGTCAACATATTGTCAAATAGTAAGTCAACATTAGAAGAAATTAAGTTGTTGATTCCAACTCAATTTTTTTAAAAATGGCATTGAATTTCAAGTACAGAGCACATTAATGTTCACTATGATAGACGAAAAAGTAAGTTTCACAAACTTTTATTACAATTTATTACTAAATAAATTATTTTATATTTTAGTCAAGTCTTGAATTATAGACACAATATTGCAACCTATGAAAATTAAAAAACGATTTTTAAACATATTTTAGATTTGCAATTCAATAGCTAGTTCATAAAGCCAAAAATGCTACATCTGTAAGTGTTCTTCAAGTGATATGAATTATATTAACCGAGCAAAAAATTTAAGTGTACCAACAACCTGAGTATTACAACTTTGGACTGTCAATACTTCATGCGTATATACGATTTTTCGAATGTCTATTACACATTTCCTACAGATTGGAGTTAAAAAAATGGCAGATTAGTATAATGATTAACGACTATAATGAGCAATGGCTATTTTGTATAAATGAAAAATATGAGTTTTATGACTTCCAAATGTGTTATTTGTGAACAGGTTTGGTCAGCTGAAGATACAATTATTTGTTCAAAAAGAAAAAAATATGTACAAGATCGATTTAGAATAGAAACTGGTCTTCTTATAGATGTAGTTTTGCATGGTACTATTAATTATAAATAATACATTCAATTTTAAATTATAATTTTTAATATTAAATTTTGTTTTTTCATAATATAGACAAAGAAACGACTAATGACGGTAATATGATATCGTAAGTGCTGATAAAACAAATTTAGAGTTATAACTTATACAACGATTTGGGATGGTTTTAAAGACAAATGGCAAGTGGTTATGGAATTAATTTAGAGAAGTTTGAGGCCTATACTTTGCAGATAGCAGAACTTTTTGTATCATTGTACCAGTGGTATTACCTACTTCGTTAAAAATAATGTTTTTACAGATTATCGTCCTACAAAATATAAAATAGTTACTCACACCTATATCAGTATAATACCTATGCAAATTTATTTTAATATATTATTTAACTTTAATTTTTTTGTCATGAGGCAAATTCAATTCTTTACTATTTATAGTATGTTAATTAATTGGAAAGTCAGTTTTTACTCCCTTCTAATAGAATGTAGGTGAAAGGCGCATACATGGGTCTTTTGAGTATTTGGACAAAGGTGGGTCGCTTCGTAGTACGTTGTTAATGCTTTAAGTGATGTAGTTAATAGCTGCTCGACTTCTTGAAAACTGTTAGCTTGTGCTGCAATCGCAGTGTCGTCGGCGTATCTGAAGTGTCTTGTATCTGCTGTGATTGGCTGGTCGTTGCTGTAGATATTGTACAGGATTGGCGCCAGCATATGCTATTGTTATTGTAGTTTTTTTGCTCTATAATGATTTAATTTGAAACTATTTGCGAATGTTATTGTTGCTGTATTCCCTCTAATGCTGAGTGAAAGTAATTGGAGGTTCATAAATTTCCATGTATCACGGTCCATCTGTTGACGCAAGTGAGCTTCTTCTTCAAACATTGCTATTGGTTTACTAACGCTAATGCTGAGAAAGGTCACACGAAAAAAATGAAACCAAAAATTAAATATTAATATATAATAAGACAGTATTTCATACATGTTTATTATATATCACTGAAACTTGTAAGCTATTGGATATTAATATTTTATATTATATCACTCCTTACATAAAAAAAAATCTAACAGATATTATAGAAAATAAATTTTATTTTATATATCTGTCAGTGTCATTTTTTTTTTTTTTGTCTACATTTTGTTATAACGAAAGATATAAATTCCAAATTTTAACCAAGAGCTTGATTTTCAATAAGCCTTATTTCTATCCAGGAAAGAAGTGAATTATTTTGCTGAATTTATTTATTTTACACATTTTTAAAAAATTATCACATAATTTGAGTGAATATAAAATACTATAAAAATAAATGTGAAATGCAATTGTTGTATGTAAATACAAATTAAATTATTTAGGGATATTCTATTATAGCACAATATCTATTCGTATAGGAAAGTAATATCACAAAAAAAAACCAAGAAAATATTTGAATACCCTAAAAATTGAAATTAATGCACTGATAAAAAATATTCAATATCAATCATCTAGTTTTTATCTCTCTGGATGAAAAATTAATATTTTTGTAATTCCATCATAATTGACAAATACTACACTTTATACACACGTTAAAATATTCATTATATACGTATTCTTCATCCTTTTTATTCCTTGGGAGATTTACTCCCAACTCCTCCCCCCATTTGTACGCCTACGCTAGTAAAATATCTTTAACAGTTAAAACAATTCTTAATAATAACCAGACATTTTGTAAAATAAAAGTGTTTTAAAAAAATAAGGACCACCATACTAGATATATTACAATATAATAAATATACAAGTTAAAATATTATATTAAGGGGGCTGAAGTAACCATTATTTTTCATGCATTTAGCTCAATAAGCGAAAGAAAATTTAATATTCTTCCAGTAGCTCAATTTAAATTTTGAAAACTAAATTTGATTTGTATTTCTCTTTTATACATTTGCTAGGAAGTGGATTCTTATATTTTTAATTTCATTCCTAATTACAACTAAGTCAATTATAAGTTTATTTTGAGAAAAATATGTAAATATTTCGAAAAAAAAATATAAAATGTATCATATTTTATTAACTAAAAATAAAATCGTAAATTTATTTCCGAGCAAACCTAAAAAATAGACTGACGAATACAATTATCTTTTCAAAATTAATATAAGTCAATTGAAACAAGTTTAATTTTTATTTCTCTTTTAGTACTATTTGCATCAAATTTCTGACCTACAGCCAGAGCAAAATTATTTTCG
Organism: Sipha flava; assembly: GCF_003268045.1. NCBI lineage: Eukaryota > Metazoa > Arthropoda > Insecta > Hemiptera > Aphididae > Sipha > Sipha flava. The sequence continues at coordinate 706,917 of NW_020272778.1, forward strand.
TGTTCATTGACTTGTGCATGCGTGTATGAGCGTTAGAACATTTCTAAGAATTTTATTACCTAGCCATAACATAAATATTAAAATTTAATACTACTTGTATTTCGAACCCTTATCAGTCCATGAGAACTAATGACTACGGAAATGAAATAATAATGTATTGTAATAATTACAATTATTGTAAAGTATAAAATATATCATAATAAGTATATTTGTGTTAGCACAAACCAAATAGAATTAGTTATTTTTAACTATCCTGCCAGCTAGGTTCAGTTTTTCTTGTCGGTGATTATTTTTTAAATTATTATAGATATATATTATAATTATTTTAAAATGAACGAAGACTGACATTTGGGTAAAAAAGCACGTCTCAAGCTATGTGCACCATGAAGAAAACCTAACTTGGCCAACTTGAAACGAAAAAAACGTGATGAAGTAATTATAATGTATATTGATTGATAGATAGTGTATACTTAGTGTATAACAACTATATAGATAGATATTGTGTTGTTACTCATTATTAGGACAGAGTACTTGTAGCTCTAAAAATTCACCAAATATGCACTTGAATATACAAATTATGCTTTTGAAAATGAATTTTTTTGAACAAAAAATAAGAATAAAAAAATAAGAAGGTAGTTATTATAATGAATACATTTTATTTACAACTTTATTTAACAACTTACAAGTTACAATTAATTAATTGGGTTTACTGTATGGGTTTTCTTATCTGGATACTTACTTTAGGCATTTTTTATGATAAATAGTAAATAGAATGTGTTTGGACTGTCAACCGTTGAGAAATACAGCGATTACTGAAATAGGTACCTACATATGAATATGTCCGATGTCGGCGACATGCGTCCCCGTGGCCCGTATCAATATTTTGTGCGTTGAACAATATTATCTCATGTGTCTATAAATAAAATTAATAACCTGACAATCAATCTAATCGACAACTCTTGAGACGTGTGTTTAGGAAAACCATGATGGGTCTGGGAAAAGTCAAAAACCATATTAATATTATGATCAAAATTTAAAATAATTTTAAATTAAACGTTATTTTAGCTGTATAAATAAATAAATAAATTAAGTGGTCGACGAAAAAATATTGATAAAATGATAAATTATTTAAAATATGCATCTAAAAGCATAAAATGGAAGAAATATGCCTTAAAAACTAGAAAAACGCAAAATACGCATTTATATGCTCAATAAAATTTCAAAACTAGCTTTGTGGATGCATGCAACATATTTGTTTCGCACTCTGCTGACTGTGCAAAAGAAATATGCAAATGCTACAAGTCCTCTGCTCTACTCATTGTCATTGCTTTGGGTTTCGAGGAATCCATATTTCACGCACACTAACGTTTATTTACTTTACACACATAGACACGCAACTAGACAAGACTACAAAAAATTGCCTATTCACAAATCCTTAGAAATGGTCGTGCTACAATCCATGGGAAATAATTTTCTTATATACAAACGTCATTTTTACATAAATATTTTATATGAATTAAAAATATTTTAAATAATATTTAACTTGGGAGGGGGGGGCAAAATCATGAGTTAATCTCCTTAATATTTTTTGTGTAGGGGAAACTGCCTCCCACGGGCCCTCTCTAATGCCGAGGACGGCCAATGCAAACTAAATCAAATCGTAGCGATAAACGGGTTGCTAATGTTTAGACGTTCCAAGACATCGTAACGGTTGGCAAAAATGTATGCCGGTCGGCATCAACCATCCGATCCAATTCCAATAAATCGCTACAACGTCTTATTCATACGCAACGATCGATCGAAACGATTCGATCGTTCCGATAAACCCGGTTTACAGAGTCACGTCGCCGTACGATCGCCGCGTGCCGTCCGACGGCGCAACAACCGCGTGATAAGCACCGAATGTCAATGTTACTCGACGTTTCAAGGATAACGGTTGTTGTATACTCGTTTATATTGTTATCTATACTGATCTTGCATTTCATTCTGCGCCTCGGACGGTAGTTGCCGTTCACTATAGGTATCGCGCACGTGCACGGTACGCGGCGTGCATTTCAATCGGTAACGTTATCACAAACGGTTACGGCTATCGTTGTTGTGCAACCGAATCGTTGAATCGTCCAACTGTGAATCATTGTTTGGCGGCAGCCCGACGTCGTCGCCTCCAAGTTAATAAGCGCGTTTTTTTTTTTTTATTATTCGTACGGCAACAATGAAGCGCGTTCACCGCGATGATAATAATTATTGATCAATTAATAACACTATCGCTGTTGTCCACCGTATCGGATTAATCGACTTACGCCAATTATTATTATTCGAGTTCGTTGCTTTCGCGTTATCTGATCGATTTTCCCGAATCGCAATTATTACGTTCGTTTTCATTACTCTACTGTTACCTTCATCAGTCCGACCGTTCAATGTTTTTCGCCGCTCGACTGCTCGGATGGTCATCTTGGTCCGCGTCGTCGATCATCTGTTCCCACTGTTGTCAGACATTCACCGGTCTTCGCAAACATTGTAGCAGCACCACAAAAAAACCTGTTCGTTCAAAAATGTCGTTGCCTCACATACCCGATGTCAGCAGCGTCTCGCCGCGAGTACTGCGTGTCCTGGGATGCAATCCTGGATTCATGACGCTGCAGGGCACAAACACATATGTGATCGGAACAGGCCAAAGGTATTTATTCATTCACTGATGTTTATGCCCACCAGTTATTTGTACATATAGTCTATTTAATGGATTACTCTAAAAGAATCTTAATTTTTGATCCAGTTTGCTAGTCATTAATAAACATATTTACTACTGAATCTTGCTGAAACCTTATTTAAAATTTTTTGATTCATTTTTGAATCACAAGTTATTCTTTCAATGTCTTCTATATATATTGCTTTTAGCAATTTTATTAATCAAGACCTATTATTCCGAGTATTATTTATTCAATAGTTTTCCCTATGTTTTAGTTTTCAAATCATCGAGAAGATTGATGATGTATTTTAATTTATTTTTCAATCAAAACTATAAAAATTAATTTCAATTTAATTTCAATACCTATGAAAAAGTTACTGTTTTATACTATAACATTTCAAATCATTTTGTTCTTATTTTGATAACTCTATTACGAAATTGTTGAAAATTGAAAAACTTAATTTTTATTTATTTTAAATATCAATATTTACATATTCTGAAGTTCTTTTATATGTAGGTACTATGCATTTTAACTGTATTAATCACCAAAAATCCTGAATATTATTATTCTATACATTATGAAAACAATGTCTAGCATGTTACGTTTGCTAAACTTTTTAGTTTCTGTTGTTATCTAATTGTCTACCTAGGTATATTGTTATACAATATGCTTAATAAGATAATCAACATGATTTGTGTATAGTAATTAGAATAATATTTAAATATTTAAAACGTTTTCTACATGTATATTCTTGGACACATTAATTAGAAAATAAAAACCATTTATATATATAACAACGCATGATTTGGATTATTATGAGGTTCATCATTTGGAAGTACTAGTTATTGTAGTAAAAATATTTGTTTTTAAATGTAAAATTTTAATTACAAAAAATTGCAAAGTAAATTAATTTGTGGTATTTATAACTACTATATATATTTTAAGCTATTAATTGATTAAATAAAATACAATTTTGTTATAGACGTATATTGATTGATACAGGAGAGCCAAATTTTCCTGACTACATAAAAAATCTTCAAAAAACTATGATTGAACATAATTTTCAGTTTGATCATATCATCATAACACATCGACATAAGGATCATATTGGTGGTGTTAATAATGTATTGGATATGATCACCAATAAAAATGGTAATTTTATATTGCTTTTTATTATAAATATGCATGTGTTTTATTTCTTCTCTTTTAAGTATAATTTGATTTTTTAAATATTTTTATAATTTTTATTAATCCAATAAAAAACAAATTTTTGCAAAAGAATTATTTAACATTAAAAATAATGGCTCTAAATCTAAAAATTGTTTTCTAAAATAACTAAAATAACTTAATTGAATAAATTAAACTTTACAATTATTTTTTAAAAGTTAAAATTATCACATTCATAATATTAGTTTAGTGTCTTTAAATCTAATATAGTAAATCTTATTGTATAATTACCTATTACATATTATAGGTATATTAAATATACCTATTTAAAAATATTAATCCATACATTTTATTAGTTGAAAGTTAATGTAATTTACAAAATAAATTTATTGTGATAAATTTAAAGTCTTAAACTCTAAAAGAGGAATAAACTTATAAATTTAATTTGTATTTAGTACAAATAAAATCTTAACATTTTTGTTAATGTTTTTATAAATTAAAACTTAAAAAATTATTATAACTTTGTTTTTCAAGTAATGTGAGGTAAAATAGGTATCTATAACAAGTTACTTAATATTTTTTTTTCTTTGTTGTATAACGAACTGTTTTTCCTTAACAATTAAGTATAAATTAATAATAATATAAGGTACTAATAACTACTATTAACTTGTTATTTTAGGAATAAACGTTTTGGAAAAACATACTAAATAATATATATATATATATATTTTTCCAATTAATAGAAATCAAATGAACTCAACAATTTATTCATGTTACAGAATGTAAAGTTTGGAAGTTTAATCCTAAAGAAGATAAGAAACGTGAATATAACTTTCCATTAAATTTTTTGGAAAATAAACAAACATTTGTAATTGAAGGTGCTACTCTAATGTAATTATTGGTATTTCTTTTTAATTACATTTTTATTATACTGATGTCACTTATAGATAGAATATTTAATTTGTATAGAATTCATCATACTCCTGGACATACAACTGATCATATAATTCTTACTTTAGAAGAGGATAATTCTTTATTTTCTGCGGATTGTGTACTTGGAGAAGGAACAACAGTATTTGAAGATTTAAATGAATATTTAAATTCATTAAATTTAATTTTAGAACTAAAGCCAACTGTTATTTTTCCCGGTCATGGATCTGTTATAAATGTAATTAATGTATTTATTGATAAGTTAACATTATTCAACTTCCTAATTTTTTTGGAACATTTCTGTAACTTCTAAAAATATCATTAAATAAAAGTGGAAAAACAAGTACTATAAGTTCAGGTTCTGTATCTCAGTTTTCCATTGTGAAAATTTAATTATGTTTTGAAATTTAACTATGAGATAACTAAAAACAGGTACCAATAAAAAAAATGGTTAGTTTATTATAATTTGATTAAGTGATTATTTATGTTGTTTGATATTAACCTGTCATCGATATTAAGGTTATCATTTCGCTAATATTAAACTCATAAATTAGAGACAATTTGTTTAGAATTCCATGTACCTCTTATCGACATAATATTATGTTAAAATAACAACAGTTAAAATATGAAAATATCTATTCGTGAATCTTTTGAACTGTTAATAACTGTTGTACTGATTTTGTTAGCGTCTCGATTGCACTATAGTCTAAATGTTTTTTTTTTTCACAATATGGACAATAATTGTGAAAAAGTGTCTGCATTGTTAAGTGAGGCTGAGATTCATTACGTATCAAGTAATTCCAATGATACTGATGTCGATTCTCACTTAGATATTGCAAAGAATGTGGAATGTATAAACGTAAAAAAACATACTACCCCTCTACTTGTCTAACATGTAATACCACAAAAGAAAACTTGGAAATATCAAATGAAGAGTTATAATTTTTATAATAAGTATTCTTTATGTATTTTGTATTCTTTCAAAAAATAATTTGTATTTCATTTTTTTTAAAAGACATTTGAATAATAATTGCTATTAATATTCAAAATTTTGTAGGATATAAATTGAGAAACATTTTTATCTATGTTGCACTATTCTAAGTTCATAATAATTCATAATTATTATTCTTAGGACCGTATAAACCATAATGTTTGCTTAATGCTAACATGATTCAAAAAATGGTGATACCGATGACGGGTTAATACTTCCATAGCCTCTAATTATTTTGATATAATATTTTGGGTATTAATATATTATAACAGTTTACCATACTTAAATGTAAAATATACTATTTATTTGAATTAACAGTTTATACAAAAAAATAAAATTGTAATATTAAGTCTAATATTTCTTGTAGATTGGTAAATTAATATATTCAGTATATTCCATTATTTATTTAATGTTGTAAACATGATTTTAATAACCTATCATACTATACTTAAAATGTAATAAACTAAAGAACCTTGTATCTACTTTTTCAGGATCCAATTGTTCGGGTAAATAATTATATACGACATAGATTGGAAAGAGAAGTTGAAATACTTAACTTATTCAATAAAAGTCCTGATACATCATTCTCGATTGAAGATATTATGAGTACTATATATCAGGTATTGTTAAGATTTTAAATAAATATCTAATTATTTTTACCTTAATAACTAGCATTTATGATAAATGTTACTATCCAATTTTCATTTGTGGTTTACTATAATAATATGTAATTTTCATTACTATCACAAGGTGATGTATAAAATTCTGTGAATTGTATTAAATATTTAATGTTCTTTAAGAGCGATATGTGTTCAGTTTAAAATTAGTATTATGAAGAATACATAATATGTATCTATTAGTGATGGGACGAACCCTGATTTTTTAAACCGAACTGAACTTTAAATTATTTTTTCGAACTGAACCGAACCTTCATATTTTCTACCGAACCGAACCAAATCTATTATGATTTTAAGTCGAACTCGAACTCAATACTTTTTATTATGTACATTGTACCTACCTACAAATTAAATTAAGCATAATTATCAATTACTATTGTATTTTAAGTTTTTGTATTACCTATTTTACATTTTAACTTTTAATTCTAAGTAATCGTATTATTTTAAATACATTTAAATTTTAGATAATTTCTTATTATTATTATTATTTTTCAAAACCAATATTGTGCTTTCTCGTGTTGTCTTGTAGCTTATAAAATATTCATTGAATATTGAGTATTGAGTGTAATATGACAATACAAATCAGTACATTTTAATAATATATAAAAAAAATAATAAATTCACAAATATAGAATGATTAGTAGAATTTATAATGTGAAACGTAAGTTGTAAACATGTTTTACAATAAATATGATAAAAACAAAAATAGTTAATTTATGGATGTAGATAGGTAGGTACACTGCCTCTATTGACGATAAACAACTTATTAATGTTTTGGTCGGTGGAGGGTGAATGTGTAACATGTGACTGGAAAATAACGTGATTATTATAACAATAGCATTATTATTATAAATAATGCATAACGTGCCCTTTGCAAATTATCACTTTCTATCGCCAATAGTCTAATTATTTCTAAATAATCATTATCAATTTTTATTTTTCAAAAATAACTTTTGAAGAATTGTACAAATATTTGGCTTTCGAACTATCGTGGCCAATAAGTCTGGTTCAACAAATATTTTCAAGTTTGATTTTTGAACAGTAAAAGATGTGTGATAGTTCGGTTCGATTTTTTTTCATGCCGAGTTCGAATTTCGAACCGAACCAAACATCAAGGGTTTGGTTCGGTTCGAGATTCGAACAGTTCGACCCATCACTAGTATCTCTTTTAATAATATATGTATATATTTGTTTTTTTATTTTTATAGTGCTTCTCTGATAATCATAAAGAAGCTGCATCTTATGTTATTGAACGTCATCTTCATAAATTAACAAAAGATGGTAAATTAATTCAAATCAATGACAAATGGAAAGTTGAAAATAAATCAAATCTATTATAAAAGTATACTTGTTAAAATATAATATTTATTGTTTTGTAACTGTTGATAAAATTTGTTTGTTTTTATTTAAATACATTTACTTGTATTATAAAAATGTGGATTAGTTAGTTGTATATATTAGTTTAAATTGTATAATTTTTTTTTTTTTTTTTTTTTTTTTAATGGAATGGTTATATAATACAAAATTATTCATCACCAGCGGTATTATAAAAGAGTAATTTTAATTAATAAATAATGTTAACTGTATTATATTTACCTTATGAAAAATGTTAAAGTAGTTGATGACATTATTTATTATTATTATTTTTTTTGTGGATATAATATTTATGTAAGATATTTCATAAAATTAATAAATGATAAACAATTTTAGTTCTATTTGATTAAATTTTTTTAGAATTCAATTACAATTCAAAATTATAAATATATAATTTTGATTTTATTCTTCAATCATATCACAGACTATGAAAACAGATTGCTCATTTGGGATGTAAACAAATTCGAGACATTAGAACATACATAAAACTAACTTATACAAATGTATAATTACAATTAGAAAAATATAATTCAGAGAACAATAAATATTTAAATTATATAATTTACATACCAGTCAACTAAAAATGATAGATCAATTTCAATGAGATTTTCCCAATATTTCCAGGTAACAGAACTGAAAATTTTGGTACAGCTATTTTATTTTTCATATTTGTTAAATATAAATCTAATTTAATAAAAGCTATTGGATTTATTTTTTAAGAATGATTTAAACAAAGTAATTTTATTTGATTTCGATAGACAGCCATAAAATTGACAGACCATGATTTTTTTCCGATGTTAAAATGAAAAATTGTTACTTATCAAAAACTCTTAAAAACAATATGTTGTATTAAATCTTGATTAATATAGATGACATTAAATTAATTGATTAATTAATTTTATGAACATCAGTCGGCTGTATCGATGTACACTCTAAAATCGAGAATGTTCAATCTTGCTATATGGAACTTAATATTTTATTTTTTTAAATTGATTAATTCGGTTTTCAAATATGATATATATATTATATTTTAATTTTCATAATTATTATTCATCAACAACTAAAATTATGTATGATTCATTTGTTTTGTAATGATTTAATTATTATCTACTTTATTATTAATACTACATAGTTATATTACTTTTTTTTTAAAACTTAAATCATTGATAATTATATTTTTTTAATCTTTCCAATATCGAAAATCAACTTGCTATAATTAGTACACCAACTTTCAATTTTTTCATAATTTATAATTTGTGACTGTTATGTAATCTATTATGATAGAATGATAATGGAAACCCATAATAATACATTTTACGGCGAAGATTTATTAATCTTATTGATTATTATTATATTATAATATTTTATATTATTATTTATTAATCATTATATAAAATTATATAACGTACACTGTACAGTTAATCATTAAATTTTATTTACCATATAAATTATTGTATACAATATTTCGAAACGTATAAAATAAAATAACAGGATAACGTGTATGTAGTGATCACAGATCATGCTAGAACCTTCGTGACGTGTAGGCAACACAAAATGCATGTACGCACGAATGTTCTAGATTATTCTGTAAAAATAAACTAGTGAAACTTTCCAGAAACTCACAATACGTTTTTAGCGGTACGATAACGCCGTTATCCCGATCCGTCTCAGTACCGTAAACGTTATTTTTTGAACATTGATAAAACTTTTTAAAAATTTTCAATAATTCTAATTTAAATATTTCGGAGCGTTTTAATTGTACATTATTAATAAACAAACGCGTGAATAAAAAAGTGTATAAGAAAAAAAAAAATGGATGATATTGTCCACTGCAATCTGATAATACGCGCATAATGTACACTAAAAATAATAAAAATCAAAATAACCAATGCAATATAAAGCTACGCTAAGATCAGTGATATGCATTGTGTGCTTATAAACGTCTAAACAAAACTATATACGGTTTTTATTAAGGTTTATGGCTTATTAATATGGGGACGTTGTTTAGCTATTCTCGAACCGCTCACTAAAACCTTCGAGTTAAACTGTACTGTACTTATGAACTTTCGAGACATAAATAGACACTTAATATGTATTATTTATGTACTGTGGCTATAAAATTTATCAAAAACGGAATCCACTGGGACCAAAATATATGTATGTGTACTTCATTTACTGTTTAGAACCGGATTTCATGATTAATTTATACTACAAATATGGTTTGATCTGCTCTACAATGACTTATTGGCAGACTTCGGTAAAAACTTATTATTAGAAGCATTTGGAATACATATTCCGAATAATTTATAATGATAGTATTTCCTAGGTATTTGGAATATTTCACAAATATGATTAGAATTTTTTTTTCTAATAGGTTTCGATACCAAAATTAATAATTCAAATTTTACTAAATCATTTATTTTTTCAACTCGATATTTATAAATAAACAGAATAATATAATTGATAGTATATATACATATATATTAGATGATATAATTTTATTAAATTATATCAATTCAAATTGTAATATTGTGATAATTTAAAAATGAATTATGTTAAGTAGGCAAATTTTTTTATAAAATAAAATAGGTAATGAAGAAATTGTTATTTGTTGAATAAACTTAATTTTTGTAACATAATTTTATAGTCATGTTACATTAGATTTTTATTATGGCACAAAATATGAAATATTATATTTAATAGCGGCTCGTGGTAAATATCCTGGGGAGATTTAAATCATTTAACAGAAACTCCGTACAGCAACAAACAAGAAAAACCCTTTTATTGGAAAATTAATTATACTTAATACATAATTTAATACTTAGTGAATATTTTTAATATAATTTAATACCAAATTTTTTTTATAAACTTATTCAGTTTTGCGTCACTTTTTATCTGCGATTAATATTTTAATTTTTAAATAGTTATTATTTACAAGTAGCTGTTTTTCTTTGAAGGGAAACGCAATCTCAAAGTCTCCCCTAACGAGCCACCCCTGATTATATTATTAAGTATATATGAAATACAGTAATACCTAGTTTATAATTTGTAGAGTAAAACTACAAGTCAATTAAAAATATTTAAAATAAAACAGAATATTAAAAAGAAAGTAAAACTATCGTTTTATTAATAATATATAATATTAACCTACTATATGTAACAAATATACCAATATATTATATATGTATACCGTTCAAATATGTTGTGATCTCAATTATTGAATTTAAAGTTTAAATATTAAGGAAAAAGTATTGACTATAAAGTTACAAAATATGTTTTTAAAAACTATTTGTATTTATTGTTAAATACTTATTGACAAAAGTAATTGAATACTATTTAAATACTTGATGTATAAATATATATTTAAATATATTTAAACTATATTTAAATATAAACGAAAAGTATTTTTTAAAGTATTTTTTTAAAAGATTGACTATATGTACTCGATTAAAGTACGAAGAATTGTTATTGCATAATGATTTTTTTATATTTTGAGTGTTACTGGGTTCGTATAATAAGTGCGTAGTAATGAAAACAAAACTAATTAAATGTAAGGATTATACATTTTTTGGGTAATGGGCGTGTCTTCATCTAAGGATTAAATCTAAGCTTATTTTTCACCAAAACATAATGAATAATTATTATACACTACACTTCAGCGCTATATACCTATAATACGAGTATATCAGAGTGCAAACAAAATCGTCTTTATTATTTTTAATACATTACTTTTTTTTTACTTTATTCGAATACTAATACTACTACCAAAAATATAAAAATAACATTAAAATAATATTAAATTAAAAAAGTGCAAAAGCGTATTTAGCAGAGATATTCAATGCGGTGAATTACGTAATAGTTGTATATATTTTTATTGATAAAGAAATTATAGTTAATGGAGTATATCCATCTATTTCGTGTGTACTATTTTGTTTTAAATTATAACTTTTGTTTTTATTTCAATACGAATTTACAAAAGTCAATTATAAAATAATGATAAGCTTATAATAAGCATTTCACTTGACCTACTATCCGAAATAATGAACTTCTTGAAGATTATAACAAGACAAAGATTATAATTAATTTTAAGTACCTACCTATTTTTGCTTTCAAATAATTATTTTTTATAATACTGCGTTAATAATACAATTGGTCTAATATAAAAAGTTAGTTATACTTATAACCAGGGGTCATAAATTATAGCATTTACATTTTTTTTTTTTGGGAGGTTCTAGAAATACCTATGTGAATTATACATTTGTTTCAGATAACGATTTTGATTATCGATAACTAAATACGAAATTTTATGTAGCATACTTTTACATATTTCAAAGTATAAGTGCTATTTTGCTTTTTTAGGTCTTTAAATTCCGTAGTATTTAAAACATTTTTTCTTAATAATAACAAGTAATTATAGTATTATTAATTTTTATATTTGTAATTAATTCATATTAATTAACTAATTCTTCTTCTTTTGGTTTTAATTATATACTTATATGTATCACATAGCGATGCGATCGGAATTTTAATAATAAGAGCTTACATTTTTTTTATACATGATATGTTTTTTTTAATAATAAGTGAAAATTATTTTTTACGTGCTATTATTTTTTCATATATTTTTGTATTTTTAGTGTATATTTAAGCATTTATAATTACTTATTTTAGAGCTATAAGCTATAACTCTGCTTATAACTATAATTCCTACGTAGAATTTCTGTTTCTTGGGTTATGTTAACATTCAAAGACCAGGAAACAAATTATAATTATTTAAAAATGTAACACAACTAAACAATATATAAATGTAAAAGTTTTAAGCCATGATGTAACTATAAGTTTCGTTAATAATTGCAATTACGAAAGAAATCACAAGGGATAAATTTATATTTTTAAATTAAAATATTACAGCCAGTGATTAATTAATATTTTTATCGATTATTAATGAAAATTAACATATAATATATGAATAGTTTAAAATAATGAACTCTTTGAATTTATACAAAATCAGAATTACAGAATCAGAAAATGTATTATCACCCAAAGATATATACGTGCATAAATAATAAACATTATGTTATTGAATATTTTTATAAATATTACATAAGTCACCATATAAGAAAATACGAAATATATCTATGGTATCAACAATTTTATTTTTTATAATTTAATTAAAATATTTTGATTTTATTATTACTCCAATACAAGAATTTATCGTTAATAAAATATTATTTAGTCTGGCACCAAATTTTAGTTTCTAAAAAAATAAAATATTTATTATTTCTTGTTTTATATAAAAAAATAATAATAATTTAGTTCAATTTAAATTTTACGCTTTACATATGAAATTTATTTAACAATAATTTAAACTTCAACGAATTAGAAAATTTGTTGGTCGTATTTAAAACGAAATATTGTGAGATCAAATAAAAGAAAAATCAAAATTATTATTCATTAAAAGTATAATAAAAATACAGTTAATAGAATTAAATACTATTTATAATTAAAATTAAATATTTTAGTTTCAAAGAGGAACTCAAATATTGGTATATTTATCAATGGTACGTATAAATTTTGTGAGAAATGGACTTGGTTATTTAGATTTTTAAATATTTAAAATACTTTATAGTTAATTTATAGTAAAGCAAATTATAATATTGATACAACCATATGATTGGATCAATTAAAAGTTGGTACGTAGATAACAATAAAATAATTTACAACCATACTTATCGCTCCTTCTGAATTACATGAAAAATAGTTTGGATAGTCAATAATTAAAATATGTATCTAATATTTGTATTAATTTGATAAAATAATATTAATTGGAAAACTATTACAATTCACATTTTTATATATTAAAAAAACAATTTTTTTTAAGTATTTGGAAATAAGTTAATTCGATAAGGTTTGAAAAAGATTGTGATTTATTTTATTATTTCTTAGAATACAGTAAACACAAATTATCTTTAAGTGTTTAATTTTTCAAATAATAATTTCCACCATATTATCAAGTACTTCAATCGGTGATTGGATTATATAAATACTCCAAAAAGAATTACGAATTCATTAGCTACCGTTGTAACTGTCACAACGGACGCCAATTGATTCCGTATAAAATATTCAGATATACTATAACAACACTACAATGACTCGGCTTTGCATTTTGCTGTCCGTAATTTTGTTCAGCGTGTATCAAACAGAACAGGCATATTTTTTGGAGAAAGATTACATCGATCAGATCAATGCACAAGCAACGACTTGGAAGGTAATATAACGTTTAATCAATACTATACATTAGGGCCGTAGCAAGGGTCAGCGAGAGGTGCCTACGCTCCGGGCGCAATTTCTGGAAAAGCGCAAAAATGAAAATCTTGCATTTAATGTTAAAAATTACAACAGTCAATGTCGTATATTTTGTTTACCAAATCTTTAACATCTTTTATACTAATTAAAGCAATCATTGACAAATAAAATCTAATAAGCAAAATATTTTTAAATTAAAAATAAATAAGGACGCATTATGAAGTTTTGCCCCGGGTGCTATGTTTGGTTGCTACGGCACTGCTATACATACATTTTTAGTATGAAAAATTATAAATCAAAGTACACATTGTTCATTACAGTAATTTATTAATATGCAAATTATACTAAATACGGTATAGGTATTTTATTTATATTTCAACCACATGAATAAAAATTTGAAATTATCATACTTGTTAATAATTATTTTTTTATGTAATTTGAGAATCCAAAGTTTTATATTTTTAAAAACCAGAAACCTTATTTTCGAGAGAAATATTTTGTCGAGTGGCTGACATTTTTGAAATTTCTTTGTACATCAAAGTAAGAGTGTTATAATATTATCATTGTAGAATTTTAATTACATTTTTACAATACAAAAAATTAGTAACAAATCAAGTTAATTGGAAATATTAACTTAGAATAATGTACCGAATATAAATATATTAAATTGTTGGAAAAAAATAATTATTAATATTATATACCTACAGAAAAAGTGTTACATATTTTTTTTTAATAGGGTTATGCTTATAATATTATTAAAACTCGTAGTAAGTATAATCTAGAGCTTTATTGTTTTCAATAGATCATTAAGGATCTTTTAAGAGAATAAATTATTAGTTTCGATATGCATGAGCGAAAGAGGAAGAAAATTTTATAGGCACGGTCAGAGCCGGATTAAGGGGGGGGGGCTAAGCGGGCTATAGCCCAGGCCCCTCACAATAAAGGGACCCCGAAAAAGATATTATGGGTTTGCAGCTTTTCTACAATTATATATTTACAATTAAAAATAAAATTAAGTGGTTTTAACAATACTTATTTAAAGATACATTCATATTAATCATTTGAAATAATTGTGACAACCATGATATTGAATGAGATAGGTACATAAAACACGCAATGTCCCAGTGGCGTAGCGTGTGTGTATGCTATATATGCACAGCATACACTTCATAAATTGAAAAAATAATTTTTTTTATATTAATAATGTAATATTTTTATAAAAAAAAATGTTTGATTGTATTAATTTAACATTTTGTATATTTCTTCATATATTTTTTTATATATTTCAAATTCATTAGGACTGATTAATTATCAACACTACGGCTGCATCGCGTTGTGGTCCGTTATATTTATATCTAATGGCTAGTACCTATCATGTAACATGTTCATTATGTACGCAGTATGCACGTTGGTGATTGCATACGGGTACAGACATTCAGCGATAGCTATTTATATTTCTTATCGATAATATTAATAACAAAACATAGAATGCTCGCGGTCGTGTTTTCGTCACTCATGTATGCAGGATCAGTATTGCATACGCTATCGCATAAAGCCGTCTATCGTGTATTCTGCCGGCTATATTGCTATAATTAACACTTATTATTTAAAGTTGTAAAGTGCGTATTATTAATTTTATATTATAAGTGTGACATATCGTTTTTAAATAAAAACTATTTAAACTAAATAAACAATAATGAATACAAATAATACAATATGTGAGTGGGCAATCGAAAAATTATTTTTAAAGCCTTTCAGTTCACTAAATTTTGATGAGAAAAAAAGTATTATTGAGTCAGGAAGACCCACACAAGAATTACCTAATTTAACAACAAAATCAAAAAATTATTTTCGAACATTTATATATGAGTATTACAGTACATATAAGTGGTTATCGGGTTGTAAAAAAACAAATAAACTATATTGTTGGCCATATGTTATTTTTTCTCGTGAAGAAAATTTTTGGACTAAATATGGTTTCAACGATCTTAATAACTTTCATCATTTAAAAAGTCGTCACGAAGCCTCTAAAAATCACATACAATGTTTGATAGATTTAACTAAATTTGGTAAAATAAGAATATATACTTGTTTGAGTGAAGCTTTCAGAAAAAATATCGAAAAACATAATGTTACAGTAAAAAACAAGAGATACATATTAAGTAGTATGATAGATTCAATGTGTTTTTAAGCTCAACAAGAATTGACATTTAGAGGCCACAACGAATCAGATTCATCTGTTAATAAGGGTAATTATGTTGAACTTATTTACTCAATGGCCCAGCGTGATGAGTTGTTAAAAACACATCTTGCAACGTCCACTATATTTACTGGTTTATCTGGGGAAATACAAAATGACTTGATTCAATCAATTTCAAACGTTCTTCTTAAACAAATTGAAAATGAAATACGTGATACTCCGTTTGTTGCAATCAGTATGGATAAGACAACCGATATTATTTCAAAGTCACAGTTATCAACAGTTTTGCGTTATGTTAATACCATTGATGGTAACGGAGTTGTCGAAAGATTTTTGGGATTTACTGATGTTAGTGAAGATCGATCAGTGAAAGCATTATCAGAGCATGTATTTAGTTTTATTTCAAAGTATGCATGTAAAGAAAAATTAATAGTCCAAACGTATGATGGGGCAGCTGTTATGTCCGGGAAACATAATGGTTTGCAATCGTTAGTGCGTTCGAAATATGAAAATGCTATTTTTGTACATTGCTATGCACATAAATTAAATCTTGTATTAAAACAGTCAGTTGAGCATATTAAAGATTGTAAAATATTTTTTTCAACCCTTTCTGGTTTATCGTCTTTTTTTTCAAAATCTACCAAACGAGTACATGCACTTGATAATGTAGTTAAAAAACGTTTTCCATCAGTAGCTCCAACAAGATGGAATTACAACAGTCGACTTATTGAAATGATGGTTGAACATAAACTAGATGTTATAAATCTAATGGAATCAATCATAGAAAATGCCCACAATTGGGATTCGGAAACATTGTCTTCTGCTAAAGGGTATGTGGCAATTCTTCAAAGTTTTGATTTCAATTTTTTCCTTAAATTATTTTCAATACTTTTACCACAAGTAACGATTATTTTTGAAATATTATAAAAAAAAGTTTTTGATATTTCTTATTGCTCAAAAAGATTGACGATTTTATTGTTTATTTAAATACTGTCAGGTCAAGTTTTGATGACATTTGGTCACAGTTAGAAATTATAAACAATGAAGTAGTACAGCCTCAAACTCACTGTTTAAAAAGGCAAAGATTTAATCAAGTTTCTGGAGATAAAAAAATTAATTACAGACGACTATTTTTTGAAATAATTGACGTTATAATTAATAAGGTAGAAGAAAGATTTTCAAATTTTAATCAATTACAATTTTTTGCATTATTAGACTTAAAAAAATTTAGTCTATATGCTAATGATTTTTCTATAAAATTATTCAATTCGTTGAAACAATTATACGGTAAATATTTTGATTTACCCAAACTGAGAAGTGAACTTTCGGTTGTCTACTCAACGGAAGAATTTCAAAAACCTAATGTTTAAGATCTTTTAATTTGTTTAAAAACCACCAATTTAGACGAAAACTTACCACAAGCAACAAAATTGATTTCATTGATATTAACTATTCCTGCTTCTAGTGCATTAGCAGAACGTTCATTCTCGGCCCTTAAAAGGATTAAGAATTCATTAAGAAATTCCCAAGAATAAAATCGTCTTTCATCATTATCAATGTTGTCAATAGAAAAAAAATTATTGGTAGAGTTGAAAAAATAATCTACGTTTCATAATGAAGTAATCAATAGTTTTTTTATTAAAAATAGAAGAATTGATTTAATATATAAGTAATTTTTTTGTTAATAAGTTAATTTTTTTTAAAAAGTGATTTATTTTTTGTTTATTAAATATAATATTGTGTTATGTACTAACGTAATATACATAAAAAAATACTCAAAACTTTGTATGTTTCAAGTTAAATTTTTAGGAAAAGTATTAGGGGGTGTGGGGGGGGCGTAGCCCCCACGATTTTATTAACTTACTATTTCAATGCATACACTAAGCTGAAACCCACGCTACGCCACTGTAATGTCCTATCTTTTTTCGTCTTATTTCATAGCTTCAGATAAGGGGTAATATCCTTTTCTTAATTTCTGAACTTGAAAAAAGATTAAATTCTTATAATCTTTTTTTTTCTTAGTTCAAATTTTTACTTAATTTTAAAAATGACAATGAAACAGACATTGATTCATTAAATAACTGTATTCACTTTTATTAAAACGATTTAAATTATAACTTGAAAAGAGAACTATCACATATTTATCAATATATAAAAGCAGTGTCTTTAGATATTGACAATTGTAGTGCAATACCAAAACTTCTTTGAAAAACAACTATATTATATTTTAAATAATCATTAGTTTGTATTTTTGTATTATTACCATATATTATAAATTTTAACACTTAATTAAATTGTATTTTTTAATAAATTAATTATATAATGTAAATTTACTCTCTGAAAATAGATATTTTTCGTATTTAACTAATAAATATCAATTGACGTATTATAATAAAAATTATTTTTTTTGTAAAATTCGGACCTCCAAAAATAAATTAGCCCAGACTCACTAATTGCATTAATCCGGCTTTGGACATGCCAACATTCTAATTGAAAAGCTTAATACGTACAAAATAATAATTACAATACATATAAAATATATTATATACAGTGTTGAACATTATTTAGATAAATAATTAATAATCTTTTATTTTATCAATATAACGAAGTTAGTTATCCGATGAATTATATTAAATGATCTAACCTAATTCATTTAGATAAATAAATAAGAGTATAATAATTCAAAAAATTCGGAAAATTGAACTTAAAAGTTAAAAACTAATAAAAATTTAAAATTAATACAAATTTTCTAAATATTATTAATTTATTAACTTTATAATTAGTTACTATTATTTTAAAAGTTGTATTACTTCAATATATGATATTTATTATTAATTTTTACTTGTTAATACTTATTATTCATTACTTATTTCCCATACATAAATGAATATAATATTAATATTTTTGGTTTATTTTTTATATTGAAGGTATCTATTAGATCAACGTTTAGTTAGTTATAATTTGTTTAGATTTTTTAAGTAAAAATTTATAAAAAAAAGCATAGAAAAATGAATAAAATAAAAAAAATATTATCTTTTTTTATCCAGATAAATAGTATTTTATCTTTGATGTTTTTCTAGATAAATTTTATTTACCTTTGCGCAACACTGGCTATATATTATATATATAATTGTAAAAAAAAAAAAAAAATTAAAATATATTATACTTTAAAGATGGTTGTGATATATTATACTTTAAAAATCCAAAAAATCCATCTATTTATTTAATAGTAGAATAATCTTATTAATATTAAGTATAATTGTTTAATTTTAGGCGGGCATTAACTTTGATCCCAAAACGACGAAAGAGGCAATCTTACAACTTTTAGGATCCAAAGGGGTAGAGTTAGCCAAAAAAACCAAATTGAGCGAATTTAAAACACACGACGATGCTTATAACGAATTAAACGATAGAATACCACCTAAGTTCGATGCTAGGAAAAAATGGAGAAATTGCCGAACAATTGGAAAGGTTCGCGATCAAGGAAAATGCGGATCATGCTGGGTACGTTTGTTTGCACGGCGATGACATTGTATTGACGCAACAAGTTGACTTTATCACATTGTTCTAGGCATTCGGTACAAGTTCAGCTTTTGCTGACCGTTTATGTATAGCCACTGATGGAGAGTTCAACGAATTGTTGTCACCAGAAGAACTAGCGTTTTGTTGCCATAGGTGTGGGTTTGGATGTCATGGAGGCTACCCGATAAAAGCTTGGGAATATTTTAAAAAAAATGGTTTGGTCACCGGAGGAGATTATCAATCGGATGAGGTAAGTACGTTCACATAATATATCATTGTATTCTAGGTATGTTAATATTTATATTGCATATTAATAAAGTATTATTTAAAAATCAATTTAATGCTTAAATGTAATAGGAAAAAATATATTTTTTTCTTTTTGTACTATAAGAATGATAGGTATACATTAATGTTTTTAATTTTTGCATTGTTGTTTCAATGAATAATTGTATACATCGGCAAATATGTTACATATATAGTAGTTACATGTGAAATAATTAGATATATCTATAAACTACAAGAAAAATATATTTTAAATTATGTAAAGAATAGTTTAGCATCTTAGTAGATATTTGTAGTGAAATGCAAATTATTTTAATAAAAAACATATTGTAAATACTTTAATGTATTTTCAGGGATGCCAACCATACAGAGTTGAACCTTGCCTTAAAGATGAGTATGGTAACAGTACATGCAGTGGTAAACCAATGGAAAAAAATCATAGATGTACAAGAATGTGTTATGGAAATCAAGATCTTGACTTCAAAGAAGATCACAGATTCAGTAAGGGATTATATACATAATAATAATATATTGTGCGGATTATAATGAAAATATGTCAATATTTTATTTATGAAAATATTTTTTTTTTTTTTACAAACATTTAATCTTTTTTTATGTCTATCGTTATATTAGAAATTTTTTTTTGCATTAATACATACCTATACTAATAAAAAAACAAAAAGTATAAAACTGCACAAAGCTCATATTTTTCTCATACAATAAAGTCAATATTTTTCATGAATTTCATTTCATATAAATATAATGGGCATTTGAATATATATTTGTAAAAAACAGCATTGTAATTTTCGCAGAATTTAACAATCAAAGAAAATAAAAGTGATCTATAAGTATATGAAAATATATAAATATTTAATGTTTAAATATTAAGGTTTAGAGGAAAAAATTGTATACTTTGTGTATGAATTTTCGGGTTCTGAACTAACGACATGATTACATCATACGATTTAATATTTTCACATTTAATTATCTCTAATGAATTATAATAATTATAGCTAGAGATGCTTATTATCTAACTTATGGAACCATACAAAAGGATGTTTTGGCCTACGGTCCCATTGAAGCGTCATTTGAAGTATACGACGATTTTCCTAGCTATAAATCAGGTAACGTAAACCGAGGAGTAAATTATGTGATTTTGTGTTTGTAGTTATTAACCAAGAGTAATTACTGATCTAACCAAGCAATATTGTTTAACATAATGTTTTTTGTGAATTCTTAGGTGTATACATCAAATCGGAAAATGCATCATACCTAGGAGGTCATGCTGTGAAATTGATTGGCTGGGGAGAGGAATACGGAGTCCCATATTGGTTATTGGTCAACTCATGGAACGAAGACTGGGGCGACAACGGGCTTTTTAAAATTCGTCGAGGCACAAATGAATGTGAAATCGATAATTCAACAACAGGAGGTGTTCCAGTAGTTTATTAATAATTAAATTTATAATATATATATATATGTTTTATAATTTTTAATTAAATAAAATCAGATATTATAAAAATGTTATTTACAAATACCATTTGTATGGTTCATTTTTCATATGTGTCAACATCGTTTCTAAAATATTAAAGAAGTATAATTATGAAATAGTATGTGTAATGTGTGTACTATTTTTTCTTTGAATTTTTCGTATTATTAGTATAACAAACGCGATAAAGAACATTCATTTAAGTACTTATTTGTTCCTTAGTTTTTTAAATTGAAATAAAGTATATTTATACACCTTAATTATAAAAATTTGATAGTAGATTAGACTATATGCCAGACATCTATTATATTGGATTTGATTCTGAATCTCATACATTTATCAAAATACTGTTTTTTTGATCACAAGAATTGTGAATTTTTTTTTTTAATTCTAGAACTTTCAGCATAAACTATTATAGTTCAACGATTATATATTAATAAAATAGTAGTCACATAATATATAGCAGAAAAAAAATAATTATGAATACAATATAAATAAAATAATAATTGGAGTGTTAGTTTGCACAAAACAATGGATAGCGTTTAGATAACAACATAAATAAATGATTTATGATAATTAAGTCCAATAATAGGTGAGATTAAGTAGTAATGATATATTAAAATACAATTAAAAGGAGAACCATTTTAGTACGACCTCTGTAAGGTGGGTGATTAACGGGCTAATTATTGAATTTAAATTATTTATGAAATTAGATAAAATGGACGAGATGGTTTCAGCCGGAGAAATATTAGAATTAACTGCTTCGGCATAGGATTTGGGATTTGTCCTCAATTTTGAAAAAGATTTATTTTTAACTCGTCTATCACAGAAGCCCAGGTCATCCAGAACTTCTGAGATATCCGTGATGACAATAGTATGGTAAAGATTTCTGATAATGACTCTATCAAGCCAAAGTGAAAGAGGGGTAAATGTGTGATAGCAAGCATCCGAGTTTGCCAGATGTTCGATGATAGCATTGAAGTTCTAATTTCCATTTGGATGAATAATGAAAAAAAAGAAAAGATTGGCTTACAAGAGAAACGGTTTACACTAGTGAGTCGTATAAGCGTATTTTTGAGAGCTGAAAAATTAACTATAGAAGTGTTTTTTAATGTAGATTGGTGGTGCCCGAGTGTTAGAATTTATTTTTCCCTCAAGTGGAATGAGTTGTTCACTGTCAATAACCGTAATGGTTGAAATTACAGTTGGTTCAATGTTGTCGTCTTCGGTCGCTAAAATAGCATGGCAATTTGTTGAGCAGAAACTTTTAGTTTTTTTTCCAAATGAGATGGAGTTATTGGTGAGTTTAAAGAAGACGACAATAAACGTTTGGTGGATTTTTATTTAGACGGTGAAAGGAAACTGAAATGAGATGCATTACGACTCTTATCATTGACAGGGTTCGACATAGCCACACGCTCGTTAAAACCGTGGAGCACACATTAATAGAATAACGATTACAAGTAGGTCTACGACATAGTGGAATCGAAATAACGGAACGTGTATAACGACAGGCGTGCAGATGTACAACGCTGAACTGAATTGTGAATAATTATTATTCAGTTCGCTTGTTTGTCATTTGCTTATATATGGTAAGCAAGTATTGACTTTGAAATATAACGTGAAATTATTTTTCTTATAAATGTGCTCTAGCGACTATTACCATTTTATAAGTATTTTAAATTATACTTTGATTTCATATTTACATGGTGCATATGATTTTTGTCGAATAGTTAATTAAAAAAAAAAAACTTTAAAACACTTTATTTATCTCGAAAATAAAAACACTTATCTAGACTGATTAGTCTTCCTCTGATATCGAAGTTTTTCTATCATTGTGTGAACTTTTGATAAAAATCGTATAACATCTTAGGTGGAAAAAAAGTGAATTCCAAATATTTAATTGATATTCAGCTAAGCCCATTATCTCAAAAGAATGAAGAAGTTATATTAAAAAACTATTTAAAAATTTAAAATTTTAAAAAAAAGTTGTAAAAAATCTAATGTTTTGGATTGCATTGGTACACGTTTAACAGACACAGATGTTTTTGTGTTCGAGGTATGAGCAATGCCATTGCGGCTCACGATCGGTTTAGAACTGCTATGAATACACCTACAAATAATATCCTTATGTTAATAGAATACTTTTGTTTTTTTTTAGCCGATCAATTTTAAGACAACTATGCAATTACGAAAACAAAACTAAATAAAATTTTCCAACTCAAGTATTATTAAAAATTAATTTGATTTCTCGGTATTTATTGTAATTATATTAATATTCTGAAATATGGAAACTAAACAAAACCATATTTTTTTTTATATTAAAAAATATTCACAATTAATTTTAATTGTAGCGGTCATTTGTTTATGTTTATTTTAATTAGGTACTTATTTCAAAGGTTTACCTTTGAAGCGGTTGCCCATTTTTTCCAAATAATTTAATTGATCAATTTCATTATTTGAATACTTTAGTCACACATTTTTCATGTACTCAATTGTTTGTGTCATTTCTTTCCGACGATAGTTATTAACATTCATTTTTATTAAATTCAGTTTAAGTTCAGTTTCTGATTGTTCATCAAAGTGAATAGTTCAAATGAACTACTCGTATTTGTTCACGAACATAACTCTATTTCACACAGTGTATTGTTAAATTTCGGTAACCCATATTTTATTATTATTATGGTCTTATTTTTGTTATTCTTATTGATAATACTACTAAGGCCGTGGAGAGAGAAATCAAGGGCCATAGGGAAAAATTAATCTAACCCTTTCTCACATGAGGTTTTAAACTTGCCAATGACATCCAGTGTTTTCTTATAATGTAATCGCAGTCATGGTTATTTCACAGACTAAACGAAAATAATTATTTATAGCCTATGGGATTTTCTTAAAAATGTTATTTGTCTAAGTTTTAGATCAATATTGTTCTGTTCAATTTAATGTAGACTCATTATAACTATACAGCATACGCTAGAATTATTTAGACGTAGTAAACTTGATCAGGTCTCTGGCCTCTGGACTACGGTTCCAGTTGCCCTCCCCCTTCTCCTCGGGACGGAATATTACATTGACAAAACTTAATATTTGTAAAAAAAAAAAGTATTAATTTAAAACAATTATCACATATTTAAAATTTCATTACCTATTTTACAAGTCATTGGGTACAAATAAAAAACAGTAAGACGGGTATGTTTTTGTTAAAATTTTAGACTAAATAAAGAATACTCGATAAATAGTTCTTAAATAAAAAAATATTTTTCTGTAGATCAATGATATTAATGAAGAAATAGTTGACGATTATGACCAAATTTTTTTTCATGATTTACCCTCCTCAACTTAAATCGATCAATATTCTTCTCATATTAAAAACACATATATAATTCGAAATCTAATAGTAAATATTCTTATGAAAACAAAAAACAAAATTTTAGAATACATTTAAAGAAAATTTACAAACAATATAAAAAAAAAAAAAAGATTTACCGAGCACTTTTAAAAATAATAATAAAAGATTTTTAACCTTTTAAAATAGTCAAAAACGAAGGATTCAAAAATGTTGTTCAACAGTTAAATATTTTATATAATTCCAAACCATCATAAATTATCTAAAGTTCACATGTCAACTTTATATAAAAAATGTTAAAATAAAACTATTGAATTGGTTAAGTCAGAAGCGGGTGCACATGGTTTGCGCACATTTTTACAACTCGTTCGCGCTCACACTTTTCTTCCCACTTGTATAAACTTAGGACTGTCAGTGAATATTTTAACTTCACTGGTGTGGTTAAAAATGTGTTTTTGGTATGCTATGCGTTAAAAAATATTCACAATTAATTTTAATTGTAGCAGTCATTTGTTAATGTTTATTTTAATTAGGTACTTATTTCATAGGTTTACCTTTGAAGCGGTTGTGTCCATTTTTTCCAAATAATTCAATTGATCAATTTCGTTATTTGAATACTTTGTCCACACATTTTAGGTGTGCTCAATTGTTTGTGTCATTTCTTTCCGACGATAATAATTAACATTCATTTTTGTTGAATTCAGTTTAAGTTCAGTTTCTGATTGAATATATATAACAACATAAATTACTTGGTACACGTGTGGATGAGAGTTATAGAATT
>NW_020272779.1:0-37248 GCF_003268045.1 Sipha flava
AGTATACAAGATAAGATATCGTATTTAATTTATAAACAACAAAAAAAATGTTTAGCCGGTACGGGGTACGGGCTTATGAGTACCATTTCCTTATACAAAAAAAAACATGCAAATTCACAGCCCAAAACTAACTCATACAAAATAACTAACTCATAAAAAATATATTAAGAAATATAACTTTTTCTCAGTATTTCTTAATTAGGTCTATAACCTATTTTAACATGAAAACATTTTTTTCATGTAATTACCAGTAATTACCCGTTAATGCACAAAATATTTTAAATAATTTTGATGAATTAGGATAAATAAGTTCACTACAGTATTTTATTGCGTATATTCCAGTCTTTGTGTATTAAATATTTTAAGTTTAAAATTTCACATTTGTAACATGGTCTTGACAATATCAATATCAAGTATCAGAGAAATAAAATTTTATTATGTCATCAAATTCAATTGGTGGATAATCTGACTCGTATAAAAATAAATACAGTTTTACATAACACACCTTTAACATGAAATAGTAAATTTATTTAGTATAATAATAAGTATACAATTATTGTATTTACTTATTATCTTCTAACCATTAAAAACTGTTCTATGTTCCAAAAATATGTCTTCCAATCGCTTTATGAACGCATTAATGAATGGAATACACATAATAATTCGAAAATAGATTTATGGTTCAAATTCTAAAAATATTATCATATTAAATAAAATTATTATTTGATTATTGATAAATAATGTCAATTGAGTACAAATTAGTACAAAGTACAAATTTTAAAAATCATAGCTATTTTTTTCTATCGTTTTTACGCTATTATACTAAGAACACTATTTTATAAGATTTAAAAACAATGTCTAGGGAGATCTAACGTTTACATTTCCCCTTGCATACGTTTTTGATTTGAAAAAATATATGTATAATAGACACTGTTTATAATAACATTAAAAAAACCGGTCAATATTGGTCTTATTAACTGAGTCATTATAAAAAAAAGTAAACTGCAATTTTTTATTTGGATGAACGTAATTTGTATTTCATGTTTGTGTAAATAAAGTAATACATAAAATTTAAAAAAAGCATGTATGTATTTTAAAATTAAGTTCTTATTTATATTAATTAATCTTTTACTGTATTTTATTTAGCTTTTTTAATTTTTTTTTAAATTTACCTTATTCAAAGCAATATAATTTTTAACGAAACAACAACACAATCAGTATACATGGTTGTTATGTTATTGTCATTAAATTTAATTCAATCATTATTAATAAAATATTTTTTAAAAT
Source organism: Sipha flava (assembly GCF_003268045.1). Classification (NCBI taxonomy): domain Eukaryota; kingdom Metazoa; phylum Arthropoda; class Insecta; order Hemiptera; family Aphididae; genus Sipha; species Sipha flava. The sequence goes on from NW_020272779.1 coordinate 1,288, forward strand.
AACCAAAAACAGCCGTTATAAGAACAGACGTCATATAATATAACCGTCATACAACCGTTTAAAATTAGTACAAACTTTTGAGGAGATTTATCGGCACCCACAATTTAAAATCAATAATATTGATTTGTCATCATAACCGGTTTCATTACAAGCGGTTTCTATTTTATTTGATTACACGTATAAAATAAATATGGTTGGAAAGCTGTACTAACTGTTGAGAATTTTCAGGCAAGCGCTTTTTTAACGTAATCAATACGATATATGTGCTTATGTTATAATGCATATTGCTTCTGGTCTCATTTAGAACGATTTTTTAAACATGAAGATTTATTTTTGATTTCAGATCCATAATACGAATAATAATTCAGGTACGACACCGTACGCTATGAATACTTCCACTCGAAATCAGCTATACCTCATTACTTCAATTAATTAATTGATTAAATATAGTTTTTGTTACATTTTCATATAACAGATAACTCAAAAATCTGTTTTTTTTACAAATATATACCGTTTATTTATTGCAATCATCATATTCAACAACCCATGCGATGTATAAACGTTTTTAACTATAGTTATAACTTAAATATCTACCATACCACAAATAGACCGTTAATTTATTGTAAAAATAATTTTCAACAGTCTATACAATACGTACAGTATACAACTATTTAAAATTGAATGAAAAATATAGTAAATTATTAAAATCCTGAAAAAAATAAAAAATTTAAATAAATATATTAGTTTCGGTTTTAATAAATTAACTAATAAAAATCGATAAAAATATTATAGCTTACTTTTGGTATCTTTTTTGGCTTTCTGTAGTATCATCTGAATCTTTGAGAACATATTTTCTGCTTCCACTTATTGATTTCATTAAGTACGTTTCCCATTCCATACCAGATAGATCGAAAGCAAACAGTTTTTTATCTTTATCGCTCTGTGTCATTATAAGTGCTTGTAAATGTTTATCGTCAAATTTGAACTCCGAATTCACAAAATACATAATTTCTCTTATCATGATGTCCAAGTTTTTACATAATTTAACTACCCTGTGATAACAATATGATGTTTTTTTGTAATATTTTTCCACGGAGCATAGCAAATTAAACAGAAAATACTTAAAAAAAAACTCTCGCACCTTTCAAGTACATTTATTAAATGGTTATAAACATAGAATATTGAACCGATGATTTAACGCGTAGTTAATATTAAATTGGTCGAAATTATTCTTCCCGTTAATAAAATAACCGTTGAAAAAACTGTTAGATCAATTTTATATAGTAACACTGTGTTCCTATATTTCACAGGGAGTTACGTTGATTGGTAGCAATATATTGTAGAATAATTTTTCGTTTACTACTATTATATTATTACTATAATGCACTTTAACGAGTGAATGATGGTATATTACAGTATATTCTTTGGATAATAAATTATATTAAACCTATTTGATTGATAACAAGAACCGGTATCTTTTTTTTCCAACATAGAATCGGAACAGTTATTTTATTTTCTAAGAACCAGTGACGAAATATTTCAACAGTTCCTGTTCTTGGTCCAAGGATATACTTGCGATATAAGGAAACACATACGGGATAATACTCTCTATAGATCACGTATCGACAATAAACAACAATATAATCAAACGATCCAACAGTGATAAGGCGATTATTACAGTCACGATTTTAAATTTCAATCGGTTAGTTTAATAATAACATTATATGGAATGACTGTTTTCACGGTCTATAGAACTCACTAATGTTTTGCTTATAAAATATTTACCTAGTTTCTTTTCCGATGATCCATAAATATATATCAGCCAATGCTGCTGGCACGTAATGATATAAGAAAAATAAAATTGTATACAATACGTTTGAACTGTTAATGGTTACACTCGGCTTCCATACCTGCAAACAAAATAATATTTTGTTACACAATGTTTGTTGCACATCATTAAAATACTCGGGCTAACAATCGAATAAAATTATTATATTTTAAATACTTGTTTTTCGGATGTTAATTTTTTGTTCGATATTGAATCGACAATATAATCCATAGTATGGCCAAATATTAGTCGCGGTGCTGTGCTGTTCAGCACATAATTAAACACTGGGATTGAAGGAGTTGAGCTAATAAAAATCCAATAAAAGTTTGATTAAAATTTAACATGTATTATTACAATAATTATACATATTTTTAAATATCCATGATATTATTTTAACACTTAAACAATGTATTTTACACAATGCATGCAACATATACGTATATATATATACGATGTTTGTTAAAAATATACTTGGACTAGGAATACCGGAGTGGTTACAAATATTTAGTTACATATTGTTGAAAAATATCTCTTTCAAAATACTCTACTCCGGACGATATTCAGAGGTCCCAGTGATCTTGGAATTTTTCAAAAATCCTTCGGAACTGGTCAAAGCCAAAGATTAAATTATATTTCCGTATTCACTTTAATTTCCTCTACATTTTGAAACCATTGTTCTTTAAGCGCAAATTGTAGTCTTCGAGTTTTGTTTAAAATATTCACTAATATGTGGGGAGTACATATACTTATAATTTAAAACATTATTTTGAGTTTGAGTAGATTAACTGTTATAATATTTGTCCTGGTAATTTTTGAAGAGTTATTTTATGATTTACTGTACCAATGAAATAAAGTTTTTAACAAGTATAATATTATTATTGGTTCATGAAAATAACGGATAACACCGGAACAGAAATATCAACATTATAAGAGAATTTAAATATATATTGCTTGGTGATTTGAAAATGAAATTATTTTATTTTAATTATTTTCTATTAATATTTTTTTTATTTTTAAATAATTTAAAATAGAATTTATAAAAGTGGTTAAATTGCAAAAAGTTGTAATTTTAATCATGTACTCATACACAACCGTGTCGCTATAAAATTAAAAAACAATAATAAATCACCAAATTTGAGGTTTATAATATTAATTTTCTTGAGTGGAAAATGGCATTATAATGGTTATAGAAAAATCATTTTTTGATTTAATATTGAAAAAAGCTAAGAACTTATGGTATATTTAAGTTTGAATAGATAGCTTAACCATTTTTAATAAATTTAAATATCTATAATAATGAAATTAAAAATCAATGGTGCTTATTATTAATAATAATAAGTATTAGTGCTATGTATATTTTTTAAATATAATAAAAATTAAAAAAAAAACATCTTTACTTCAAAATATTATGTATAATACCGTGTTTTAGTAGCATTCCAAGCTGACGTGATAATCATATTTGCCACTTTATCAGCTGGCACGGCTCTCAAAGTAATATCTCGCTTCCCAGGTAACACGCGTATTACTCCCAGCCCTAGACCCAAACACAAACCGGTCAGGCTTTTTAGACCAGTTGCCCATCCGGATATCGGTTCTTTGTCAGTAAATAAGACTAAATAACACAAAAATGTTATTATTAATAATTTTTTTAATTAAATTAATGTAACTGAATTATAATAAATTAATAATAAATAAATGTATGTTGTAACAGACATTTTTACTTCAAACTCGAAATCGAATAAAAAAACCGTTAACATTTTTATCTCACATAAAATATTATGTTCAAATGCATTGCACATTTCACTTGGAATCTACAATTTTTATTGCTATTAAACATATATTATTTGTTTAATAATTACCAATAGCAGGTCTAGCAATACATATTGGCATATTTTGACCATATTGCTTAACAGTGTTCTCAGCAACACATTTCGACAAAGTATATGTATTTGGCCATGTTCCTAAACATCTTATAAAAGGCAAAATATATATTTTTAGTGTTTATTTCCAAAAAATTTAACAATTACGTGATATTTAAATATGTATAATATTTACTCTGGTGTTATAGAATCTATAAGCGAATCCGACATATTTTCAACCATATTGATCAACAAATCTCCTTTTATATGACAGTCGTGTATGGTTTCATCGATAACTGATTGGTTAGGGTTCGAAAACACAGTTGAAACATATACAAACGCCTAAATGCACAAGAAAATGTTTATTAAAGCATTTATTTGTAATAACATTTTTTAATGGAAATTTTCATATTTCATACATTAAATATTTTATTTAAATTAATCAAATTTCGAGAAATTGAATTAAAAATTATGACATAATGTTTTATTAAAATATTTGCATGATGATATTTTCTTCTGATTCATACAATTTTGATACGTTTCCACGTTGATAACACGAGGTTGTGAACATTTCGAAAGTAAAAATATGTGATGGTACAGGTTTTGATTAACCCGCGGCCATATGGGCAGAAAATCGATGCGCTAACACTGGACCGCCACAGCTAATTGTTTTATTTGTGATTTTACACCTACACCTTGTGTAGAGTATCCGCGTTGAGCAGCTAAGGATGTCCTCTCCGCGCACCACGTTGAAAAAAAAAACACAAATGTTATTTCGAATAACATTATTTGCAACTTTTTTTTTTTGCATTATATGTACATACGTTTATTGTTTATTTTTAATCTTTAATTATGTTTAATGCTATTATATATTTCATTTAATGGCATTCAATTATTTTCGTTTTTATTTAGTTGATTTAGTTTTTTGATTTTTTTTTTTTAATTTTTTCTGTTTAACGTTTTGAAACCCTGATACTCGTAGTAACTATTTTAATAAATCTACAGAGAATAGTAAAATCTGTGTTTTCTCAACAAAACATCACATTCATAACAAAATAAATGTTCAATGTCTTCGAAATTAAAAAAATTTAATATTATAAATAAACGGTATTATTTTCCTGTTTCAAATTTGTAATGATAAACTTCTACTTCGGAAAGTTATTGAATTTCATTACAATATAATAACATAATATATTTATTAAAAATAAATTTGTTGTAGCTTTCAAATGCATTAAATTTGATTTTATTATTATCAAAGGCACACAAATAATACGGTATTTTTGTATTTTGACCACAAACTAAAATTCAAAAAACTATTGTTTGAAAATTACAATTTTAATAGTAAGCCCAATGGACATCGTTAACAACATACACATATTGCTGTGTATTACTGAATGTCGATAAGTATTTTAATTTCAATTAAAATAACGCCTAATTAGAATATTTAATATATATATTAACTGTATAATAATGGTCTTAAAATTAAAATTCATTTGGTTTACCTTATAATTGTATACAATACTTGAACAGTTAAATATTGATTTGTATTTTAAAACAAACCCACGCCAGAATATGTTTACATATTATAATATTACATTTTTTTTCTTTTTTAGAATATTTACTTTCAACCTATCCATACGCCTAGCAATCAACAGTAAATCTCTAGTCGATCGAACATTGATTAAGCCCGTATTTTTGAGCGGTCCGTTGAATTTTGTTTTAGCAGCACAGTGAATTACGATGTCCATGTTGGCGACCAAATATTCTACATCGGCTACAGATAAACCTAAATTTGGTTCCACGCAATCACCTTGGATCAAGAACACCTTTTTGATAAAATCCGGTTGCTCGTTCCATAATCTGTCGAAGAGCTGTAATTGTTATAAATTCAAACTATTGTAGACAAAAAAAAAATTAACAATAAAACATATATTTATACTGTAGAGTCGTACTTATCCGGTCATCGATAGTTCGAACATCTGATTAATTTTGACCGACAAAGCAAAAAGTAAAAAAAATTTAATAACATTTAACCGCAATTTCAATTATATATATATACAATATTTATTTATGTGGCATCGAAAAATTTGAAAAATACATAGTTAGAAAAAAATGTTAAAAATACTATTCCTACCTAAACCTAGTTTGTTTTACATAACCAGTGGCGTACATACGGGAGGAGGAGCGGTCTTGGGCTTAAACTCCCCTAGGGCCAAAAAAAAAAAAAAATTGTTTTATTATTGATGACGTGTAATATATTCGTAGTTTCATTATTACGCTTTGAACTTAAAATATACAACTATACAAATATTATGATAATAAAATAATTATATTGATAGGTGTTTGAAAAGTTTTGTTAACTATGCTGTTTTTATATTCCAATAGCTATTAATTTACTGTAATGTAAAATTAAACTGTAAATTGGTAAAAAAGTTGTATAAAATAATATCTATTTATAGCAGTTATTTATCTTATTTATCTGTGCAATGAAAAAAAAAAAAGATGCGATTATTTTTGTTACCCCCCCCCCCCCACCCACCCCGAGCAAGATTGAATGTACGCCACTGTACATAATATTCTGTTTAATCCAGTTTTTCGAAAATTTTAGATAGAGTTCGGTACCATCAAGTCCGGATCATTAAGACTCTACTGTAGACATATACAAGTATAAATTCAACTATAAATAATAACTTATAGTTATAACACGATATACGATTAAATTTTGATGATACAAACTGCAGAACTAAACATCTCACGTAATCGGACCGCCGGTTCTTTATTCTTCTTTGGTCTGACCAAAAGAAAAAGTTTATTTATTACACATGATCTGTAAACGAAGAAAATTACATCAATATAAACCGCAGTTGAATACACTATTACTGCAATTTGCAAAATATCTGGATAAAATTTTGCTTGAGGAAGCGTGCGATTTTGAGCTAAAAACATTCAATCAATCAACCTTTATAAACATTAATATTTGGATGGTTCAACGAATTTTGTTGAAATATTCGATTTCATCAAAATTTAATATTCTAAATCTTATACAGTTTAGCGATCGAAACCTTTGGGTCAAAATCTTTTATTTTATTGCCTACTAAGAAGTTAATCATTCGTGAAAAATCTCGCATTCAATTTTCAAGCAGTAAACATTAAAATTTAATATTTTTACTAATTATTAACAAAAAATTATGTAATGTTTTGTATTTTTGGTTAAGTTTCATCAAAATGTGTATATTAAAATCGGTACAAATAAAATTTACTCATATTTATTTTTGATATTCATATGTCAAAGTAAAGCCAACTTATATACTAATACTTATTTCAAGTATAACAATGATGAGTATTGAAATACTTATCACAGCCGCCGAAAAAAAAATTTGAATTCAATTTATATATAAATTAAATATAAAAAAATCATTAAAATAAAAAAAAATCAGGGCAATCCTCGCTAAACTTAGAATCTAAAATCATAGAATTGAACGGAACTCAATTAATTTTACATTATATGCTACAAATATAAAATATAAATATATACCTAAGAAGTTTTTCGATTAGTAAATTTCCAATAAATCCAGTGGCACCAGTAACAAATACATTCGAACCCTCATAAAATCGCTGTATCTCGCTTAAAGGTTCAACTTTTTTTATCATATTTTTATTTTTATTTATATTTACATTAACTGATACCTACAGTTAACCGAATTATAATATCACTTAATACTGTTTGAAATTAAGAACTAAAAACTATTTCTAACAAAATATTATACGAGTGTAAAAACCAGAGTATACGAATAATATCCAAACTTCAATGGATGAATAGAATACGTGATTAAAAACAAACCAACGAAGGCATTAAATACACTATTAACATAAGTGCATATTATGATGATTTATTCCAATTCAATCTATTTAATGGTTTCTCATTAACCTATAGAGCATCAAACGATTGGCACTACATTATAATATATATTAATAGAAAATTCTGTATACTATAACATACATAAACATGGTTACCTTATGAACGAAACAATTCACAAATGGCACTTCAACACCTCAACAAACGATTACTCAAATAATTTTATAATTTTTATTATGTACCGATTGTAAATAGACAGCCGTAATACAAAATTAAATATTAGATATTTATGTTTTGGTGATCATGTGATAGTTTTTTGTTCCGTAAATGATCTCAATTGTAATAGTTGTACACAATTTAAAAAAATAACCTATTTAAACATTATATTTTCTCCAATAAAAATTGGGCAATGAGGGTTAGAATCTCAGGGTCTGTACCTCCGAGAGAGCCCAACGTCTTAAGCTTTTTATACAAATTCTATAATCTTATTCGCCGTAGCACGAGATACGAATTTGAATATTTTTATTATACTAAAGTATGTAAAATTAGTATATAGGTATATCTTGGCCAAATAAATTTAAATAAAGGAGATCTGAAACCAATCAGCCCTGGGGCCCCCAAAATTTCTCATCGGCACTGATTATTATTTAGGATAGATTACAGCAAAACGGAAAAAAAAGCATATACAAATAGAATTCTATGGAAAAATGGTTTCAAATTATTTATTTATTTATTTTTAAATTTAAGTGCTCAAATGGACAATTCATCACGGAATTTATATACATTACAACTAATATCCATGATAATAAAATATGAATTATCGTTTGTTACTAACGTTCTGCGACTTAAGAAAAAACAAACACAATAAAATCATAAAATTTGGATCACAATTAACGACCGACTTCTTACGTTATCTAAATATCACGCAACTCATCCGCTGTTTTCACCTCCATGCCCTTAAACTTCACGAATTATTCACCGACATACCTATTAATGTACCAATTGGCATACAATTTTTTAACTGCAAATTTCCTTCGTTGAATCCGCATTTATCACGTATTTAATATAGTAATTTCCAATTGATTAAGTTTATTAATAAGTATTAATTATTAATTAAATTATTAATACGTACGGAACAATAAAAAATAACCCATTCTAGAAATATATACAGGAAAAGTTTATAACAGTGCATAATACAAAGATAAAATATTGTTTTATATGTTTTTATATATTTTTTTTATTTTAGAATTTATACAATCTATACATAAAAAATATAATGAATGTTTTTCATAAATATAATGTAGTATCTTGAATGACTTAAGGGAAGAATCAACCAGTGAAGTCAGTAAACTCTTAATTACTTCTGTATGTGTTAGATAAATATATAATCTAAAAAACTGAACGTATACAAATAGTAAAAACTATATAATTGATTAAATTTTAATCTGCATACGATATAGTACCTCTTATAGAAATATATATACGATCAACTCGATCAAAGTACGATTAATATTGAACTAAGTTTAATGAAACGAACAAAAAATAAATAAATATCAATCGAGTAAAAATGTTTATTTATAAGTATAAATGTAACAGTTCATTATAATATGTGTTACTTAGATGACATAAAAAAAAAAAATAGTTCATAAATTTAAAATACTATAATTTAAACTTAAATACAAGGACAACTATATAAAACATTAAAAATGTGACAATTATAATAACTCCATTGTGTTATACGAAAACCCTGAATAAGTAAAACGATTCTTTTATTACTTAAATATAAAATTAAGTACATAAACAAATAAATAAAACATTATAATAATCATGATTGTAATCAATCCATAGTGTAACACAAAAAATCCTGAAAAAATAAAATAAATATTATTTTTTTTTCCGAATAAATACATTTCTTAAACCATATATTTATTTATTAAAAAAAAAAAAATATTGAAAATAATAAATTTCTACCATACCGTCTCCAAATTTCTAGGTTTGGCTTTCCGGACTCGTGAAGTACGTATTTCATACAACCCCGAATACAGTTTTCATAATATGAATCCCATTTTAAATCGACCATGTTCATATTAAACAATAACTTATCGCAATCAGTTTGTCGTGAAATCAAATCCATTACGTTATGATCGTTGAACTTGTATTCAATTAGTGTGAAAGGTGACAGGATATTTTGTAACTTGTAAACTTTTTTATAAATTCTAACAGCACTAAGTACATGATTATTTTTGTCTATTATTAATATAATATAATAATATACACGACATCGAAAACAAACTAAGACATTTTATTTTATTACCTTATTTTGTGACTGGTAAATCGTAGAAAAATATCTGCAAAAAATGCTGGTATGTAATGCAATAGGATGAATAAAACAATGTAAAGTGGTTTTGATGAAGTAAAATATATTCTTGGGTACCATAACTGAAAAAAATGCATTAATACTGATTTATTTTATTACACTCGATTTGTTACATAGCATTTAAACCAAAATCCGATCAATAATCTACCATAATTTTAATTACAGAACCATATTTAAATTGAATTTTTCGAGTATGTAAGTTTTTTATAACTGATATTTTAGAAAACTACATCTATGATCAGGATCATTCGTGGTGAAGAAAAAAAATAAACGTTCAAATATTTTATTAGTGGTAAGTTATGTTTTATTTTGATTTTCGATATCGGGACTTTTAATAAAATCGAGACCCCTCCCTCATTTAATTAATCAAAGGCCTGTATTATTTTTAATCGAACTCTGAACGTGCCTAACCTTTAAACTCTAAAAATCTTATATCGAATAAACGTAATTATGACAATTACCTGTTTTTTTGGAAATAATTTTTTTTTTAATCCCATGTTTACAAGGGCATCCAAATTCGAACAAAGACGTACTTCGGGAGCCATGTTAACGCATACGTAATTAAACACTGGTATTGAATTGTTTATACTAAAAGTATATAAAAAAAAAAAAAACTCATAAATAATATTTACATTTAATGTTTAACCATTTCATTTATATTTATATTCCATGTCAATTTCGGACGTAAATATTTAAACATATGAATTTAGCTAGACAAATAGACAAGTAGTTGAAATGTGCGAACAAAGGCAAATTAAAAAAAAAAAAACCAAGTATAAAGGATCTTGAAATATGCAAAACTTTTCTCTGTCCTTCCAACACAAACTTTGAATAGTTATGACTGATACAAGACACTCAGGTGTATTGAAAAAAAATTTTAACGATAACATTTATGAAATATGAAATTAAAGTTCTAGGTTACCATTTGATAGCCATTGTTATGAATATATAAATTAAAGTAATTATTAACGAGTTATTAACAATTATTAACGCAGATTCGCATAAAAATAGTAACCCTTTGTGGTACAATGGTCATTAAATAAAACATTTTCAAGTATTTACCAAAGTGTGATACAAATACCGTTGGTCATTTTTAAATCATAAGGTAAACAAACATTTAATTCAATTATTTTGTAATCTAGATAGAATCAACCAATATATAAAATTTTGTTTTAAAATATTAATTCGAATAAACTTAAAAAAAAAAAAATGTCCATTATTTATGGCTATATACCACTATAGTATAATCAAACATATACATCGAAATACCAACAATTTCGTATAACATATGTTAATTTCGACGACTCCAAAAACCGCACACTTTTTTAAATTCTTGTAACCAAAAACCGCATATTTTATAATGATATATAATTTATAACTTATTATTTATTATTTATACTACATATTTATTTAAAAACAATTTATTGAGGTACAATGTATAAAGACATTGAAAAATGTTAAATATAAAATTTAAAAAAAATATATAAAAATGTTTGTGGCTAAAATTTTTTGCCGACGTTTTTTTCAAAAAATTAAAATATAAATAAAAAAAAAAAATTGCCCCCTTTATTACTATCTTCTTCTTCTTTTTCTTATGGTTTATAGGACCTTTAAGACCATCCCGTTTCACAACCTTTATTACTATCAATAGTTTTAAAATCCATTTATAAAAACACTTTTTTTTATAATACATGTATAAAGTTTACGTTATACCACGCGTTTCGGTCGACAAATGTACTGGTTATTTTTTCGAGCACATCAACGTGCCATAAGATAAGTTTTTGAATGTAACAGTTAACTTTACAATTATATATACAACATTCGTCTATACAAAATACATTATATAGTGAGGTTTTTTATCCATTATAAGCGTGCGGTATTTGGCTGTACGATATACCTACCTGGCAATCCATTAAGTGTGCGATTTTTGTCTACCAAACTTTTTGGGGTTGAAATCAAATGTTTGCGGTTTTTGGATACAACCGTTAATTCAAATCAATACCTAGTGACGCCGGTGTGCCAAGCGCTTGATACGATAATGTTTGCCACTTTATCAGAAGGAACCACAGCTAGTTGTACGTTTTTCGCAAACACCACATGTATGGCACCAATTACGGATCCAATCGTCACACCATTTATGCCATCACAGTTGCTCATCCAGCCGGGTATTGGCTCACTGTATGTACTGACAACTGAAAATAATAATTACAATGTATACAATAACATTGATTAAAACATTAAATCAATTATTATTAAACAATACATTTTTCATTTAAACTTATAGGTATGTTTAGAAATAAAAAATCCAAACTTATGTTTTTATCCTTATACCCTCCATTATGTTCGCCCGACGGCTACCAGAACATAGTTAAGGTTGTTCATTTTAAAATAAAATATTAAATAATAATAAAAAAATAATAAATTATGTTTATACTAGTCGATGTTAAAAATAAATATCAATATTTCAATACCTCATTTACATATTAAGATATTTATTTCAATTTGTTTCTAAAAAAAAAATGGTAATTAAACATACCGATTCCAGGTCGAGTAATGCAAACTGGCATGCCGCTTCCATACTGCTTAACAATATTTTCCGCAATACACTTGGAAAACGTATAAGTATTCGGCCAATCTTTTAATAAACTTAACCAAAAAAAAAATAATCATGTACGTTAGTTAATCTGAATTATTATTTTCTTCGAATCGTTTTGACGATATAAAACACATACTTGTCGGTCACCGAATTCATAGCTGAATCCGTCATAATTTCAGCCATCTCTATTAGAGCATCGCCTTGAAGGTGACTTTCGTAAATTATTTCATCGATATAATTTCGATTACAATTTGAATACGCTGACGAGACGTACACGAACACCTATTATTTTAACAATATAATAACCCATAACAATGATGTATAAGTAAAGATTTACGTAGCAAGGATATGAATGAACAAATGTGACGAATGAACGAATAAACAGAGCTTGGCATTGGTTTAAAAACCGATATTTGATACCAATCAATACCAAAAAACCCAATAGCAAAATCAAAATAAATAAAAATAAAAAAGTATGAAACCTGGTATTTTAAACCAATATGAAAATGAAAAAAAATTTAAAACTAATTTTCAAAAGAGAAATCGGAAGTAAAAATCTAAAATAGTAAATTAATATAATTAAAAAAGTGAGCATTGGTATAATATTATGGTATGTATTATAGCTATATCATAGATAAACGATATACATAACCATTTTCTTAGTAAATAGTACTTAAAATGTTCGTATAATAAAATTCTGAAAAAAAATATGATATGACAATGTTTATCTATAGCTTATAAATGATAGTATTCCTACCAACTATAATACCTCTATGGTCATCGATATACCGTTTCCTGGTAGCAAAAAAATTTTAATTTAGCTATAATTAGATGGGAACTTCAATTACCAAGTATTATTGTTACAAATAGAAACTAATTTAAAATCAAATTAATTAAAAAAAATATTCAATAAATAATTATATTATTCAATAGTAAAATAAAGTATAAAAATACCGTTCAATTACTTTTAAAATAAAAGTATTTAAAAAAAATGTTCAATACGTAAAAAAGTAATTGAATAATTTTAACGGTTTACGTTAAATTAGAATAAGGTACTTCTTAGTAACATTTGTAATATTTTGATATAAACTAAAGGTCAATTGATTCACTAAATTTAATGTTATGCGTGTCAAAAGAATATGAGACGTTTTACACGAATAGATAAAAAATCGTTGTTGTTCAAAATAATGTACATTGTCATAACAGCGCTTTTGTTTTTTTTTTTTTTATTTAGCGCGTGCAACGTCCACCGTTGCACTGAATATAAATATACTTGGTATACAAAATTAAACACCGATATTTAAAACCAAAATCTGAACAGGTAAAAATAAAAATCGATTTATCAAATTAAAATTATCAAAATTAAAAAATCAGAAACGGCAAAGACCGATTTTAAAAACCAAAATTGAATTCGAAAATTTTGAAGGTATTAAAACCAAATGGAAACAGGATAAAATATAAACAATTTTGTGTGACTGGATTTGAAACCAGAAAATCTTAAAACCCGTATTTAAAACTGAAATAGAAACCGATAAAATCAAAAACCGAAAATCGAGATTGAAACAAAACTTAAGATTTATCATTTTAGTTTCAAACCCTGATTATAAGGACACGATATTATGTTGACTCTTCGATCGTCAAATCGACGAGACAAGCTCGCTTTGGACATATTGAAAATATTATCGTTTCCACCGATAACGACATCAAACTCGTTTACCTTTAACCCGTTCATCCGTCTGGCGAGCAGCAGTAGGTCCCTGGTGGATCTGACATTGATGAACGTCGTCCGTCTTAACGGTTCGATGAAGTTTACGGTAGCGGCGCAGTGTATCACCACGTCCACACGTGCCACGAGCAGCGCCTTGTCCTCTTCCGACAAACCCAAATCGGGTTTCTCGCAGTCGCCAATAACCAGGGTGATTTTCCGAATGAAATTCGGTTGAACCACTTTTAGCCTGTCAAACAACTGCACGCGCAAGTTTTACCGACTAGGAACTCGGATTTATTGTATTTCTATCGAAAAACCTACCGGCATGTTGAACAGCTCATCGATTCTCGTCTCCGGGCTCTTGTTTTTTCTTCTTGCGCACCAAAAGGAATACGTTGCTTATCGGGCATGATCTATAACGTTTCGATAAACCATAATAATAACGGTTTATTAACGATCGACGAAAAATTATAAATCATTGACTTAAAATATATTATTATTAATTTTTTAATTTAATTTATTTATATTTCAAAGGTTTTGTTAGACGAAATTCCCAATTTTCTTCATAGTTGCCAAAAACTTATAAAAGTTAAAAAAAATGACAAAATTTACGGCATACCGTTTTCCATTTAGAATGAGAAACTGAACCACCTAACCTATCCTGACCTCTTCACTCAAAATATTTTTTTTATTTTTTTTTTTAAGCAATGGTACTCGTTCTTTGTTTTCAATTTTATAAAACTAACACAGAAATATCGTTCATCTCTCCCTGTATTTCATTCGACAATGAAGTCTCACCCGACTTAGGAGTTTTGCCCTTTTTTTAACATGAAATTGAAAACGGTTTTATATTATAGCGTTATTATTGGAAATAATATAAAAATACATTGATATCGTTTACTCACCTCAGTAGCTTTTCTAACAACACTTGTCCAACAGCTCCTGTCCCTCCAGTTAAAAAATACATTAGTGCCGTCGAAAAACGTTCGTATTTCACTTTTAGTGGCATCTCTAGATTTTAGATTATCCATTTTAAACAGAAAGCTGAAGCGTTTACCTGGAGCGTTATGAACCTTTGTTGTGGATGCCTTTAATTTTACCCTAGGTAAATTCATAAATAGAACAATAGAACTATGATTCATTTATGGTAAATTATTCAATTAAACACAAATAGTTTTTTTTATACTTATAATATGTAATGGTTAACATGAATAAATTTGACGCTGCATTTTTCAATACACTTGAAAAAAAATAGTTGAAAAATAATTAACAAAATTGACTTGCATAATATTATGCGTAGCATTAGCTTTTGTATTACATTTTATAATTTAGTTTTTTCCTAACAAATAGTACTGTATCCTAAAAATGTATTATTTTATTTATAAACCTACCTTTTTTACTTACTGAATAACTAGAAAAATCAATCGATAAATCTACTTGAACTTTATATAACTATAATGAAACTTTAGAAAATGCAGTGTTTATGATCGAACACTGATTATGTAGTATAATTTTTAGATACATTAATGTAATTTTGTTCAATATTAAATACAAAATAAACCACTTAAAAATTATTTTAATAATTATTTGGAAAATATTGCATGGTGATAACTTTAAAACAGAATAATCAGTGTTTAACACAGTTATGTATCCAGATTGGAAATTGAAGGAGTGTAAACATCTCTTGGATAAATTATATGGAGTAATGGAGAGATGAATGTTTTGATATCTAATCTATATACATCATGGAGATTTTTTACACGAAAAATCTTAAAATGAAAAAAAAGAGAAGCTCCTGGGTTGGTTATGACTCCACAGTCGAGTAGTATATAAGTATAGATAAATGATACTACTGTTTTGATTTTTTAAACTTGAATTCAATGTATTATTTGTCTCAGAAAAACTATTCTTAGTGAAAGAGGTCAGGATCACTTTATTTTTCTGAAAATGGTTAATATGGTGAAACCAAATTTTTTAATAAGGAAAGTTAAACTTTTAATTTTCTAATTTTCGCAACAACAAAATAGACATGTACAATTTAAGAGATTCGAAAATTTTAAGTACTTATAAACTTCATTAATATTACGAAACTAACGAAACTATGAAATATCTTTTACTAGGTAACTAATATCATTGAATGGAAATTCGTTAAATTATATTATGTTCTAAATATTACAAAATAACAGCAACTGTAATTGGTATATTTATTTTCAACAACATTTATTTTGGTTTTTTAGAACTTTTTATTAAGAAATCATTTGAATGAACAGTTAAAAAATATGATTTTCTTGGCCAATACTAAAAAGTAAAATCATTTTCATTGAAGATCAATGATATGATATAATGCATAATGCAAATAATAAATATGCATGTAACGGGTAATCCAATTAAAACGCAGCCCAAACTTTATAGCATCCTAGACTATAAAGACTCCTAGTATATAAATAAGCAATAATAATAATAATAATACACTTAATAAGAAAGATATCTGGCAAAATAAAGCCAAAAGTTTTTTACCTACACGCAATGGCGTTATTTCAGTTTTTTTTTACAACAGGGCAGTCGACGGCTTATTTTACCAAAGTAATGTTTAACGGTGGGGGTAAACCAGCCCAAAAATATAATGATTTTTACTTGGTTCATAATTACTAGTATAATTCACGTCTCGTATTATGATTAACACTTGGGGCGTATTTATAAATAAATAATGGGGAGGGGCACAAAAACACACTAAATACGTAATCATATAAATACCCTTAAAAAACAAATAGAATAGTATGCCAAGGAAATTTCAATGAAGGGGAGTATTATAAATTATAATTAGGGTTGCCATACGTTCCGAAAAACCGAGATTTTCACCGTTTTTGGACTTCATGTTCCGAAAAACGTTTTCAGGACGTCCAAATTTCCCGACTTAGACGTTTAGTGGAAATATAGTATTGTTTAATTTTTAATTTCAACCATTTTATTTCAAAGTAAATTTTTAATGGTTATCTATTAACAATATATAATATAATGTTTTTTTAAACATAATTTGTAATTTATACATATAAATATGTAATATATTTTATTTTACAAAAATATTTTTAAATATTATATTGTTGGCCATTAATGGTCCTCTCTAGTGGCGTATACATAACTTTTGTGTGGGGGGATCATTTGCAAACAAATCATTATTATTTTTTTTTTTACGTTTCTAACGCCCTTACACTAAAAACAATATTTTATAAGATATAAAAAAGGCCTACGGAGGGGGGATCCGACCTCCACATCATCCCCTTGTATACGCAACTGCTTTATATATCTAGATAGTATTAAAAGTTATTTAAAAAGTATTTTACTCAATAATGTGTTTGTTTTGTCCCAGTTTCGGCTTATAAATTTATGGCAACCCTAATTATAATATATTTAAATGCTTTATGGAAAAAATAACTTAGACACACATAAGGGGATTTATGGGTCAATTGGGAGGGGATATACTCCTAACAGAGATAACCCCCACTACGCATAATCTACTAATCTATTATACATAATCGTGTTAGTACGTTTTTAACGACGGCTTTACCTCGTAAACGAATCATCGCTCCGATATTTTTCTCCGCCACAATTACGCCACAAATTTATCAATATCTCCTCACGGCTTTTACAGCACATCTCGAACCTGATGAAGCAGATTTTTGGTTTCAACAAGATAATGCGGAGCCATACACACCGAGATCAACAAAAGCATTCTCAACGAGTTTCTCGGTGATCACTTAATCTCTGATGGTCTCCGCATTCTCAAGACTTATTTCACTTTTTCCTTTTAAGGTTACACAAATTATCAGGCGTACGTGAACAAATCAGCCCCTATGAATGACCTAAAGGTGAACATCTCGTAAATCATCGCAGAAATAATACTGGGTGTATTACAAATAGTCGCATGGAACACTTAGAAGTAAGTAAAAGCCTGCATGAACAATCCACTTGTAAATTCCGAGGTGGACGGGATAAACATGTTATCTATAAGTAACTATCAGAAGTTTTTCTTATCTCTTATAATTTCCAAACTTTTTTTTTTTTTAATTAAATCAACACAATCGTTTTTTTTCTGTGTTGCGTTTGAATTGGATCATTCTGTACATTTATAACATATTTTCATTCTTCCGTTAAAAACTAACTACGCTTAATATCTATATAAATATTGTATACTAGTGAATTTATTGTATTTAAAATATTTCGTATTAAACTTTAAGACACTTGATGTGACTTTTCAATATGGTGGCCTATATTTTTGGGCGGCTGTAAGCTCTTATCCGATTCCATTCTGATTTAATCTATTCTGTGGTGTGTTCACGATTGCACGCGAATTGTCGTACGTCAAAATCACCGAACATCCCCGTGCAATAGAATCTCATTTTAACTATCATTCTGTATTTAATTCAGATACCCCCGCGATCCACTGTAACTGTTCGACGCCTCTCCATTGTCTAGTAGGACATCGTCTCTTGAGGACTGTCAAATATGTAACCACATGACCTATACGGCATGGCGATAGCTGTGGAGGACGAAGCAACATGGATATTTTCTATAACCCGGCATAATGCAACACTTCGACCTTAAAAATGATACGTCTATCTCTCATTTTTTCATTATTATTACTATCATTATTACTTTAAAATATTAAGCAATCCGTCATTGGCCTATATATGTATATATATGCTTATATGCGAGTTCCCTATGTTTGACAAATAGTCAACACATACCACAAATAACCTTTTCGATATTCTCTCACCAAAAACCATTAAATTTTTCATTTTAATCTTTCATTTCTTTTTACAAAAAACAAAAAAACTATAGAATCCAACGGCATTACTTGGATCGGTCTTTAGGTTACTGACCAATAGTTTTCAGCCAATAAATATTGAATGCACACTATTATAAAATCCCAAAAGATTACAACATATTATATGTACTCATTATTATTTTCTTTAACTAATTTTTAGGTATCTACTATATATTTACATATTTATATCTATTATATGTGTAAAATAATATCTAATAACACTGACTGATGACACTCACTTACTGATCTGCGAACGGCCAAAATTACCATACCTATTCGTATGTAATTTTTTGAGAGAATGTACTTACTATGTATAGAATTTATATGATTTTTTAGAAATCGCTTTTTTAAAGATTGAAACAATTTTGGGCTCTAGTCCTGATAATTGTTTCACTTTTCGGTTACTTAGAAAATATTTTATTTTGTTTAATGTTTTGATTTCGATAACTACTTTTGGAGATATATGTAAATTAATAAAGAAAAATATTAAAAATAAAAATGAATACTATTAGAATATAGGAAGTTTTTTTTTTCAACTTAACAAATTTTTTTTACGTTGAAATGGGATTTACTCTAATTGTAAATAATAAAATAAATACCTCTTGGGCGAAAACGGGTAATTTTGCTATAATGGTAAAATGTATATAAAATTCGTACTGTATTTACAATAGTAAAAAACTGTGTGCAGTTTTGATTTTTTCCTTTTTTTGTGATGATCATTGACTCCCAAAATTAGAAAAATTCAAATAAAACCTTTAAATTGGTTCCAAAAAAATTGTATTATTGATTTGACTCCTAATTACAGGAATTTAAATTTTTCATCTGCAAATTAACATTACTTTTTTTGATTCGTATAATTGATAACGTATTTAGTATAGTCTCCAGATATGTTAAGTTCCATTAGTCATGTCTATGGAATAAACAAAAAAGATCATTCGGGAAAAAACTATTCAGTTTTCTATAGAAATCGATAATAGTACAAAAAATATATAATTTGAAAAAACTGACTGTCTTCAAATAATATAAAGTAAGTATTCTGATTTCATTGATTTACTTTGTTACATATACACCTCACAATTTGCCAATCTTGCAATACCTTATATAGGTATATGTATATGACCCAATCGATCTTAATTCAAATTACAACTACTTTACAACTAATTTTAAAACTATGAACAAAAGAAAAAAAAATACCAACAGAATAAAAAATTATGTATATTTAAATTATATCTAAATGTAAGAGTTCAGTTGAATATATATATTTTACAAATATAACATGAAAACATACGTTTTATTACTAAAATATAAAATTTAGTACTAAGATAAATGTATAAAATATTATAACAGCCATGATAGCAATAAATCCATAGTGTAACAAAAAAAACCCTGAAAAAATAAAATAAAACATATTATAATAAATTATATTGCTATAAATATTTTATCTTGGTGCATTACATTTTTAACAACGCATCATATTTATTTACTTAAGAAAAATATTTACATATACATTAATAAATTTGTATCGTCCCTTTTCCAAATATCTAGTTTGGGCATTTCAGATTCCAGAAGTATGTATTTAAAACATCCCCGAATACAGGATTCACAATATGCTTCCCAATTCAAATCAGCCAAATTCATATTAAATAATGACTTATCGCAATCAGTTTGTCGTGAAATCAAATCCATTACGTTTTGATCGTTGAACTTGTATTCAATTAGTGTGAAAGGTGACAGGACATTTTGTAACTTGTAAACTTTTTTATAAATTCTAACAGCACTAATCACATTATTATAGTAAATTAGTAATTTATATAATGATGTGCACTCATCAAAAACAAACTTAGAAATATTTTTATATTACCTACCTTATTTTGTTATTAGTTAATCGTAGGAAAATATCCGCCAAAATTGCTGGTAAATAATGTAACAGGAAGAATAGAACATTGTAAATTGGTTTTGATGAAGTGTAAATTATTCCTGGATACCATATCTGAAAAAAATTAATTTATACTGATTTATTTTAATACATACGATTCGATACAGTTTTTAAACCAAATTCTGGCCGAAGTTCGATATAATATTTTATTTTCTGATCTATGTTTTACTGAATATGTGATAAACATGTCTGAGTGTATACCGATCAAAGTGAGCAAGTATCTTAACTTGTATTATAGAATTATACACCGACGACCGGAGGCCCGGTTGGGTTCCGTCATAAAAATAAGCATGCTAAACATTTCCAACATCCCAGCGATGTCGGTTTTAAGTTATATTTGAAACATCAGTGATTTTTACAATACTTGTTATAAGATAACGATATTTATTTGTAACACTCAACTATAATATAGCCGTCGCGGGCGTCGGCAGTGTCAGTGTTTATAATAATGAAAAAGAAGATTCAACAAATTTGTCATCCAAGTATACTAGATTAAGTTATTCATAAATACCTAATTTTGTAATTTTGTATGAATTCATTCGAATTTTAGCGTGTTCTGAAACTTGTCAAAAATTTAATACTAAATATAAAGCATTACAGTTTCTTAAAAAATTTGTTACTGATTATGGTTTTTTATATGGCTCACAATTTTTTACGTATAACGTTCATAGTTTAATCCATTTTCCTATTTTTGTTAATACTTGTGGCCCATTTGATAATTTCAGCTCTTTTAGATATGAGAATTATTTACAAGAAATTCAAAAATCTATTAAATCAGCTAAATATCCATTACAAGAAACCTATAATTGAATCAAAGATAAATACAATAATGATACTTTAAAAAAATTTGTCTCAGTATCTTTTAATATTCAAAGAATTAGAAAATAATACTCTTTCTTTATTATTTAGTGCCAATGACAAACTTTATGAAAAAAATTATTTTACAATATTCAAACGTTCAAATTAACATTCTAAAATAAAAATTCAAATATTTAGTGCTAAAAGATAATAGTATTGTATCTGCTATAGTGAAAGCTTTTGATAAACATGTTTATTTTATTGTAAAAAAAGTTTACTGACTCTATACCAATTCTAAACATGCATTATTCTAAAATTGGTGTTTATATTATAAATGTCACCCATTTATCTAATGAATTTTGTATTAATTTATCAGATATTAAGTATAAATGTTTGTAACTAACTGTCAAATTCAATTGCCGTATGTACTTCTCTTCTTCATGAAAATATGTTATTTCAATTTTATATTTCAAATTTTTCAATTTTATTAGTTTATAATATAATTTAGATGTAAATATTAGCCATTTATTTGTATATATTAGGTATATTGTATTTTGGACCGAAATATTATGTTTAATGTATTGAAACAATAAAAATGAAGGTATATATATATATGGTTATATATTAAATAAATTATAAATGTATACATGTTTCTTTTTTTTTTTTAATGCTTTACTATGTTTTGTTATTCATTATTACCTACCTATTGGTTGGCATATTTTTATTTATATAGCGTAAATATACAAGAACAATAATTAGGTATTAAATATTCGTAACCATTATAATGAAATGCAATTTTTAATGTAATAAGTAATTATTTAACCTTTTTTTAAAACTTGTTTTCAATAAAAAAAACTTATATTGAAAGGTATATATATAATAATATAATTTAGTAAAAAATAAAATGTTTTGTTATGAAATAAGTATAAAATATATCTAAAACAAACCTAGATAAACTATGGGTCTTAAAATGTATGTTAATTATGTTAGCTAGTTATAATAGTTACCATTAAAGTAAGTACCTAGTTAAAAGGTGAAACATTCAAGGATTAATGAAACAACTGTATACTAAGGTATATGTCATATCATCTTCCATTTCATGATATTTTACACAACATTTTAAAATTTATTAGTAGATGGATTATAAAAATAATTACTGTAGAAAACTAGATACAAAAGACGGTAAAGTGTACCATTTTTGTAATGGAACGAATAATGTTAAACATAATTTAAATTTTTTAGTATTAACAAAAATTATATAATTCTAGTATTTAAAATTTGGTAGAATAAATATATATAAATATAAAAAGGTTAGGTTATTAGCTTTGCATGGTATAAAGTTCGAATGACACCCGCAGGTGTCTCTCTGGGATATAGTCATTTTTGCCTTTTTTTTTGATAATATACTATAATGTTACAATTTGTTGTTGGTTGGATGTTTTAGAGTGATGTTTAAAGGATGTTAATTGAAAGACAGCAATACGGAAAATTTACAGTTACATAGACGTTACTTTAACGCAAAATTAACAAAGATGCAATGTTCCATGTTTTATTGAAACCACCTGGTAATATTGCTAGGACAAATTATTACACAGTGGTTCAACGCGTGTTCAATGGCGTACCCAGATTTTTTTTTTTTTTTTTTTTGGGAGAATGGTAGAAAAAATTTAACTATACGATATCTTGAAAGTAATGGGGACCGCTGGGCGCTATATCGATTAATCATTAAATTTATTAAACATTGAAAAATGTTCATGGGGTTATAACCCCCTATCCCCCCATCACTGAATACGCCACTGCCCGTATTTAGTATTTTATAGCACGAGCATGTGTTATTCAGTTTTATTTGATATCGGAAATTACTGTGGTAAAACCGAAAACTTAATTTATAGTTAATGAAAGACCTAAATCGTTAACAATCTAAATTATTTTTCTCTATCTCTGAACGAATGTCTTAGACCTTAAGGACTAGAGGTCTCGATTGGAAACGTGAACTAATACGTACGTGAACACGGAGTTCATGACAGATAAATGTGTATTTTAATGCACGTGAATTTAATGTACATATTCACGTATTTTAGTATATTCACGAATATCTGTTTAAGTGTTATGTATTATGTAGTACTACGTAGTGTACACTGCGAATATGACGCGATAACTTCAAAAAGAACATAGTTATTATCAAAAAATTTAAGTTTGTAGCTTTTACAATATTATGAATTTAAATAAAATATTAAGACTAATATACGTGTACACGTGTATACGTATCAGAGTTGGGCGTTATTCGAATAAAATTTTATTTAGATGATTATTTAGATAACATTTTATTCGAATAAATTATTATTCGAATGATTTTTTCACAATTATTCGAATAAATTATTATTCGACTAATTTACAAATACAATTATTCGAATAAATTATTATTCGACTAATTTTCAAACTCAATTATTCGAATAAATTATTATTCGAATGATTTTCAAACACAATTATCCGAATAAAAAATTATTTGAATAATTTTTGGAAAAATTTAAAAATATTGTATAATAAAAAACAAATATTGATTTATATAAGAAAGTAAAGAAATATATATATAATAATATTTGAATATGTGTAGAGCTCTATATATTTGAACTTATAAATATGAAATACAACATTGAACATACGTAGTTAGTTCATAGTACGAAAATATCTGAGACTATATTATATAGTACAGAAACTGGACTAAACTAGATATAATAATATCTTCAATATTGATAATTAATTACTATAAAGGTAAATACTAAATACATGAACAAACTAGAAGAATTATAATCATTATTTCATAATACATATTTAGTAATTAGTACTAACTACTACTATAAATACTAAGATAGGATAACTATGCTTAAAAATTATTCAAATAATATTATGATCACAAATTATTCCAATAATATTGTTTCTAAATTAGTCGAATAATTTTTTATTCGAATAATTGTATTTGAAAATCAGTCGAATACATTTTTATTCGAATAATTGTATTTGAAAATTAGTCGAATAAATTATTATTCGAAGAATTGTAAAAAAATCAATCGAATAATTTTTTATTCGAATACATATTTATTCGAATAATTATCTAGATAAAATTTTGCCCAACTCTGATACGTATACATGTTAATAATTACACGTGTACAAGTTCATATATCTTCGAATGTTAATTTCACGGGAACACGTAAAATATTAGGAATCTTAGATATATATATATACATTAGAAAATTAATAGGAAGCTCTACCATAAGACCTCGGATAAAAGTTATTATTACAATTACCTGATTTTTTGAAAATAATTTTTTCTTAATCACCGTATTTATAATGGTATCCAATAAATAAGAAAGACGTACTCTCGGAGCCATGTTAACGCATACGTAGTTAAACACTGGTATGGAATTGGTTGTACTATGAGCGAAGAAAAAAAACGTATAATTAATATTTATGTTTAATACTAAAAAATGTAATTAATATTATCTTTGACGGGCATTGGTAAAGCGTGGATTTACCGAAGACTTAAGTTTTAGTGAGTGATCTACCGGGAAAATAGTAAATAACTAGTGAATAACAACGAGAATTAAGGTCGGTGTAGGTGAAAAATAAATCATTTGAACGAGTCGATTTGAAAGTTTGACATCCTTTTACAACGCATCTGAAATATATATATATTTTCGCGTCTTTTCGGATGCTTATCGCTTTTTTCGGACACACATTTTAATGGCACCACCACATTTTTCGCAATTACCAATTTCATGTTCTTTCGGCAATAGTCCGTGGTTTTGAAGAGATTCTAGAGTTTTCAGAATTAATAATTTTATAAAAATCCGATGCTTACATTTTT
Source organism: Sipha flava (assembly GCF_003268045.1). Classification (NCBI taxonomy): domain Eukaryota; kingdom Metazoa; phylum Arthropoda; class Insecta; order Hemiptera; family Aphididae; genus Sipha; species Sipha flava. Next base: position 26,936 of record NW_020272779.1, read on the forward strand.
AAAATACACTCGCGAACACACGACTTGGTTAATGGTAAACACATATAGACGTAGTGACCTGTAGACTGTGAAATTAGATGTACTTATTTCTCTAATCGGTTTCATTTAACTAACGTTATCGTACATTGTCACCGCGTATTTAGTCACAAACGGCATGTTATACGGTACGTGTTAATAGTAGATCAGGGCGGATCCGGTAGATCACACGTTTTATCAATGCCCTTGTCATTTTAATATGTATCAATCTATACACAGTAAAACAAATCGTTTATAGTACGAAGTCGAAGGTTTAGGTCGACATTTTAAAATCGAAAGTTACGCAGATTGATGTACTGATCCACGTTAAAACCATACCGATTGACGAATCAATTCGTTGATAATGCTCTCTCACGTGTTTTGTTTGTAAATGTTTTCCCCGTCGTTTACTATTAAAAATCAACAACTTATGATCGAGAAAGCGTTATAAGAACGATTGCGCTTGATAGCCACGATAATGTTAATCATTCGCCCGTTGTGTATTGCGTATGGAAGTCGAAATCCTTACCCGACGACGCCTGTGTGCCAAGCGGATGATATAATTGCGTTTGCCACTCTGTCCGAAGGAACCACAGCGAGTTTTATGTTGTTCGCTAACACTACTCGTATGGCGCCTAGTCCGGCTCCTAATGTCAAACCGTTCACGCCGACAAAATTGTTTACCCATCCGAGTACTGGATCATCATATGTACTGACAACTGAAAGCAATCAAAAACGATGACGATTATCAGTGTTAATAATCACGGACGATGAGGGGGGGGGGTATGACCGGTAAGATTATTTTTGAAATAAATGGCCCGTTTCTCTTTCTTTATGTTATTTATTGAAAAATATGAGGTGCCGTGCCACGTACTGCACTTACGTACTACAAACGTATGGACATGATATGGTAAATAATCCTATAGTGGAATTCGTTTAAAAAATGATTTGAATAAAAAAACCTATCGTTGAAACAGGTTATCAGAGATACATAATTATAATAGCAGTGCGCTTTTGCTTAACAAAATGTATTTTCATAGTAACCGGAATAACTACTAATAACTTATACAAGTATATATATATATATATATTTAAATAATAAAATAATATTAAAATATCTGAAAAAATCATAACAAAGAAACCCCAAGACCAAGGCAAATAATGCTGATAATTAACACTGACGATTTGGAAGACGTGCACGAGAGTGTAGCTACTGGTACTCCTCACCTCGTGTCCCGTGCCATTTGACTCACGACAAAAACGATACGAAATGGAGCGTTCCTACGAAAGTATGGAGCTACCATTACATTTTTAAACGAAGAGATCATTGATGAACTAGCCAGAAAGCTTAGGAATCTAGACATAATACTGTAAAATGAAAACAATTTATAACAGATTTGTTAAAAAATGTATGTTAATGTTTTTATGTAATACAGAATAATAATATTGATAGGTGATGAGATATAAAATTTAGATAAGAACAGTGTGTGGTGGGAGAAGCTCTGCAAAAACATTCTATGAAAATTAATTTCGATATCCATCAAATGATGATCCCCACCCATGATATATTCTCAATTATTCCACTGTATATACGGAATAAACCCAAACATTTATTGGTTTCTCATTCAACACATCCATCGTTATCACATTTCCACTTTCTATTATTTAAACGTGGAAAATAAAAATTGTTTATATTAATTTGTAATAATTCTCAAAAAACTAAACTTTTCAATTTGATCGTCTCTGCAAAAGATTCAACCGACACACCAAATTATGCAAATATTATTTATAAGTAACATTTAAGCTAAATTTAATTAATTAATTACAAAAATATGTTTTAGAAAGTTATTGTAATGCTAAAGCTCTAATTAACTGTAATTTATTAGGCCTATTGGCCGTCGACTATGAATTTGCCCGATATCTTATTCGGTTCACTGCCCATTGGCCAAAATGAACTGAAATCGGCTAAATGCCGAGATACCTTCTTATACCTACCGATTCCAGGTCTAGTAATGCATATAGGCATTCCACTACCATACTGCTGAACGATGTTTTCCGCGATACACTTTGATAGCGTGTAAGTATTAGGCCAATTTTTTAACAATCTATAAAAAAAATTTAATCATATTAATATTGTTATTTAATCTCAATATTATTTTATTTTTTTTTTTTTCGAAAAGTCTTAACGATATAAAAACACGTACTTATTGGTTATTGAATCCATAGCTGAATCCGTCATGTTTTCAGCCATTTCTATAAGGGTGTCACCTTGAATGTGATTTTCGTAGATGATTTCATCGATATAATTTCGATTACAATTTGAAAACGCTGACGAAACATACACGAACACCTATTTTTTTAACAACATAATAACACGTAGCAATGATGTATAAGTAACGATTTAGGTAGCAAAGATATGAATGAACAAATGTGACATTAATACGGTTTGAAAACGCTAAAGATACACAAACGAAAGGCCCATATTATTACAATAATACGATATATGTATTGGTAACGATTCCTCTAAATTACGGGTCAGCAAGTTATTTCTATTGGAATCCTAATGATTAAAATAATAAATAAACGAGTTCCTGAATAAAAAATTATTTTTTTAAGGGATACAACTATAATCTGAGTCAAATAAAATTAAATAATAATGACTAATCAAATAAAATATTTCAAAAAAGCATGCCGCCTTCCGCGGTCCGATAGTAAGCGACCACTGCTCCGTAAATCATCTAACACATTCCAATTACATTCTAATATGAATTCTTACATAGCATCCGGTGGAAAACCCAAAAATAAATAAATATAAAATTAAAATATTTACAGACAAAGCAATTCGTATTTATTAAGCGGCATGTGTTAAGTACGTGATACTCGTTTGGATGAGAATTAGAAGCTAAAATAATATCTGAAATCGAGTTCGCGAGGTCCTTATAATTTACTTTCATTGCAGTCAATGACAAAAACATTATTTTCTATAGTGAAAATCTTGACGAATTTAATGAAAAAATTCTTGATAAAGAAAAATAAAAAATAAAAAAACATTTTTTAGCCTAAGTCAATATCATTACAGTAATATCGACGGCAAATTGAACCTATAACAACGGCTGATGGACTGGGAAAGGGAAATATTGATCTATACACAAATTAAAATTTAGAAGAAAAATATTGGGAACACGATTTACATCATGAGGGTAAGTATGCATTGAAATGCAACTTGCAGTCGGCCGAGAGCATATAATAATACCATAATGTTAACAATTCGATCGTCGAACCGACGAGACAAGCTCGCTTTGGACATATTGAAAATATTATCGTTTTCACCGATAACGACATCAAACTCGTTTACCTTTAACCCGTTCATCCGTCTGGCGAGCAGCAGTAGGTCCCTGGTGGATCTGACATTGATGAACGTCGTCCGTCTTAACGGCTCGATGAAGTTTACGGTGGCGGCGCAGTGTATCACCACGTCCACACGTGCCACGAGCAGCGCCTTGTCCTCTTCCGACAAACCCAAATCGGGTTTCTCGCAGTCGCCAATAACCAGGGTGATTTTCCGAATGAAATTCGGTTGAACCACTTTTAGCCTGTCAAACAACTGCACGCGCAAGTTTTACTGACTAGGAACTCGGATTTATTGTGTTTCTATCGCAAAACCTACCGGCATGTTGAACAGCTCATCGATTCTCGTCTCCGGGCTCTTGTTCTTCTTCTCGCGCACCAAAAGGAATACGTTGCTTATCGGGCATGATCTATAACGTTTCGATAACGAAACATCAAAGATAATTAATAATTATTTATCATCAACGAAAAACATACATTTTCTACGTATAATTTTTCACCCGAGAACTATTGGATTTGTTTCATTTTATTTTACGCGTTATCTGCATGCTGCAGGCCGGTCTTTTTTTTTTTTTTTTGCTTTCCTCTTCCCCTTCACTGATATATACAGTATGTTTACCAATTTAAGGAAAACTGAATTTCTCAGCCAGATTATATTGGAATAAATAATAAATTATTATTATAAATAGTTTTATGCATTTTAATGAATTGTAAAAATTGCTTAAAATTGAAATAGCAATTATTACTCAGCCAATATTGATTTTAGAATCATTGATACATCAAAATTATTTAAAATAAATGGGCATATCCAAATTTGGTATTCAAAATAGGTGTTGCTTTAAAAAAAAAAAACATATTTCACTGCGCTTACGCATTGTGGAATGATAATTATGATATTATACGATTTTGGAAAATATGTATTTAATGATTAACAATTTTAGTATTTATTTTTATTAAATATCATTAATCATTAAGATGTGTATCATTAGATCGACAATTATAATAGTAAAAATGATTATTATTAACGTTATTTTTGTTTTAAATTTTAAACACCCTAAAGGGATAATGAGTACAACAATTAGAGTGAAGCATTATTATAATACGTATAACTAAATTTCATAAATTGTTGAAAAAAAAAAAAGAGATTAAAAGGAACAATAAATACACATAAAATATAATAAATTATTTATCACAAGTAATATCAATTTAACAGAGTATTAATCATTTTTTTTTTTTTTATATAATTTAAAATGCATATCAAAATAAAGGTCATAGTTTTTTAAATATATTTGATATGCATTGTGGCACTAAAAAAAAAGACAATTATTTCTCGAATTCAGTACTGGAGTTATAAATATTATCATCTCTAAGAACTCTGCAGAGGATAATTTTTCATTTATTCATTTATGAATAAAATATATATAAACCACTGAAAACCAATGATTCTAAAACATACTCAATAGCTATTCACTCGACCCAATTTGTGTGCTACCATCCTCAGAAAACGACGTTAGATTTTGTTTAGGGTTACAAATCATCGACACAAATTACAATATGGAACCATTAAGAGAACAGTAAAATACTTTTGGTATTTTTTTCGTTTATTTTTTTGTTTTTAATTCATAACAGTTTTATTTCGTACAAAACAATTATGGAAGCAAACTAAATTATAATAAATATGTATACAAGAATATAATAATGTATACCTATGTAACCAAAACTTATATGATGATTATAATATAAAATAAAAAATAGAACATTTTTTATTTCAAAGTAGTCTTACGGTATATATTTGATTATACTAACTTAATGTCCTGAAAAATAAACTCAAATCTAAACGCGCAAACCGTAATGAGATTTGAATTTAAAAATGATTCGTGTTATTATATAATACAACCTATTTTATAATAATTATGACGTCATTGATTTTTAAACAGAAATCGAAAATGGCTTAGTGCGATTGCGTTATTATTGGAAATATTATAAAAATAAATTGATTTAATTTACTCACCTCAGTAATTTTTCCAATAACACTTGTCCAACAGCTCCTGTTCCTCCTGTTAAAAATATATTTAAACCCTTGAAAAATGTTTGTATTTCACTTTTAGTGTCATCTCTAGCTTTAAGACTTTCCATTTTCAATAGTAAACCAATGTACTTGTTCAGAATAGTGTGGTAACTTTTAATTCTAACATAGATATCTCGAATCCTATCCCGTTCGTTAATAATTAACAATGGAACGACCTTTCATTTATGGTAAATTATTCAATTATTAGGTTCAAATAATTTCAGTGAAATACTACATAATTAATGTAAACGAATTGTGCATTATACTTTTAAGTGTCATTACAAAAATTTAACTAACAAATTTATCATACGTCATAATTATGATGCATTATGATTTACATTAAAGTGTATGGTTTGACTTTTCTTGTTAAATAATATATTCTAATAAATAGTAACCTACTTATACGCTCCAATGTATGCTAATTCGATCACACGAGTTATTTGATGACATGTAATTTACTTTTAATATTCAACTATATAATAGTCTTAGGAAAATTCTATCCATAAAATCAAACATCAAATGTGTGCTAGGAATTCATTTAAAATAATTTACAACATAATATTTAATAAATCACTTTAACTTAATATTTATAACAAAGCGAACAATTTATCATTTAAATCAATCCCATCCTACATTTTTTTGGGAGAAATTTGTGTGGTTAGATCTTCAAGTCAGAATAATCGAGTGTTTGAAGTAATGGTGAATCCAGATATGGGGTTGCAACACACCCTAATATTACCAAAAATCGATATTGTAGGGTATATTAATTCTCCCCCCCCCCCCAAATCCCCAAATAAATGGGAGTTAAAACACTAGAAAGATAGGTAAGTAATTGTCTTTTTTTTTTTTTAATGTACATTACATATTTTTTGAAAAATGTTTAAACATTTTAAGATCATAAACACATAAAATAACTATACAACATCAGTTACCTACTAAAAAAAAAAAATTTTATTTAAAATAATAATCAACAATAGGTAATCTTGGTAAATCATAAATTGCAAGTTTCTATGTAATTTTTATAATTTTATCTTAATAAATATAATAAATATATAGAAAATACCTACACAAATTTATCAATTAATGGGGGGAGAGGTGATCGCTTCCATCTCCTCCCCTTAAATACGCCACTAAGGTTGAATTGAAACCGTCATCACAAAGATTTTCTATTTTAACGCAAAGTAAAGAAAGAGACAATTTAAAACTTTTTTGGTTTTTGGAAGATTCACACAATCAGTTGTATAATAGTAGGGTGGTATGTCGAGCATAATACTACGGGTCCACGACTATATATAGGGTTACGCACCGTTAAGTATGAAAAATGAATAGCTGAAAATTCTATGAAATATTTTTTATAATTCCTTATCATTAATAATTCAAAAACTCATAAATTGTACTAGTTAATTATTACTACTTAGCTTGATTTTTTAAACTTGTATTTTTATTCTTTTTATCTTAACTTCTACAATATTACAATTATCTATTATTAGAATCTGTACTGTACTATACTATACCCAAAACCTTTATTTAAAAATTTGGCGCCCTCGGGCATATAATTTAAGCCGCCCCCCCCCCAAAAAAAAAAAAAATAATAATATACCACTTATTATTTCATCCATAATCGAGATTCTTTAATATTAAAATATAACTTATAAATGAAAATCGTTTGATACCTTTTTTAATTAACACATTAAAACATAACAAAACATTCAATTTCCTTTTTTTTATTAACAAATTATAACATAAAACATAATAAAACATACTATTTTATCTTTTTTTCATTAGGTACAAAATTTTTAAAATTTTGCTAAATTATTTTACCTTCTCTGAGACTTGACGTCCCCGGGCATGTGCCTGCTACCTACCTATCATAACCTACCTGTGCCCCCTAAATACGGTCCTGGATGTACATGGAATTATACCTTAAAGTATTATTATAGCAGACGAGATGTCACAGAAAAAGCTTGGAAAGATACTGTTCACGATTCCGGTAAGTGTAATTTTTTTTTAATTGAAAACCGTAATATTTTTTATTCAAAAACGTTTTTATTCAACTAAAAAAATTTGTTTTAGTCAAATAGAATAATGTTGTATGATTCTTTCACAATTAATTTAAAAACTCTCAAATACATTTTAAAGTACACAATCGTCAATATGACGTACGAGAGTATTATTGTCACATATAGTCATTAAGTAAAAGGTACATTAATCATATATTCTACAATTATATTGAAAAATTGAATGAGTGAATTACATTGTAATCAATAAATAAATAGGTAATTAAAATAAAAATATTTAATACTTGTTAGATATACCTAAATCATGAATTTATAATAATTGATAATAATACATTTTTATATATATTGATGAGGTAGACTACCTTCTGGAGAAATAAAATATTCCGCCAATGTGTCACGAATTTACATTTCTCTAGTTTGTCTTAGTGGGATTCGAGATCTCCATCGGTAACTTTTTTCCATAGTTTTATTTTTATTATCTATATCATAATATCGTAAGAGTTGCGTATTATAAGAGTGAGTGGAAGTTGCAATACAATTATTATCGTAAATCGCATATCGTATATATCGTATCTCTCTGGTGTGTGTCCCGCCTTATAACATAAACGCTAAAATATATCGAATCGAATATATTACGTCGCCTTTGAATTTTAAAATGTTATTCAAAAGAGTTCTTTTAGGAAATCGAAATTTGCTTGGGTTATTGTGTTTTTATTTATTTTTTACAGTATAAGTGTCCACGATCTGTTCACCATAAATTGAGACTTTTTGGACTTAATTTCTATTTCACTCCATTCTCATCTCTATTCATCATAATATTATATTATGTCCACCTCGTCAACACCCAAAGATCGACGACGATCCAAGTAAGCTCTATTTTATTTAGCTTCCGAAACTTATCAGTTGCACTGATCGGATCTCGAACATTTGTAACTCCGAATGACCTTCCTTAAACAAGGAGGAGTGTATTCAATCCAGTTCCATATCCATTACTTACCCTACAATATTTTATATTATTTTTCTTTTCTTTTCACTCATTTTGGTTTATAACAATACTTATATTGAAAGTCTATGGGTTTACTTGGTAAACTTAATTTTTTTTACATCTCGCATACTTAATAGAGTTACCGCTGTTATATCAAATTTGATCACTCAGTAAATTAAAATAGTACACTTAAATCTATAACTATTATTTACGATTGAAACAAAATTAGAGTACCGAAAATTCACAGTAAATAAAATATAACAGTTAAATATTATGATGTTAATATTTTATACAAAACAAGTTATAGTTATAGTAAGAATATAAGAAAAAACAATAGCTTAAACATTCATCATGTAACAATTGTTCAGCTTGCGCTTGTCGTCTTTGACACACGTGAGCTCATTTCGGAGCAACGTTTTCTTAATGCTAAGTGCTTTCGTCGTTTATGGTCGTCTACAATCGAACTTGCAAAACTTACAAAATCACTTGCGAACCACAACAAGGTGTCATCGGCTACTTCGTCAGTTCCGTTTCGCAGCACATTTAACTATTTTAGGAAACCCATCCGTTGTACACATAATATTTTACACAGTATCTTACTATTTACGATAGAATACCATAAAATCATAACGTAACAAGGATGGGGTTAAGGTTAGATTTCAATAACAAACATTTTATTACACATTTTTGTAAAACAATGAAAGTCTTTTTGATGCAAAATACGTAGTTTTATAATACAATGCATTGATTTAACATAAAATATAAATACATATATACTACAAGAAGAATAAATAATTGGTTGTCTTAATTGAGGCCAACGGGCCAGATTAATGTGCTGTCACAGCCAAGCCAACCGGCAAAGTCATTGCTGCATGTCATAATAACAAAAACGGCACCTGTAACGAAAACGTTTATATCAAGGCCTATACATGGCACATAGAATACATTTATAAATTAAAATTGTATTGTTATAGGTAAGATTGTATTTAAGGATCGGTTGAAGAAGCGGCAGTCTTATTCTTAGGTTAAGGAAGTATTTTTACGGATTTTCTTTCGGGTGCAATTCAAATACTCTACAGAAACGAAACTTACGTGTGTACTACTATTTTAGTATATTTTATCGAAACACCATTTGGTTTGAACGGTTACAACGGCCGATCAGATTGGAAAAAATAACCATTGGTGGTAATGAATTGATCGACTGATTTGTACGGGCGCCCGGTAAAAAAACCGTCTATGGTTTGGTTTATCGTGATTTCAGCTAGAAAATCAAAAAACAGCAATTTATAAAGCAATTTTGTAATATGTGAGTGTACATTATATGTTCATAAATTATTATTGTGATAAAAATCGTTGGTAGAAAAACGCGCAGAGAAGCAGAATTAAGACGACCGTTAACGGAGCTTAAAAGAGACAGCTCGACATTGCAGCTCTGTTTTACACCGAATGCCCAAAAATTTAAGAGAGTAGATGTCATTTTTGGTGAATGCAATTTCCTGCACGAGATATAGGACTTACATATGTAACCTGCTATATTTCGTGTAAGAACATATCAAATGCAGTCGTGTTCAATATACTGAGACTTGCACTGATTAGGCTATAAACTGTAAGAGAAATAGTAAAATAAAATAAAATCGAGCAGTCGATATAAAGATGATGACAACTATTTAAACAGTGTAACGACAACGATGGTTATAAATGTTCTTGAACATACTGAAAAGCATCAAATCGCTTTTAGCACGTAACAATAAAATAAGAAAATATCGTACTCGGATCACTGGCGCTTTCCATTATAGTCCACGATATGAGTTGAACGAGATTCTCAAAATCGGAGGATTTGGAAATTTGCCTGCGCTCGAAATATAGTTTCATGTGGTCT
>NW_020272780.1:0-18500 GCF_003268045.1 Sipha flava
TTTAAATTAAATACAGATGATATAAATTATTAAAATATCAATAAGTTTTTAATCAAGTATTTTAATAATAATTTTAAACTAGATTATAAATACATATAAAAAAAAATTGAATAACTGATTTGAATTTCAGTTATTGTAGAAGAAGCTGCTGAAGTCTTAGAATCACATGTAGTTGCATCTCTAACGAAATTTTGCCAACATGTAATTTTAATTGGTATGTATTATTAATCTTTTAATCTAAAGTATTCAAAAACTTTTTTAAATATTTTTTGAGTAAATTATTTAATATTATATTAAATCAAGGTGTTTAATATTTTTGTTTATAATTTTATTACCAAATATTATTTATAATTTTGTATATAACATTTATACTGAAGGCAACTTTAACTTTTGAACTTTGAAGTGGAAAAAAAAATAGTAGATTTTAAATTGGTAGTTTTATATATTTTTAATTTTTTAATTTAAAAAATCATCAATCTCGAAAAAATGCTATGAATTTATTTTAGTTATCATACTAATATAATTTCTGATAAGTATTGCTATGCAAATAAATTTAAAATCTATATTGTGATTTTTATAACTATAAAGTCAAATTTAATTTTAAAGTTTATTATTTCATAATAAATTATAATTTTTTTTAAATACATGTCTTTGATTTTAGGTGATCATAAACAATTACGTCCAAGAACTGCATCTTTTAGGCTTTCAAAACTCTTTAATCTTGATGTTTCATTATTTGAACGTATGGTGAAAAATGGTTTTCCATGTTACACCTTAGATACACAACATCGAATGCGTCCTGAAATATCTGCTTTAATAAAACCTATTTATCCATTCTTAAGGGATCATGAAATAGTTAAGGATAGAAGTGATATACGTGGAGTAACTAAGAATATATATTTTATTCACCATAATATACACGAAGAAAAAGTAAGTAATACCATTGATTATAAATACTAGCGTTTATAATCAATGGTAATACCTATAGAGTATTAGTATTTGCTTTATGATTCTTTTACAAATAATTTTCAATTTATTCTAAAATTATACAGTACATTTTAAGATCTTGATTGTAAAAAAATATAAAACTAGATATTTGTGTGATCTTATTACATTGATGCAATATTTTTGTCAAAATGGTATACTAAAAAAAAAACTTCAATTGAATAACTTTTTTAACAATGAAATAGGTATTAGATATATTTTAAAATTATTTAATCAGCATTTATTTTTTTTCTGTATGCATTATAGCATACATATTGTGTTGATAGTATATTAATTTGAATATAAATAATTTCAAAAATACCTGTAAACATTATCAAGATCATGAAAGAAAAAGATTTTGTTCATTAACATTAAAATATCATAAAATCAAAAAAAATCTAATAATCAATATCAAAATTATAAATAAATATAACTATACAATAATAATTATTCTAATTTAATGATAATTAATTTAATGATTTGTATAAACTATTTGTAAAATAGTATAATTTATTTTTTTAATTTGATAATCATTATATCAATTAATATATTTAATTTAATTATTTATGTATCCTGAAAATAATTTTTAAAGTTAATATTTGACCTTTTCCAAAATCCTATTAAAAATTTCTGCTATAGAGAATTTATTTTAAGCTTTGGTAAGAGTTTATAATGTTATAATAATTTAAATGTTTTATTTTAATATTCTATCATTGATTATAAATACTAATATCAATGTGATCATTATTAATAGTTATCTGATATTATATATTTGAAAACATTTAATTGTGGTATTATTTTATAACAATTTATTTATGTTTAAATTTATAGGTGATTGGTTCTAATAGTTACAAAAATAGTCATGAAGTAAATTTTTTTATGAAGTTCGCCAGATATCTTTTTAGTCAAGGTTATCATCAACATCAAATTACTTTACTAGTTACTTATCGTGAAGAGTTATTAGAATTACAAAAAGTAAACTATTTATAATATTTCTATTTATTAATTTATCCCACAGAATCAGAGTATATAAGGGGGGTTAGAATAGACCAATATTCAGATGTGTTTTAGTCCAAGCTTAGCAAGCACCTTCACACTAGATAGATTAATGATTTATTGTACTTAGAAATATGTTCAGTTAATAAATGTTTTTGGACTTAGAATAATTTGTCAAATAAATAGTAAATATTTAAAGTCTAGTAATTATTTAATAAACTTATCCTCTCACATCCATTCTTTAATGGTTGAACTGATGGCACGCTACAATGGCATGCATTATTCATTATTTTTTTCAATTTACTATACATTTATTTACCAGTCATACATTCATATATTTTTAATAATTATTTATTACATGTGTAATTACAATTATAAGATTAAAAAGTTTATTAATTTTTTTTTTGGCTATACCACATGCTTTTTTGGCTGTCATATCACTTATTCTTTCAGTGCAAATAGTAGTGATTAATCAAGAAAAATGGTTAGTGAGAGAACAGATAATTGAAGTTCTACTGTATTTATTCTTTATTTTAGTAAATTGTTTGATCTCTAGTTAGTTGTAATTTGTGTGAAAATTATATATTTAACCGAAAATATGAAATACAAAATTATGCATAAAGTTTTTTTTATTCATAATTTAGTCTTATTTTATATTATTTTACTTCTAGATCCGTGAATCAAGTTCAGTTTTAGAAGATTTTCGGATTGAATGTGTAGATGGTTTTCAAGGTGAAGAAAATGATATTATCTTGTTGTCTTTAGTACGCAGCAACATTGATAATAATATTGGATTTTTAAATATTCAGAATCGCATTTGTGTTGCTCTATCTAGAGCTAGAAATGGATTATATGTTATGGGAAACATGGATAATCTTATACATTCTTCTATATGGAAAGAAATCAGTTTAATATTAATTAATCAACAATCTCTTGGTGATAAATAGAACTATTATTTATTCATTTTTAAATATAATACTAAAATTATTTACAGGCAACAAATTAGGTTTACGTTGTGAAATTCATAAGGATTGGACCATAAATGTATCTAGTAGTAGAGATTTTGATAAAGTTCAATGTTTAAAAGTATGTAACATGATAATGGATTGTGGTCATCATTGTTCACAGTTATGTCATTATTATGACCAATCACACAAAACCTTGTATCGATGTAAAAAAGAGTATTCAAGGTATTTATTTCATAATAAAATAAAAATAGATAAATATTTTATTTATATAATTTAGTAAATTACTTTTTTTTTCAGAACCTTATCTTGTGGTTTTAAACTCAAAATAGAATGTTGGATGAGATTTTTGACTTATGAATGTCCTCTTTATAAAAGGTAATCTATTTATGTATTTTGCAATAAATAATAAACATAAAAAAATTATAATTAGTATAATTAAGTATAATATTAGGGTCACTCCAAGTATAATATATATGTTAAAGTGGCCTTTAGTTATAGATGAAGAAGAAAAATTAATATTTTTGATTTCTTACCCCCTTATTTTGTTCATTATTATATGGAAGAAAATTAAGTTAAATTTGGCCATGATTACTAACCACCTTCACATGCCTCCCGGGGGTTGAAAAATTGCAAAATAGAATTGGTTTGTCTTTTTGTAATATAATCTATAAAGTATTGAACTTATCATAAAAATGTACACAACTTAAATTATAGATATGTACATTTTTTATATATATTTTTATTAAAAGTATAAATATCTATAATTTAAGTTATGTAAATTTTTATGATTAGTTGAATAGTTAATTGATTATATTCAAAAAAAGAAAACCCAAACCTATTTCGAAATTGTTCAACCCTCTGGTAGCATGTGAAGGAGGTTAGTAATCATGGCCAAATTTAACTCAAATTTATTTTTATAATGAACAAAATGAGAGGGTGAAAAATAAAAAAAAAATAAAGTTCTAAAATAAGAGCCACCCTAATATATATATTCAATTAAATTTACGATACATTTTTCAAAAAAAAATTCATCAATTTAGTACATTTATTAGCAATATTATTAAATGTATAAACTATTTATTTTTTATTTTTATTACAGGTATAAACATTAAAAAAATGATATGTTATTACACTTAGTAGTTATAATTTTAAAATATTGTTGGGAAAACAAATTACTAGCTATTTATGATTTATGTTCAAAATTATAAATAATTTGAGTTATGAGAGATATATTTTAATTACTATTTAGAAAATTGTTATTTGATTAGTTTATATCATAACTTTTATTATAACCTGTATTTAAGTATTATTTAAAACTTATAGATTTATGCTTTAATTTTTTATATTTATTGTTTTTTTTTTCTTTTTTTATTGAAGTATCTGATATATTTGATTAGTTTTTCTAATATTAAATTGTATATACATATACTTAGCACCTACTTGTAACACTTACTATTTTTATACTCATAATATTTGTCTAATACTAAATGTAAATTTATAAATTCTAGATTCTACAGTAAAATTGTGTGTATGCTAAAAAAATAGTTTATTGACATTTTAAGCATTTTTAATAATCTTATAAAAACAAATAAATATTACTAATTATTAATTACAGTTAAAATTAATTATTGGATAGTTTAATTTGCAATTCTTATATTTGTTTTATTAAAAAAAAAATTATATTTTTAAGTAAACATGGTTAAAGTAAGATATAGGAAGACTTGGATAGTTTTTACATATTTCAGTTAATTATATTTATACAAGAGTAATATTTTTAATATTATTTAGCAATATCATCATGGTGATACAATACTATTGTCTATTATTGTTTATTGCAAATGTGACATTTTAAATTAGATATATCCTCTGTCAAACACACAGACCAACATGGTGATGTTATTAAGATTTTATAAATCAATTTGAAATGAGATTCAAGTCTTCTTAATATCGACTCATATTTTTCTCTTTTGTTTCCTCTAAAATTGTGAAACCAAGCCATAATATTTTTAATTAATAAATTATTTATTTATTGTTATATATATATATATATATATATATATATATATTATTATTATTTTAATGAAATTTACCGGGATATTAAAAAATGCGTGAAAATTGATTACAAGTGGACTTCACTAAGAATTCAAACGGTTTAAAATATTTATCTAATTAAAATAATGGATCGCGGATAATTTACCGCGTGATAATTCACTGTGCGACTATTCACCGTCATCATTTCACTGTATTTACAATTTGTTGTGGATATAGTACATTTTATTAATAAGTAAATAATAATATTATAGGCACCAGGTTTTAAAAAACTTAATGGGTGCCTTGTCTGACCTTTTTATCATAAGCATAAATGCACAATTTGGAAGATGGGGCTTAGCCCCTGATCAATAACAATGTCCACCTAAAATTTAAATGAATGAAATTGCCTTGGGGGCTAGTTACAATTTAATCTTCTAAAATTTTAATTTTTGCTTTCCAAATTGCACATATTGGTGTTATGATTTTACTACTTAACTAAAAACATTTAAATTTTTATTAGTATATATAAATATTAAATATATAACAATATTAATCATATTGTACACTAAATTAATTAATAATCATAGACCAAATAAATGTATACCAAATTGATAGCTTATTTATAAATAATAATAAGTAAAACAAAAAAATTGATTTAATTTGACTGTTTACATAAAAAATGTATTTCAACGTATATTAGTTGAATTTGTGAATGAGTTAGCTATTTGCTCAATATCTATATCTTCATTACGATGGACATGCAATAAAGCAATATCGCTAAAACGATTTTGTGTCGTTGTGGACCTTAAAGATGTTTAATCTTCGTAGTGCTTAAAAAGATCTTTCCGCAGTACAGGACGATACTGGAACCGTCGAAATAATTTTTAGAAGTTAATTAAACTCTTAAAATACTTCCAACCGAATTATCCGATTTAAATACATCTATAGCATCTTGTATATTGTTTATAGTAATTTTACTTGATTTTAAAATATATAGAAACATATCTCTATTCAATTATCAATCCCATAAAAGGAACATATGTTATAATTTTTTCTTTACCAATTATACATTTTTGAAGTTCGCATAAATGATTAATTTTTTTTGAAATCGTTTATTTAATTATGATAATGTAACACAATGGTGTACATACGAGGGGGATTTCCGGGTTCAAACCCCCCCCCCAGGGCCAAAAAAGAAAAATTGTTTTATAATATTATTGATGTGTAATATATTCGTAGTAATAATAATATGTAATATATTCATTATTACGCTTTGAACTTAACCCTCTACAGGCAAGGCCCGGTCACGGGTGACCGGACTGAGATATGACTCTAATAACTAGATAATAACATAAACTACTATCCACCGGTTTATCCCATACCCTTTTATAGATATTTTATAAATATATCGCCTGATATATTTTTGCTTATCTGCTATACCTCAGTTTTTATAAAAAAAGTTTGATTATTTCTAATATAAAATTACATTGGTCACCCGTGACCGCCCTTGTCTGATCTGTTGGGATTTGTAGCCTTGCCTGTGGAGGGTTAAAATATACAACTATACAAATATTATGATAATTAAATAATTATATTGATAGGTGTTTGAAAAGTTTTGTTAACTACGCTGTTTTTATATTCCAATAGCTATTAATTTACTGTAATGTAAAAAATAAACTGTAAATTGGTAAAAAAGTTGTATAAAATAATATCTATTTATAGCAGTTATTTATCTTATTTATCTGTGCAACGAAAAAAAAGAAGATAAAGATTATTTTTGTTAACCCCCCCCCCCCCTGAGCAAGATTGAATGTACGCCACTGATGTAACATCTAGAAGTTCGTAAAATGTAATTTTATATTTTTCTCTAACTGATGAAAATGTATGCCCTTCACTATTACCTTGAAATAATTTTTTATAATTTTTTTTTATTCTCAGTTTATTTGGCTTTTTCAGTTTATTAGCTCACTAGATTTTACTGAAACTTGTTCCTATGTCATAAAATCCCGTATCTCTTAGTTTTTTCACGATTATGATAATGTTTTCAATTTTTAATTGTGTTTCTTGAAAACTTAAAAATATTCTTTAAAGTTCTGCATTTAGGATTTCAATCCTTCAAAAATAATAATCATTACTTTCGTATAAAATAAAAAGTCAAAATTAAGTAAATGTTTGTTATACCACTGGCTTTTGCTCCATTTTCATTTTTTTTCCTTTGAAATATTATCAATAAATTCTATTAATACTGCATAATTATCACACAAAGTTTTAAGAGATAATAAATACACGTTATAAATATCCAATATTCTAAGGGTGCCAAGCCCCTCAATAATTTCAATGGGTGCCTTAGCCCCTGGGCACCCATGTACATGGTGCATATGCATAATAGTAAAATTATTGTTCATTTAATTATCTTCAATATTTACTCTCTATATATCAAATTATAAAAAATCATAACATTAAAAAATCTTGTTTTGAAGGAAAAACGTGTCCATGCAGTTTTTTAAACGGTCTAAATTGCCTATAGACTACTTAGCTTTTTCTGAGCTTCGCGTGAAATGCAAACGCACATCTAAGATAGACTATCAGTCCTATATAAAACATACAGAAATTTCGCTCACGCGTAATCCCTCTTCTTTTTGGAACTATACTAAAAATTTAACCAAGCACAACGCGTTACCCTCCACCTTACGTTGGGATAACACTACGGTTGACAATCCTCGTGATTCTGCTAATTTGCTATCTAAGTACTTCAATTCCATGTATAAATTCTTTATTACTTCACCTTTTAATCCTCATAAAAAAAAAATAGCTTTCCCTTCGAGTTTCCTTCTAATTACCACTTCACATTTGATGATGTACAACTTGCATTTAACTCCATTAAAAAACAACAATTCTAATGGTCCTGATGGCATTTCTGCGCGTTTACTTTTTTAATTGTCAAGATTCTATAGTGTATCATATATTCCTGCTTTTTAGACGCTTACTCGACGAGGGTAAATTTCCTGCTGTGTGAAAGACCTGTTCTGTTACTTCTGTTTTTAAATCTGATGATCCCTCACTTGTTTCTAACTACAGGCCTATTTCCATCCTCTCCACATTTCTAAACTGAATCTATTGTATACACTAATATCAAAAGAAGTCTTAACCATATACTAGTAACTGACCAGCATGGATTTCGTCCTGGAAAATCTACTACTACTTGTACCCTGGCTTTCATATCATATATTCTTGAAAGCTTTGAGTCTAATTGTCAAGTTGACAGTGGCGTAGCGGCTGCCCGGGGCGGAAGGAAATGTTGCTGCCTTCTTAATTAAATATTTCAATTTAATTTATACTATACATTATGTACATTAATTCTAGAGAACTTTTCGGCAAGAACAGTCATCATTATTTTGATTTATACAGGTTAAATTTTAAATAAAAATATTTATTTGTTTTATAATCACGTTTATTAATACAAAATTCTTACTTCAACCATTGATATAACAGGTATAAAGGTATAAGCGCAACTAAGGGGGAGAGGGGGATTAGCCCCATCATAAATATTTCATGTTATACATGGCATACTGCATATAGCATAATTAATTCATAAAAGTGCACGTACAAAAAGACACATTGCAATCAAGGCCGGATTAAGCATCTATTGGGCTCCGGGACTGAAATTTTATATGGGCCCTTTTGACAAAACATGCTTTACCAAGCCGCTTGCTACGCTCACAGAACGATACATTTTTTAATTATTTTACAAATTGTCAATTACAATATAAAATTATAAAATTAATAGGTATATACAATTTACTCGTATGTCTATAAGACTACTAATTTTAGTATGATAAAAAATGTTTATCAGCTTAAAATTATTTGGGCCCCGGGGCTACCACCCCGGCTTGACCTCCCCCCCCCCCCTTAATTTGGTCTTGATTGCAGTAAATCCAACTAAAATATCTATATTAATATGGTACTCGTATATAAGAGTAGGGATGATCTACAGATAATTTTAAGTTTTGATAGGAGAGCTGTAGCCCTCCCAGATATTTTATCTTAGTTGCGCTTTGTACAAAAGTATTATTTAATTATGTGATCGTTGAGGTGAACCCTTATTTTAAGTAGGTAATAGAACCTACTTAAAGATACTTATACTTATTATAACTATCTTATTCCGCCCCAATTTCTTTTATTCTTTTCATTTTTGATACTAAAATAAAAAAAAATTGTAATGATAAAAGTTAGTTACAAAAGAAACTATCGAACATTTCAGAAACTAGGTATATTTTACACCATAACTATCTATAGGCAAAAATCTGAAAATCGTAAATATTTGTTCGGAACCCTGGATATACGAGTGTAAAACTCGTACATGGCCGGATTTTAATAAATTAAACTTGAACAAAATATCAGACAGTCCAACATACAATTATATAAATAAAATATTTAATACTCACATAGTTGAATGTAGGTAAACGTAACGGAAAATTCAAATTTTTACAAAATTATCCAATAACGACTTCACGTACTTATTTGCACATAAATCACAGTTACGAAACAGTATGAACTAAACAACTGAAGATTCATGAATAAAACTTTCTTTGAATTGTCAAAGCATCACGTACTTTCTTAAAGGGACGTAATAAACACTATTGAACTTAATATATATATATATATATATGTAATAGAAGTCATTCTCGCTGATTATAAGTCATAAACAATCCAAGCACAAAATATCATTTAAAGAAATGGAATTCCCGAATCCGACACAGAATAAGTAGTTAATGAAAAATTCCGTGCTTTTTTCATTCTATCCGAATTTATAGTTGCGTTAAAAATATGAAATGGTTCAAATATTTACAAAATATATTTTATTATTTACTGTGAAATTTTTCCGCCCTCTAAAAAGTGCCACGTGGGGAGGAGTGCCCTCCCTGTCCCCCATCACTACACCACTGCAATTTGATGTCGTGTTCACTGACTTTGTTAAAGCTTTTAACTCGGTTATCTATAGCCGTATTATCTCCAAACTAGAATCACTTGGTATTGGAAATCCACTACTATCTTGGCTCCAATCTTATCTTAGTCCAAGAATGCAATTTGTGAAAATTCATGGTGTTATTTCTGACTCGTCTATAACTCCCTCAGGAGTCCCCCAAGGTGGACATTTTAGTCCTCTTCTGTTCGTCATTTTGACTAACTCAATTAACAGCTACCTTTCATTTTCCAAAGTCTTTCTATTTGTCGATGACATTAAAATTTATTCTAAAGTTACATCCATCTGCGACTGCCGTTAGCTTCAGTCTGATCTCGACTCTTTTTGTCTCTGGTCTCAGCGTATTGGCCTTACACTCAATCTCTACGAGTGCCGTAGTATGACATTCCATAGAAAGCGAACTCCTATTATTTCCTTTACACCCTTAGTGGCTCCCCTCTAGAACGTGTTTATTCAGTTAAAGACCTTGGGATCTACCTAGTCCCTTTTCTTTCTTTTGAACAACATATTAATATCACAGTTGGTAGAGCCTTAAAAGTTCTGGGTTTTATAAAGCGCAACACTAGCCTTTTCACGTCCATCACTTATCTCCGTTCTCTCTATTTCTCTCTTGTCCGCTCTATTTTGGAATATGGTATAGTTGTATGGCACCCTTATTTGGCTAAAGACCAGTTACGTTTAGAGTTAGTTCAAAAACGATTTCTGTCCTACGTTGCTTTTCTGTTCAAGATTGATCATCCACCCCATGACTATTCGTCCATCAGTTCTACCTTAAATATCCCTAATCTTGCTTCTCGCCGTTTAGATGCTGACCTCTTATTTATCACCTCTCTTCTTAATGGCACAGTTGATGCCCCTGACCTTCTTTCTTCTACCTTTTTCCGTGTTTCCGTCCATTATATTAAGAATCACTCTCTCTACCTTGTCCCCTCTCACCGTTCCAACTACTCTCATAACCATCCATTGCATAGAATGCTTCGATTACTCAATAACTCCTAGACCCGAACTTATACTTTGAATTTATATACTAACATAAGTTATTTAGTTTTTTAGTTGCTATTGTACCATAGCATGTTATGTTTTTATTTATACTAAATATTTAGTTAGATTTTACTGTAAACTTCTATGTTTACCTTTGTTTTGTTTTTAATCATTACTATTATTGTAATTTTTCTGTATATATCCTATTATTGTAAATCTTTTAATTGCCGATTAGTGTTAAATAAATTAAAAAAAAAAAAAAAAATGTAAGATACACATTTCTCTTCGAACAAGTACAAGAGTTTAAGTACCTGGGATCTACTCTAAATAACCAAAACAACATGCACGGAGAGATAAATATCAGATTGGACGCTGCTAACCGATGCCTTTATGTACTAAGAACCCTCTTTAATATAAACTGTTGTCAAGAAAAAACAAAAGAACATCTATACATAAGTTACATTCGCCCTGTATTGACATATGCATGTGCCACATGGGCAACGACAAAAGGCGATGATGAAAAACTACGTCTATTCGAGAGGAAAATTCTTAGAAAAATGTACGGATCCGTATTCAACAATGCGGAACGGAAATGGGAAATAAGAATCAACACCCAACTATACCAGCTCTACAAAAAAAGAAGATGTGGTACAATTTACCAGAGGGACAAGGATAGAATGGGCAGGCCACGTTTGGCGAGCCGATGGAAGTGTACTGAAAGGAGCATTGACTTATGTGATAAGAGGAAAGAGGCCAAGGGGAAGACCAAGGAAAAAGTGAAAAGCCCAAAAAAAAAAGATACACATTTCAAATTTTTTTAATGTGAATCATTTTATTTAATAATAAAATAACCGTAAAATCGTAAAATAATATATTTGATTTACAAGATAAAACTTGATTAATTAAAAATAAATGGTAATTTAATAAATTTTATAAGATGAAATTTTATAGATGCAAACTTTAATTTATTTTCTTATCGAATATAATATAAGTATGATATATCACCTCGACCCCATATATATGGAATTTTTGAAAATTTTCATCAATATTTAGTATGACATTTGTACAACCATTTTCTGAATTTTTTTCGACCTTGGTTTTCCCGTTATCAAACCAAAACCAATAGGCGAGTCTGAAGTGATGTGGTTTCAAACTCACCCTAATTAAATTTTAATACTTTGGATTTAAAAAAAATATAATATAAAAAAAATATATAAATTAAACTAAAATATTGAATATTAATGTACATTATTTAAAAAAAAAACTTTAATGATTTCTTCTATTTTTAATTAATTTTTTTTTTTTTTGTTTTTAATTTGTTTTATTATACAATCTGTAAACTATTTTTAATTGAAAATAAATACTAGTCATAGGCATTTTTTAACTTAACGTATTTATCACCGAAGGGTTATCCTCAGGGGCATCATCTGTGGGGAGGGGGTAGACTATGGTAAATGCCCCACTCTAAAAAATTTTAAAAAAGTCGGCAATTCTTTGTCCGATGATCAAATGCTAAAATCGGTAAATTGTAAATTTTTATTTACTATTTTGTACTCAGAATCAGATAATATTCTCTTTTAAATACACGTTCACGGTTCATTAAAAGTTGGGAAACACTGGCTCCTCTCCGGTTTATGACAATCGTTATTAGGCGAACCTTATAAACTTTATTTTTGGTATATTATATATTTCTATATATGTGATCTTTATAAAATGGTTATCGTGATATCCATACCATAATAATTTAGCTCATAATCTATAAAAAACCGTCAAATCGTTCCTATTCACCCTAAACTACAGTTCATTATATTTGAGATACAATTTTATGTTTTTATAAATAAGTTCTGCAAAGTATTAAAAATACAAACAATAAAATTATAAGTATTTATTTAATTAGATTTATATTATTATTCCATTAAACCTATTGATAGATAACTTATAGCCTATAGGATAAGTAAATAAATTAATGTCTTACTATGTTATTATTTTAATTGGGCAAATTGAAACGTTTCATGTTCTTTGTTTATCATCATGACATAATTATTCATTACCAGGGCTAGGAACTTAAAGTATTTGCATATTTGTATGGATTGACTTAAATAAAGATTACCTAATGAGGTATAGATGAGAGCAGTGGCGTATTTACGGGGGGGGGTCCAAGGGTACTGGACCCCCCCAGAACCTCTCCAAAAAATAAATAATAAATTAAAATTCTTACATATTTGCAGAATTGGCTATGTTAAACATTCACAGGGAAGTTGAAATTACTATTAATGAAATGATAGAGGAGTTGGCCAAAAAAATCGAGACAACTAGAATTTATTTTATAACAATACTTTATAATATATAATGTTAAATACAATATATAGGTATATTTATATATAATATTACATAAGACTATACGATTATTACATTATATATTTAGTTCAACTTCCTCCAAAAACTGCATAAGGATGTAACTATTACAATATAATACATAGTTTATATTAGTTATGTATAAACTGTGGACCCCCCACCAGAAAAAAATTGAAAATACGCCACTGGATAAGAGTGCATTGTTGCAAACACTGTCTTAGAAGATAAATCTTCTAAGACCGTGGTTGCAAATGTTAGTAGCTTTACAAAAACCATCCTGTTTTTTCCATCCTATCTTTAGAATATATTTTCACTAAACATTTAATGGAACAGCGAAGCGTAATCAAAATGATATAATTTTATAAAAATAATAATAAAAAAAAAAATAATAATAATAAAACAATAATAGTAAAATATTAAAAATGTTTTCAATTATTTTTGTTAAAAAAACTAATCAAATATGTTAATTATTCACATACATAGATTTTAAATTCAAAATATTAAAATATGAATTAGTATAATTATTTTGTTAAATTTAAAATTTGATAGTAACTATAAATAATTTAAAAATAATTAAACTTAAAATTTAAATATGAGTTAATATATTTAATTTTGTGAGTTTTGATTTTCTTGTTATTATCGAATAATCTTTACACTTCTTAAATATTTTACATAAGTGATATAATATATTTATGTTCTACACATTCGTCATTCTCACTGATCAATTTTTTAAAAGTTGAATAAATTAAAAAAACCTGAAGAAATTTCAAAACAAACTCATCTGCAACTATATTATATAGCCATAGCTATCGGTGTCTTATCGCAGTGCAACATGCATATCATTGATTTTATAGTATATAAATATAATATCATTATTTACAAAATCAATGCCTGTTAAACCTGTTTATTACCTATCCGATATAATACCCCTCTTGAATGCAAAGAAAAACAACGTCTAATTTTTTTTTTATGGCGGCCGAATACGCGTAACCGCTGTCAATATACTTATGACTTATAAAATCAATGATATAGGTCTTATAATATTATTATTTCATAAATATAAGTTAGATAAGATATCTGACTGTGGGAGATCCCTATAAGTATTATTTAAATTTGGGATATAAACAGCAAATACAAATCATGACTTTGGAAATTCTGTATGCAATAAACTAGTCAATAGTTAATAGTTGCCGATCATTGATATTGCTTTTCACGCGCCATTCACTTCATTTTACAATTTATAAAAACATGTGGTTTTCACAAAACTATTTTTTTATACTTATTTTTTTAATATTTTCAGGTAATAAATTATTATTTTATAAAATTTACTTTACATTATTTTATATATAGTTTCTAAAATTAAAAAATGTAAATATTTTTATCTTATAGTATTGCAAGTTAATTTTTATGTAAATGGTGCTTCATTATTTTGCTCATCTAAAACGAATGAATCAGAAAATTGTGGTGGTTTAAATGGTATTTTATTTTACTATAAAGTTAATGATGAAATAACTATCATATAATAAAAACTTTTTTTTTAAGATATTGAATATCAAACTCAGCTTAATTTATTATTTGAAGATATTCCACACAAACTCCATATAAAGTTGTTGTCTGGATCTTTAACAGATTTCACCATTGAAGAAATCGTGACACTTCCAATTAATTTTTTATATTTTTTACCTGTAAGTATATAATATATATTTTCATCATATTTTTCAACAATAATATTTTTAGATTTACAAATTGCAAACTTTATCTGGTACTCATTTGGCCACTCTTTTAACCACACATGAAGATGATACATTAATTGCTAAAAAAATTCTCCAATCTATTCAAACTGATCAACAACGCAATGAGTTCTTGAATTTTGTAAGAAAAACATATTATATTTTTATTTATCCGTTTTTATGTTAATATTTTACTTAGTTGATTCCAAAAGTGATAAGAAATTATAAAACACTCGATATCATAGGCGAAACAGTTTATAAATGGAATTATGATGTTAGAGATGGCAAATTTCAAAAGTTATCTAATATATGTGGTTATACTTTAGCCAGACTTTGGGTTCCATATGTGCTGACTAGAACTAAACCAATTAGCACAAGACTGTAAGTACCATAGTTACATTATATAGGTAGGTACATTAAATATTTAATTTATTATCTATATTAATATTGTTACGATTAAAAAAAGATTTTAAAACTTTTATTGATATTCAAACTGCATAAATATAATTTATTATACAAAATATATATATATTTATATCACATATAATAGGTTGACTTTATTGTCTGAAGTAGAACAAAAACAAAACAATAGGATACTGTGCAATAAACATACACATGATGATTGGAGGAATTTACCTAAAAGTATTCGAAAATCATGGTCATATTTGGCAGTTAATCAATCGTATCCCAATGTATTAAGCAGATGGACAGTTGAACAAATAGATCAGTTAGTTCAGAAAATTCAAAAACCCTAATTTTTTTAATATTTTTGGTGCATATTTTCTTGTCTTTTTTAGGTACAAATTTTTATTGCCAGATTTTAATAATAATGAATTAAGTCTTATACCATTTGATGAATTATCTAAAATGGCACTACACGACATTGAATTTGATAATTCTCAAGTAAGATTCTAAATATTTATAAAAATATACCTACCTAATTGGATTTTTAAAATAATAAAAATTAAAATATAATTATTCAATAAGAATATTATTATTATTAATGACTAAAAAATAAAGATAATAATATTATATGATGACCTATTTTTTTTTTCATCTTACTTGCTATACCAGATTTTTATACACTTATGTTTAAAAAAACAGTTACACAGGGGGAACCAGGAGATGGAAGATGGGAATGCATCCCTGGGTGTAAATTTTTAGAGATATAATTTTTGTAGTATATAATCTGTTATTGATTATTTAGAACTCAATAAGTATGATTGTATGTTAATTATAAGAAGAAAAATTGTAGGGAAGGGTATTTGATTCTTGGTCCATGATACAGGTTAACTTAAACATTTTTCCCAGGCGTAAAAATTTTAAGTTCCATCTCTGTAGTTACATTCTTAGTTAATTGTATAAACTTAGAAAATCAACTGTATAACAAATATTTTATAGATAACTAGATTTTTTGTTCAAATGATTTAATGTGGTTTTTCTAGGCTCGATTTTTATTCTCTTTTTTAATGAATAATAGTACTTTAAAAGACATTAAAATACTTTATCCAACATTCTTCTACAAGTTATCGCCATTGCAAATGAATCAATTTGAATCAGAAGACTGGACAAATGAAAAAGCAGCAATATTTTCAATGAATAATACTTATTTAAGTTATACTGCAGCAAAACAGGTAAATACTTCCATTTGATAAAACTTTAAGTATGTTAATTATGTAACATTAAGTTATTATAAAAAATGTTATGTGATTTTTTCTATTTTAAAAATGTTTTCTATTATTTGTTAATAATTAAGTTATTGTAAATGTATCCCCTCTTATCAGCAATGTAAAGTATTATTTTTGTATCGAAACAACCATCCAGGTCTTCATCAATGTCTTTTTTTGCTTGGGAGGGATAGAGTGTATAGTATTATATAAATTTATTTTAGTAAGAAGTTTCCATTGTTTCAAAGATTATTAGAAATTCCCCTTTAAACAAATTTTTTGTCTCAAAGCTCAAAATAAAATTATTCAAATATAGTTAATTTTTATGAAGTCTTAAGTATGGTTATACTTCAGGCCCGTTTACATAATGAAAGTACTGTTGTAAATTATGCTGCAGCTACTGTCACATATGGACAACGATTACACGGCAACAGTGATTACTGTGTATTGTGCAGTAGCGCCGAACTAGGTACTTTTTAATAGGTGGTGCAAACACATATTTCAACCACCCGACCATCTCTGCCTTGATATTATTTGACCATCAATGATCAAAATATTATGTTTAATTAAGTAGGAAATCTACTACCTAATACCAACTGGCTATTAAGTAACAGTTTTTTCAAAATTATATAGACCTAGTATCTACCCACTTTTCAATTTTAGATGGTGCAAATGCTCGACATTAAGTACGTATTCGGCACCACTGGTGTCGTGCAGTGGTTGTTAATTTGTTAATTTTTTATATAACGTTTTTCTTAAAAAACCATGTTAGAAGTTGTATTTTCGATGATAAGAGTAATAGGAGAAATATTATTTTCAGCAGTTTTCAGTAACAGTATCAGAATATATTAATTTATTCTTCATAGAGTAATAGAGTACCTACAACAATGAAAATTGTTTTACCAGGAAAGTTAAAGTTATAAGTTGCTGGTGGACTTTAGGCTACAAGTGATTGTCTTGCATCTCTATAATATCTATATAGAGTACCAAAATGTAAGATCAGTAAATTCCTTTTAGAAGTTTTTGATGCTATTTATGAAGCATTGTCAACTATCTAATCGAGCTTAATTAGTATGACAGCTGACAGTCAACGGTATGATAATGTGGCAGTACTTGTTTACATGATGATAGTTCCTCAAGAATCACTATCATTTCTATTACTGTCTGTTAACTGCTACTGTCACCATGTAAATGGGGCTTTACATAGGGTTGCAATATGTTCCGGAAAGTCGGGATTGTCACCGGTTTTGGACTTTGCGTCCCATTGTCCCTAAAAATGTTTTCGGGACGTTCATATGTCTCATCTTCGATGTTTAGAGGAAATGTATTGTTTAATTTGTAATTTCGACCATTTTATCTCAAAGTACATTTTTAATCATAATCAATTAACAATATTTAATAAAAACATAATTTGTAATTTACACATATAAATATGTAATATATTTTATTTTACAAAATTTTTTTTTAAATGTTATATTGCTGGCCATTAATGGTCCTCTTCAGTGGCGTATACATAACTTTTGTATGGAAGGGATCATTTGCAAAGAAATCATTTTTTTTTTTATACATTTTTAACGCCCTCACACTAAAAACATTATTTTATAACATTTAAAAAAAGTCCTAGGGGGGATTTGACCTCCACATCCCTCCCTGTATACGCCACTGATTCTCTCAATATATTAAAAGTTGTATAAAAAGTATATTACTCGATATTGTGTTTGTGTTTTTCCGGTTTCGCCTTATAAATTTATGGTAACCCTAGTTGTACACATTTGGTCATACACACTGAAATTTCTAAATTTTT
>NW_020272781.1:0-1743 GCF_003268045.1 Sipha flava
TTCAAAAAGGTAAATAAGTATTTAAGATTTTAATGTGGACTATATTTGAGATACCAATACATTTATTATTTCAGATCATGTTAAAATAAATTTGAGACTCCAAGTTTGAAAAGTGTACTATTAGCAAAAACATGCAAAAGAAAGCTTTTTGACTCCAATTATATTTTTGAAGGTAGTAATTATATACTATTGACTTATTCATTTTAAAATGTATGAATAATTTAGTATGTGATTTTTATATTTAAAATTAAGAATAAAAAATAATTCTTTAAGCTTTAGATATTTAAGTATTCACTATTGAGTATTTTAATGTTGGATTTGTGTATGTTTTAGATGACTCAGATAATTTCATCTCAAGTCGTTAATTCAATTTAAAACGTCATTCCAATGAAATTGATAGAAATTCAAATGGTTCAAATTCTCCTGATGAAGCATGTAAATCTACTAATTATTATCAAGCTGAGAATTCTACACGCCAAAGTACCTCAATACTTATTTATGTTTTAAGATTAATTTTATATTGTAATACTTCATAGGTATTTGTTATTAAAATCATTATATTTATATTATTCATTTTTTTTTTTATTAATTTAGTGCTTTCACTGAACACTCCTCAGATGTCTAATACAGTAAATAAACCATATGTTAATTATTCTGCTCAACCGGATTTTACAGTTACTGGTAATTCCCTGGGTAATTATTAATTAAGATTTTAGACAAAAATAATGTATATAATATTTAACAGTTAATATTATTTTTTGTAGGTTCAAATGTCAAACAATCTATAGTTTATACTTCTTCGTCCCCATTTAAAGTAACTTCAGAAATTAATGATGACTATCCATCAAACAATATGATGAATGAACCTAAAAAATCAAATAAATATAATTCTGGTATGTTATAAAAGTTATATAATAACTAATAAGTGATCAAATCAGTATAAGTATATGTACCATAAAATGTAAAAATGTGTGCTCCAGTTCTTAATGCATTTAAAATTATTGATAGTTCAAAAAGATATAGTTTTATGTTGTTGGTAAGTTATATGAGTTTTAGAAGTAAGCATTAATTTCAAAGAAACATGTAGTCATGTAGATAATTTTCATAAATTAACACTCAATAAGGTTGAGCTATATAAATATATATATATATATATATATATAATCTTATAAAATATTAATTAGGTATTTTTGCATCTCAAATACTTAAAGTTAAAGCCAAGCTAAGTAAATGTATGTTTATGTATAGATCAGTTGTTTGTATTAAATAATTATAAAATATAATAAAAAATTTCAATTATATTTTTTACTAAAACGCCAATTATTAATTGTATTCACTTCGCATTTTTTATGCACAACAAAATAGGGAATATATTAGTTTGGTAAGTTTTAGGTTCAAGTGGTATAAATATTAGATACACAGAAAAGCATATGTATAAAGAAGGGTCTAGTGGGAGGTCTACACCTTTACTACAAGATAACATTGAAATAGTGGCACCATCAGTACTTCCTTCTACTATGCAAAGCTTTGATACTGGTTAGTATAAATTTAGAAGTGTCCTTTTCTTTATTGTTTTATTATAAATTTGTTCTTATTGTTAAATATCTTTTTTTCTTTATTACAGAAATTGTTAAACGTATATTACAAGTAGTTTCTAAAATAAGTTATGATGTTGAAAGTTTGGGTCAAAAACTGTAACAAATGGATAAAAAAAATAGAAGAAAGTTGTTTAATTAAATCAGC
>NW_020272782.1:0-123195 GCF_003268045.1 Sipha flava
AGACTGTCGAGAAGTCTTATAGTATTAAAGTAATTTTTTTCGTAATAATGTGCTTCCTTCTTCCTTTCCGCCCAAAAATCAAATACATAATCGCCCCCCCTCTCCGAAATGAAAACCTATATACGCCACTGATATATATATATATATATACCTATATATTGTATTTACCATAGCACTATATATTATAAAGTATTGTTATAAAATAAATTCCAGTAGTCTCAATTTTTTGGTCAACTCCTCTATCACTTCATCAACAGTAATTTCAACTTCTCTGTGAATGTATAGCCTATTCTGCAAATATGTAAGAATTTTAGTTTATTTTTTATTTTTTAGAGAGGTTCTGGGGGGGTCCAGTACCCTTCGACCCTCCCCCTGTAAATACGCCACTACCAGTGGCGTAAATATAAATTTGGGTCCCCGGGACAATATTATGTGTTGGCCCCCATATATTTATATTACCAAAATTAAAAAAAAAAAAGAAAGAATAATGAAAGTCATTACTTATTATAAATATAGTTTATTTACGTCATATGTAAAAAACTGTCAAAATTACAAAGTAGCTATTCAAAATTTTTTTTTCTAGCTTTCATCTCAGAAAATGTTTTTATCAGTTCTTTAGTGTCCATTTGTTCTATTTCGTAGGCTTCTATGGCTAAGACCGCTAAATCGCTGAGGCGTTCTTCTTCTTGGGTACTTCTTAAGTAATTTTTTATTAATTTTAACTTTAAGAATGGTCGTTCGAAATTGGCTGATGTAAGGGGCTGATTGGCAATTATTTTCGACCCAGGAAATATAAAACAAACAGACCCATGAACCGCAAATTAAACTATTTTATCTCTCCCCCCTTCCAAAAAAATTTTGCATAAATTTCAAAATTTGTTTAGTTTCACCCCTAAATTAGTAAAATTTACAATAACTTTACTATAATTATAGATATAATAGTTTTGGATAAGTCACATGATTAATCAGTTTCAACTTGAACTTGAATTTTGATCTTAATGCATTTTTAAATATATATTTATTTTTTTAATGATTTTTATTTATTTTATTTTATAAAACTTTTTTTTGGTAATTTTATAATAATATAGAGCGGCCCTAACAAGGACCGGCCCATCGGGAAGATTTCCAATTTCCCGATAGGCCAATCCGCCCCTGGCTGATGTTACTGGTAATATTAAAAATAATATTAAAGCGGTTGCTACTTCTAAAACATTTGAAGTTAGTAATGGTTGTTTTATTAAGAGCTTTAAAAATTATTTTATCGAGTTTTACTTGGCTAACTCTTCTTTTATAGTAGTCATTAAAACTAGGATAACTAATTGTAGGGGGAGTTCAGCTGATAAATCGTTACTATATTTTAATTGTAACTTTTGTGAATATTCCATTATATATTTTTCTGAAAGAGAAATGAATACACTAGGGCTCAAAAATTAAATAAATTACACACTTCATTCATTCCTACAAAACGGTTATGAAGTTGACAACAAACGACATCCAAAACTTTATAGAACACGTTAACTTTGAATGAATGTTTATTATTTTCAAACCTAACATCTTTAGCAAGTTCGACAAAAAGATTTTTTGTTATTTTTCTCCTTTTAGTAGAAATTTCTAGGTTGACATTCCATTTACTAGTAATATTTAGAGCATTAACTTGTGTGTTTTCGTGTTTATTTTTAAATTTTTCTAAATTATTTTTATCATTTTTTAAATTGTCTGTAGCCTTTAAAAGATCGACGTTTTTTGACTGCAGGAGTTTTGATATCAAATTAAGTTGAGTCAGAATTTCAGTTAAAATTATACATATGAAATATGTTTTCAATTAATATAATATGATAGGTATGTTTTGGCTGTTTGGTTGTACTTTTTTCTGTCTCAATAATAATACCTGTCTCGTCAATTTTAAAATAAAATTCAAATGTTTGTATATAATTTTTGAATAATACAAATTGTATTTACGAGGGTTGAGGGCCCCTCCGGGGTCATCCAAGTCCAGGGCCCCGGGGTATTGCAGTGCCTTGCCATCCCGTAGTTACGCCACTGGCCACTGCATATAATTAATCATTATGTTTCTATTTGTGTCATTGTTGATATTATACCTACGTGAATGGGCTAATTTCAACTGAAACTTTTATTTATTTATTATTTTTTTTTAACTAAATAATCAAATACCTGATATTTATTATAATTATTGTACTTCATAAAATATGTTTTAACTTATACGCAATGGCCAGCCAGGGGGCTAAACTTTGGTCTAGGCAGACTAGGCAGTAACCTAGGTCTCCATACCTTTTTGGGGCCTTCGGCCAAGCACCAAAAAAAAAAAAAAAGAAATTTTTCTTATAAAATGGATCAAATTGTGGTAATAATGAGTTATAAATAGGATGTGGATTTTTATGTAATAAAAAAATCAAAATATGTAAATATTTATGTTCTTATTTTTGCTAAAATATGTATTAAAAAACGTAAAATATTTAACAAAAAAAAAAATCGGTATTTTCCATTAATTTTTAATTATTAATTAATAATTATTCATTTAATCATCTTTATTGCTGTCTTCTTCGGAACAATTGGATAAGACGTACATTAAAAGATTTTCAAATTTTAATGTACGGCGGTTAGATTTCAAAGTCAACTCGTAGCGGCTGAGGTTGCATTCAATGTCAACCGAGGTTAATGGGACATATTTCATACCACATATATCGGATGGTGTTACTTCAATATAATTTGACATATTTTCATTTATATTAATAAGATTATATTTAATAATTTAAATTTTTTTGTAAACCAACGTATTACCCAGTACGTAGTTTATATAATTTTTATTATAATTCCGGATCCTCCTTATACTTAATTTCATTGAATTTCTGCATTTTCCACTATCGCGAGACTTTTAATTATTGTTAGATTCGGTGTTTCTACTATTTTATTATTTTAACCAAGAAAAAAAAAAATGTTTAGAAATATATACTAAATTACTCTGCAAGTTATTATTTTACATAATATCAAAAGTAATAGCAATTTTAGTATCTTAATCAAGATTTGAAATATATTCTTTCAGTTAATTCCAATATAATAATTGTAAATTAAATAAAAACTGTATTGAAATGGTTTGAAAATGTGAATTATTTTTTAAATATGTAAATATTGATGAAATATTTAAAAATATGTATTTACATCAAAATATGTGAAAATATGTAAAATAAAAAAGGTCTCATATTATTCAGGGTGTCATGAAATGTGCTTATTTTTAATTAGAATTGAGAAATTTACATTCAATAAATATATGTAATTACATAAAAATTCGAGCCCTAGTTATAAATAACGTAATCAGTGAATTACAGTGAAGTCATATAATATTTTGCAGAAAAAAAAGTTCGTCGTGCAAAAATTTAAAAATTATGTTAAATGTTAAGTAAACAGTATCGTCGAAATT
Source organism: Sipha flava (assembly GCF_003268045.1). Taxonomy (NCBI): domain Eukaryota; kingdom Metazoa; phylum Arthropoda; class Insecta; order Hemiptera; family Aphididae; genus Sipha; species Sipha flava. Next base: position 3,437 of record NW_020272782.1, read on the forward strand.
TGTCAATTTTTTTCATAAATATGTTTTTTAAAATTTAATACATATATTTTATAATTATGATATAATTTCTTATTAAATTGCGTAGAATATATAAAAATTAAAAGAAGTTCTTATTAATATATATTTAAAAGTGCCCTCTTCTCTTGAGGCCTTGAGACTTTTACTTTGGCTCTGTGGCCAGCGTATGGAGTATCGACAACAGTGATGATTATTCTTAACAGCAGAAAGGGGATTGAGTAAGAATTCCTAGGTTGAATAAAGGCTGGTAACAGTGGCGGATCTTGAAACTAAAAAGAGGCCGAATTACTAAAGCGAGTTACTGTCATAATTTGTTGCACATATCGATTTATACGAAGTCTTTCTTAAGGTGAATTTTTTAAATATTTTAAGTAATTAAGTCCGATATGATTCTACCTAATTTTTAATGCGGAGAGAGATGAAGCCCCCATATCCTCCCTCTCCTTGTACCTACGACTGGCTAGTAAGGAACTATTCATATATAAGTAAGGAATTCATTTATTATTTTATTTATTTATTAATTTTGAAAATGACATGTACACACGAGTGTTGGCGTTTCAGAGAAAATTTTTATATTTTAATTATATAGCTTTATAATTTTTGAACTGGCATATAAATGTAAATTAATTAATATTAATAAAAAATATTCAATAATTAGAAGAAAAAAAAAATGAGATTAAAACCAATACATAAAAGTGTGGTAAAATTATTGCTATAATTAATCTTCTATAAAACCATTTAATATATTTGTGCCATTTCGACACTCTCGCTAAGGTGTCGCTCTAAATCGTCGTATATATATATATTTATATATTACCAGGTTGTTGGCGGCCGAGTTGAAATCAAGGATGAAGGTGATCAAACTTGAGCAGCTTATTATTGTGGAACGGTATTTTTTCAACATAAATAATGTATGAAAAAAAAAAGTACAATACACTTAAAAATAACAATAATTATTATATAATATATTTTCTACGTGATAATGAGTGCCGTAACTAAACCACTCGTGGCTTGTGTGCAAATCAAAATCTTGAGGCCTCTTATCATTATAGATTTTTGAGCTTTTGACCTTTCGAGGCTTTATAACTAAGTACAAGGCCCGGGGCCTGTGTGCAATGCACACTTTGCACATTCGATTTTTATGGTACTGAGTGATGCCAGTTAGTGATGACAGATACTGAAACTGAGATACACATAAGGAACATTAAAATCTGTAATATTTTATTATGACTCATTAAATATGTTGTGGTTTAGTTATTATTAGTTATTCGTTTAAGTGACTTTTGTGGTGGATGAAATTTCGCTAGAATAGTTTTTTGTTGCTAATGTAGTTGTGTTTTAAACGATTATTAACAAATATGTATAGTTCTAGAGTGAATCGTTGCCAATACAGTTCCCTCTACATACAATCTGAATATTATAGTAGCTTATTTCTTTTTTCAAGGAAAAATATTCTCCATAGTAACTATGTTAATTATTTCTTCATGCATGATTCTATTTTATTAGAATGTATAATAAATGTTTTAGATTAATGTTAACCGATTATAAATGAATAATAATTTGAATTATATTGACTAGAACATTAAATTATAGTACCTATTACTCTAAATTAATAGAATAAAATTATTGTCAATTATTTAATAATACAATCTAACGTTCTGGTAAAATTTAAAAACATTTCGTTTTATTTATATATATATATATATATTTATATATATATTCGTTTTATTTTATTTATAAAAATTTTATAACATTTTTTTTACAATTGTTGTTGCTAATATAAATTATGTAATTATAATAAATTAACTATTTTTACGTAAACATGGCAGGTATTTATATATATATATATATATTTAGAGCTATATAATATACCCTTTAGAAATATTCCGACTCATATTGATGTAAAAATTGTACCTATAACATAATATTGATCATAAATTAATATAATGTAGGTGTAACGTAAAAAAAACGCATAGCTATTGGTTTTCAGTTTTCAGCAGATATAGATAATTAATTATCAATTTGACATTATTATTTTGTGTATCCATAAGTTGAATACCATGTAGATATAGACAACTCTTGTTATGTATTATAGTAGTACAAACCGGTCGATCGATGTGTTGCGTGTTTTTTTTTTTTTTTTTGTTCGTTTAAATTTTAAATGTTTGACAAGTTCCCAAACCTAAAACTTATTTATTGCGAGTATTACTTCTATTATAGAATATTATTGTTCTAATAAATTATATGCCTTGCGCCGCGTGCTATGCGAACCGACAAACGGATAGATCGAATTTTAATACATCACATTATTTTATACGCGGTTTGTTCTGTAAATATTATGTTCCCGTTTAATGTGCATAGCTTAAAATAGAAAAACACAAAATGTAAATAATGTACAGCCGTTCGCGTGTTACTGTTTTACTCTCTCTCTTTCTCTCTCTCTCTGTATACGTTTACGTATACGTAGGTACGTATATTATAATAAACGATATGCGACCGCTCTCAAATGTAACCGAACTCGATGCACGCGTACTCATTCGAACCCACCGTGGTCATCGTCGTTCGGTAATTGACTTTTCTTGTTTGAATTACACTAACGGCACGCCGACTTCTGTACCTGCGTGTCATAATCATAAATATGCCACTGCGTTCTACGGTCACTGTCCCTGTGGCTGGTTCGGTCGTCGAATATACTGTACGGCATATAGTAGTTATCATACGTATTGTATAATATTGTGTACACTTGATGGTTTATTGGTTTGGGACCCGCGTGGACTGCGAACGCGGCCGAACACAAGAATCCGAATAAATTTAAAGTCCGACCGATCTTCTGCGCGCGTACCTGTACAGGTATATTTTAACATATATATATATATATATATATATATATGTATGCGTGTGTGTGTATAGTTAGAGTGTGTACACCTCAAAAGTATAATTAATAAATTATTCCGGCGATGTGTTTGTTTAACGAGATGTCGGCGGACAGGGGTGAAGCGGTGGTCGGGATCGCGTCGGAAGGAGGCGAACAAAACACGAATATCAACTTCTCTACGACCGACCTCCGACATCGGACGTGCCTATTACAATATTGAGTTATCGACTTGCCAGCCCCGATCCATCCATTTCGGTGAGTCCATTTGACTAATTTCTCGATACCACAAGTATTGCTGCTGCAGCTGCGAGATCCGATTGAACGTCCGACATCGATACAGGCGTGTGCTTATTACAACAATAAAACATTACGTGTCCGTTATAGTATGTGTACGAGTATTATCTACGACTGTTATAATATTGTGAATGGTGTACACAAATAATGTGGTGTGGTACATCGAGTAAACAATGCTCGAGATAGGAATTCAACCGAAAATCTTGTACGCTTTGACCTTTAACGATACTTTTGGAATATTGTAATATAACTACAGTTAGTATATTTTATTACGTTCAAATAAATATTTGTACGATAATCATTATGTTTAATTACATGTTACGATTTTATTTACAGACACAGTTTTTCGAGTACTCGATACGAGAAATTCTTCTCGTCTAAGTCCACCTTAACGGTTTTTTTCTCGTCAAGCATTAATATTGTAAGAATAATTAATCACGAAATAATAATTAAAATAATTGTTTTCATATTTTCGTCGAGCTCAACATTTATGAACTCCCTATATTATAGTCATACAATTAGTATTCAATGAGACGCTTTTCTTGATATGTAGGTACTCGTATGCAAATGTAATTTAAATCCATAAAGTGTTCGTGTATGAATAGAGTTCGGGAATAGAGCTACATGTATACTATGCATCCATATTGCATTTTACGCTGATGTGACCTATATTATTAACAACACACGTTAATAATAATTTATGACTTATCTAATACATCGTCTATATAATATACATATGTAATAGTGTACTAACGTACATATGTGTAAAATAATATTTTTGTGATTTTTGGAAGTTTATTCGAGAGTCAATATTCAATGTTGGTAGCCACAAACTCGTAATGTGTTGCTCTTTAATACAAAATAGGTGTTAAAATCAATATTCGTGGAAAACATATGAGATACCAACGGGGTGTGTGTGGGCTTAAAACGGAGAAAAGGGGCTGAAAGTGAAATTAGAAAACAGTAATTTGTTTTGTTGTGCGCAGTAATAACTGTCGACAAGAGAGCGTTATAGGAATGTGGTAATGCATACACACACACATACATTTGAATATATATCACGAAACATATGTGTGTGTGTATTTGGGTGAATGTATATATACAAACCTCCCCATAAATAAACGACTCGTGTATACCTATTAAACTTACTTAGGCAAAACGTTGGTGACAAAAAAAAAATGTGTGTGTGTTTCTGCAAACTTTGGCGCCCACATTAAGCTATCCTAATTTTGTTTTATTTTAGCCAACGGCACTTTTGAGAATGAGAAATATTTCTATGTACGTCATAACATTTCATATACTATTATAATTCTAGTATTTACTTAAAAACTATATAAAAGATTTCAGTGAAGAACAATTTTATAATATAGCTATACCTATAAATGTACCCCACAAGCAAAGAAAAATAAACATGTAAGACTTATAAAGAATATAATTTATGTTAAACTAGACTTAACACAAAAAATCAAAAAGTCGCCAATCGCCATAATTTATTAGGCAAATTCCGTCAATAAATATGTAACAACTGTAACTTGAAGTTAAAAACATTCAACTTAGTACTATTTCTTCTTCATAATCTTTCGAATTATGACACACACTTCATCGTAACCGAACTAGGTTATGATGCAAATACGATTAAAGTTACACCGAATAGTGAAGAGATATTTAAAGAATTTTTAAAATATATTAGCTTTAGTTGTACTATCCGTTTGGTAGATACATGTACATTTATGGCTTCTAGTTTATCCAAGTTGGTATCAAACCTTATAACATCAGACTTTATAAAATTCCAAGAGACTGCTAAAGAGCTTTTAGCATCGTTGATTTACCACTCGTAACGTGTAGGGGCATCTACTCATACGAGTATATGGATAGCTGGTCTAAATTAGAATATTCAATACTAACATGGAAAGAAGATTTTTATTCTACGCTGACAAAGATCAATGTTTTGTTATTGACAGATGTTTTTGAAAATTTTAGAGACATGTGCATTTCCACGTACAATATTGATCCTGCATACTATTATACAGATCCAGGTTTTAGTTTTGATTATATGTTAAAATACACTAACATAAAATGAAAATTACTGAGAAATTATGACATGCATTTATTTTTTGAAAATTCAATCCATGGTGGTTAGTATAGTTATTATGGTTAAGCAAGTATGAGGTACGCCAAAGCTAATAATGAAAAAAAAAAAAAAAATATCAGATTATGACTTGACGAAACTGAAATCAAGATTAGTTTATCAAAATTTCAAAAATCTTTATGGGTGGGCAATGTCGCAGTATATGTCGTATGGAGGGTTCAAATGGGTAGAGCCAACGGTTTGGAGGCACCAATAGATATCTCAGATACAGGCAGAGTGTATGAGGTATAAATACAATGACCTTAGATTTTTACCAGAGTATAAAATTCCTCCTGATTTAAAAAACTGTAGGCTACACTTGAAGAAAAAAATAACTATATCTTACATTACAGAAATGTACAGCAGGAAATATTAAATGAATTAAACATGGAAAAAGCATACATGTATGCAGAGTTTTAGAGTTTCAACAATCTGCATGGCTTGCAAAATACATACATTTAAATAGGTACTGAAAAGAGAAAAAAAGCTGCGAACGAATTTTAAAAAGATTTCTTCAAATTATAAAATAATGCATTTTTGGGAAAATCATGGAATCGATGAGGAAACGTATAAAAATGGAATTAGTATCGGATGAAAAAAAGATTACAAAAACTAATAAACAAAACAACATTCAAACATTGAATTAAATATAATGAAAATTAGCTGCTGTTTTGTTGGAAAATAAAATAATCGAATTTTGTAAACCGATTTATATTAGTTTTTAAGTGCTTAATATATCTAAATCAGCGGTTTTTAACCTGTGGTCTGCGGTCCCCTGGGGGTCTGCGATACTCATGTCGGGGGTCCACGGCAACCTTAACACCTACCATAAATCAAAACATGACATGAGTGCATTATTACAATATTTTTGGATTATTATTTTATGTTTTTCCCATATTAAATATATCATACATTGTAACCTATATTTTCTTTATTACACCGATGACAATGGAATTCGATACAATTAAGTATCTAAACCTATTAATTTTATTATATTTATTTATCAATTTCTCTTGTTCAAACGAATGGTACAGGCGTACAGCGCTTTGGTCGGCAGTCGTATATTTACTACCAATAAGTGCAGTTGATCGATGTACTCAATTATAGTTTTATACCTACGTAATTTATGATTAATTCGTGATATTTTTTTAAATTATCTTAAAGACATTTTAGTTAAAATGGAACATTGGCTAAATTTAAAAAGTAAGAATTCTGATGCTGATGATGAAAAGACTTGGTGTATGAAAAAAGAAAAGTCAACAAAACTTCGTAAGTATGATAGTATTTATTTATGAGTTTCACGTGCCACGAATCCGAAGAAGAACCAAAATCTCAATGTGCCATATGTTTTGAGATATTATCAAACGAGGCTTTAAAACCATCAAAACTAAAAAGATACCTTAAAACTAAGCATAAAGAACTTGTTACGAAATCCATTGATTTTTTTTAAAAATAAAGAGCAAGAATTGAGAGCAACATTAAGATTTAATGATTAAATTAATAAAAATTTAATTTTAAGAATATTAAAAAACAAAAAAATTATTTATATTACAATTTTATGAAAAATTAAGTTTAATAAAAATAATTATAATGTTTTGTTATTTTACTTATATTATTTGTAATATAAAACAATTATTATAATTTTGGTTATAATAACATGAGATGTTTTGTAAAAAAAGGTATTCGACAAAAAATTGGTAAGGGGGGTCCGCGATTTCTAAAAATCTTTCATCGGGGTCCGTGTTCTACAAAAGGTTAAGAACCACTGATCTAAATTATTAATGTATGATTATTACTACAAAACAATGAAAAAACATTTTGGGATTAACCTCAGACTGATATATACATTCACTTATGTACCATATTAGGTATAACAGACAACATTTACGATGACTTATTACATAAACTAGGTTTATTAGAATGCATGGATACTTCCAATTTACCCCATGAACATTCATGCTATATGTCATCACGTAAGAAATACCTGGTTTTTTTTCTGACGAAACAGATAGATGTACAATGACCGAATTTATCGCATAACAAAGAAAAAAATTATAATAATACGCATTTGTGGGTATATTGTAAAAATCATAAGACATTCAAAGATTACGTAGAATGTACTTTTACCTACGACAAGGAAGAATTCAAATTTGATCCATTTAGAGAAAATATCTCTATCAGATCATACAACCACGAGATATGAATGATGAAATCCAATAAATTATGTTTCAACAGACAAGATGACAAGCGTGTGATACAATATGATAGAATAAACACCTACGCTTACGGACATCGTACACAACTAATGGATACCAAAGAATGATTAGTTTTTCTTGTAAATATATTTATTTTATTTTTGTGTGTATCGAATTTGTGAATATTTTCTGTTATATATTTTGTATTTGGCTATTATAAGAATTACAATTTATGTTCAAATACAAAACAAAAAACAAATACAAACACTATACATTGTTTAAAATATAACTGTCGAAGGATTAACTATGCTCTATATACTTATTATATCCTTTATAAAGTATATAAAGAACAATTTTAAATATCAGATAACGAAGCGGAAATACTCAACCCCGAACTAAATAACATTTCCAAATTCATTTAGTTTCTAACAGAAACTAAACTTATGAATAAAGTGTAAACATATATAAAACACAATACGTTACTCTAATTGTATCCTTTTTTATCTTCTCTTCTCTTCTTACTATCTGTACCATATTAAAATCTTATTCTATGTAATCATAATAATAAATATAATACAAAATAATAATGTAATCACATTAATGTATAAATATACCAAAAATGTAATGTGTCCAATGGCTACAGATGCCACGGATAGTTTATATAAAAAAATAAAAAAAAACCCTTATAAATTATAACGTTATCATGAAGTATAACTTAACCTAATAAATTAATATGATTATTATATATTATTTGGGGTAAAAGAGTGTTACTTCTTACAACCTTATTCAGCTGAAAGTGATTTACCATGGTTAATAAATAGGTATAATTGCATTTGTGTGATACACAGATGATATCTACTCAGATACCTATTCGCGATGTATACTCTATTCTATAGAAATAGATTAAAAAACTTGATTTATGTTTAGAATTTCTTTATTTTATAAGATGTTCTTCATACTAGGTAGATACACTAAATACTATTTTTCAATATTGCAATTAAATAGCTCCACAATTTTTCCATGTGTATAACCATAGGGTTTTCTAATACAGATTCATATAATACTGCATTCTGTTAGGATAAAGGTTAAAAATACACATAAGTGACTTGTCGGCATACAATGTTTAATATATTTAAAAATGAATTAATTGTATCATTGGAATTAACAAAAATATCTTATAAAGCAAAGAAAAAGTATAATACAACGTATACTTCAAATAGGTTAGTATATTTATTATGAAATATTAATAAGAAAAAAAAAGCCGGTGAAGATAAAAGCTAAAATAAAAATCACTGTCAGCTGTAAATAATTATTAGAAAGTAATCATTTATACATACTAAATTATAGAACAATTGTTGGTACATGTGCATAACACAAATTCGTCTCATTGCGGTTATACACATATATTTAGCTGTGATTTGAATATGAATAACACTAAAGTGATAGCATAATTATACATTCATTAGAATATTTTTCACTCATAATCTACTATTAATTAATTTACCTACTCTTAGAAAGATTTACCTGAATAATATCAATAAAAATGTATACTTAAATAATTGCATACTTAAAAATGGAGATAATGTAGAAAAATATCATAATTTCAATAAAAACCTTTTTAATTATTACATGCATAAATATTACTTAAAAATAATAAAATTTAAACAAAAGTATCATAATTTAATTAAGGCATAAATAAAATATTCATTGTAAAACTAGATATTAAAAATATACATACGTTAACAGATATATATAATATAATAAAATAAACATAAGAACAATAATAATTTATTTTATCTATTTATCGATGTATTATTTAATTATTAATTTATTTTATAAGAGGACCAATATGATGATTATTTGCATTTAGTTTAAAGATTTAACCTAATATTTTCATATCACTTGAATAATAATTGTTCATAAAATGTAGGTAACTATAACTAATCAATAAAAAAAACCGTACGTGTATAACAATAACAATTAAATCCTTTATCTAGATAAAGTGTATCGAATTTATAATCTGAGTTACATAAGGTACGTTATTATTTTATGTGTATGATACTCGTATTCGGTATAAACAGTATAGTTATTATAGTAATGTATAAAACGTATTAGTTTTTGATGCCATATTGACTACTCAGGGAAAAACATACGTCTCCTTGAAAATAGTATTCCGTAAAGTATAACCCTTCGCATTTGTAATAATAAATTAATAAATAATATTTTGAAGTAATTTTTTTTTTTTTATTGATATTTTTTACAACTCGGCAGAAAGGGTCATTACTTATAGTTATAGTGTCTTAATAACGGTATTACATAATGTTTTGTTTATTTTAGAATTTAATTATTTGTTGATAACTAAATTTTTTTGATTTTGAAAATTTTAAGATTTTCTTTAAGATTCGAGTTCGATCCGAGGTGTTTAGTCATATTAAGGTTTATTTATTCTTGTTAGGAACAGTTAATATTCCTTTAATATACCAGATGTATGACTGCAAGTTGTAATCAATATAAATGATGGAAGGAGGTTTTTATTTTGCCATAGTTAACCCATGAGTTGGTCTTGAATATTTGATTCATAATCGATTTATAATGGTTTCGTCCTTTTAATTGAAATTTGGGTTTTTCCATCTGAGGGTTGTCATTTTAATTTAATTTAGTTTTGTGTTTTGGATATATGGTATATTTTCCTTATGTTTGTTTTCACTGAATTTTTGAAGTCGTTGTCGGGATATAGATCTAGTACAGTTGTGTTTGTGTGTACACCTTTTATTATATGTAAGTATTCTATTTATTTACATCATATTTGTCAAAATTATATCATAAAACAGATTGTTAGTAATTTTAGTCTAAAGATTTTTTGAGTTTATTTTATAAAACAAAATTAATAATAAAAATAAAAAATCATAATATATCTTTTAATTAAATAAAACTTATACATTTATAACATTTGTTGAAAACTATTAACTTTTCATATTTTTTTTTATTTAATGATATTATAACTTGTTATAATAAATGGAGATTGATAAGAAATTAATTTAATTTAAAAGAAAAATTGTGTTATATACGTGTAACTAATGAGTAAAATAATGTAATTTTCATAGTTCTAACTACTTAATTTTAATCTTATATTAACAATTTATTTTTCCTAAATATTGGTTTACTTGCAAATGTAAAACAACAATATCTCAAACTACACATATAGATACTTATTAATAATAATAAGTTATTATCATTAATTGTTTACCATTTACCGATAAATATAAATTGACAATTATTACAAATTATAATGGTAATCCAATATTATTGTGTAAGTTTATTCTGTATAGAATATCCAAGTAAGATTTTTTATTTTTAAATAGAATAGGAAGATATATTATTTTATTTTTGTGTTTTTACTACAGTTTTTTCTGAATATTTTAAAATTAAGTTATTTAATACTTATCATAAATAGGCTAGAATGTTTTTTTTATTATTTGAAATATTTATCGAAGGTACTATTCGGTATTGGCGGTATTCCAATTTCACTTGAATTGAGAACTTCTATATTTTATAACCCAAAGACCTTAATCTAAATTTAGCTAACGAAAAGGAAACCTTTTTTTTATAATACTTTGTTTTTATGTAAAAATCATAATCTATTTTCTGAAAAAGATAATACAATACCATATAAATATAGCAACGATAAACCAATAATATTATAATATAAGTACTTCATAAATATTTTAAATTTTAATGAAAGAGTATAAGCTATAATAATAGTTTAACAATAAGAATGGTATTAAAATAATTTAAAAAATATATCTTTGAAAACTATTTTATTGATTAGATTATTACTATTTTTAATCATGCTTGGCCAATATTAAAATATCTACAAATTAACTAAATGTTGTCCAATATAAACGTATTAGTTATATATTGCCTCTAAATCCTAAGATATACATTTTGTTTTATAATATATGAATATTTACTATATAATATAATATATTATATAGTATAATAATATGCAAATGATATATCAATAATCATATTATGATTATTGATATATCATTTGTACTATTTGAAAAATTGGTAACTATAATGTTAAATGTAGCATTTAGAATAATTTATTAACATTAGTGTCAAATATAATTATTTATGATTTCTAAGCATATTAATATAAATATATTTCGATGAAAATTTACATATAAATATATTATATTAATAGGTATATAAAATATATAAACGTATGTACTTACATATGTAAATTATATATTATATAATATTTTATTACGTAGGTATTTATAAAAAATTAAAGTGACCAATTTTAGTTTTAATAGGATAATATTTAGTCTAAGTTTAAACTAATTTAAAAAAATTTTAAGACCATAATTAATATAATGTAACATCAATGTTGAAATAATTTGAAATTGACCGTAACTTAAAATGTTTATTTTAACGGACCATTTATAATAAATTTGAAATTATCCGTCCAAACATTGTCCCTTTTTGTTTTTTTGTTATATATTATCAAGATTATAAAAAAAAAAAAAAAATAGAAATAGAAATAAAAAGTAACTGTGGTTACTTTTACTTTAGTAAAACCTTCTGAGTGAAATTCAGTTTATTACAGTTTCAATAATTATTGGATGATACTTAATAAATTATAATAAACTTAATATGTGAAAAAATAAAAAAATAAATATTTATGAAACGTTAAAACTTTTAACTCTTCTGTCTAACAAATATCAATATTGATAGTTAAATGAACTAAGTTATAAGTTATAACAAAATAAATTTGAATAAATAGGTTTCATCATTGAATTATAGAATTTTATTTAGAAAAAATCATCGTTATTTATAGGAATAATCAATTATGTTTTATTATTTTAATTTAATATTAAGTATTAAATATTGTTTAAGCCTTTTTTGAAATAGTTGTTACCAAACCTTCCAAGAAGTTGATAAGACGCCCATGTAAACCTATACAAAGTTGTATAATGTATAAGCGATTTCATTCGTAATAAAGATGCTCTTATTTTTGATTAATAATTGACAATGTTATAATTTTTAAAAATATATTCATTCATTAATAATCATATATTTATTTTTATAATTCATAAACTAAAATCACATTGAAACGGTTGAAAAAAAATTTAAAAAAATATTTATTTTACCGTACACGGTCGTACGAAAATGTTTTTGTGTAATGTATTTTTTTGTAAGGAATTTTAAATATAAATATTTTACATAGATTTTCAAATAATTTTGAATAATTGCAGTGATTTTACATTTTTAAAACGTACGTATTAATATATTGAAACCGTTACTTATGTATTTTATTCGATGTACTAGTGCGATAGCGTAGATGTGGAGTTATTTCTAGTAGGAAATCACCCCTTTTAAATCTTTTTGTCACATAAACAACCACCCGTTGTGGCTTTCTTTGTCCAGAGACTTGTGTTCAAGAAACTAATAATATTATAACAATGAAAAAAAATAAAAAAATAAAGAGGGGTACACTTTTTTCGAAAATAGGTAATTACCGCTAGAAAACGATTACGGTGGGGGGGGAGGCTAAACAATCATGGATTATGCCATGTCCCTTTCATTCGTGCCAAAATCGGCTCTTGTGATCCTATTATGCCTGGACGGTTGACGTTCCTATTATGGTGCAATGTTACCAACAGAATACGGGGGGTCGTCACCGTCGCCGCCACCACCGTCGCCTAGTTTCGTATTACTCCACAAAAACCCGTAACCGGTTCGGTAATTTTTTTCCCCCATTCTCTCTTCCCCCTCGTCCATTTATGCATGTGCTTAATATGTATATTATACATGTATATCGAGGTAAAACGCATTGCCCGTTAAATTGTTTTTGACAAACAACATAATACATAGTGCACTGTTCATTCGGTCCCATCGGAGACCGCAAAGCACCGTTGATCTCGATTCATTAATATACACCTTACATGCACAACTCGTTTATAAGCCATACAATTTCAGATTAAGTAAACATTTTGGAAGAAGAGCATACATTTAAGTATGAACGTTTAACATTTTTGTAACATTTATTTTGTTCAAGAGGTAATTAATCGAAATCACTATAATATAGTGAACGGTGATTTTAATTAAAATTGTCGTATGCTTAAAAAACACACTCAAAGATAAATTAAATCGATTCGCTGTGAAATACAATACATTACCGATTTTAATTTCAATAGGAATGGGATACGTAATATTACATTTCATATCGAACGTACTTTTTGGCAACAATACGTTGTACAATGTCCCACTCATTATAATTAATACTGCGCATTATTTTCACGATGTTGATGCATTTAAAACATTATATTGCATATATGGAATTGGCAAATTATTTTACCTCAAAAATGATTTATTCTATTCCATTATATTAACATTTTAATAAAAAAAAAAATATTCTCCTAAATGAAAATATGTGTTCAATATTCCTCTTTTCGCATCCATTTTGCATCAAATGATTATAAATTCTGAATATTTGACTAATTTAATGTTTAAAACACTTGACACATTATATAATATGCAAAGCATTTAAAAAATAAGCCGAATAATTTTCTGAATAGTTTTTAGAAATCTCAATTTAAATTTAGTCATATATGTAGATATTTTTTAATGTCTCATTAAAAATACTGAATACTAAATAAAATAACTACTTTTTTCTATGACACTTATGGCTTAAGTGAATAACTGAATATGATGGCTTTACTTACATTAATAGATGACAAAGTTTTAACTCAACTTGACACTACGCATTCACACGTCCTTTTGTACATGTACTGTTCATTGAAGCCTACTATTCTTTTCGATTTACATGCCTTATAATACATAACAACCATTTTGATGTTTTTATTACTTTTGTCTTCTCGATTTGTACTCCAATTAGTCTGAAATATGAATTATTGTTTGTTGGTAGTTATTTTTAAAGCATTAAGCCTTCAGTTACTTAAACCATAGGCTGCTATAATATTGAATAGTATTATTCTTACAAGGGAGAGATAAACAAAAGTGGCATAGAAGGGTACAAAAGATTTATCATACAGCAGGCACGTGGGTATAAATAAAATTTTCGTTTTTTGATTTAGGATGTAAGTATGAGTTATTTAATTAATACACATACACAACCACAAAGTATCGAAAAACTTTATCTACTTGTAAAAATAAATAAATTGTGTTTAGTACAGTATGTCCCACCAGTATGAGGACTGAAGCTGTTTGGCAAAGATTGCAAAGCCCGGGTGTTGGGCTTCGCTTATATCGACTTACTATATTTTATTATTGAAATATATTTTAAAAGCATGATTACTTGCTACCGTATTTGAATATAAATTAACAATAATTAAGAATGAAATTTGTAATTACAGTCATGGCATTTAAACTTTGTTGAATGTTTTGAAATTATGCTACAGAAATTAATTTGCGAGGAAGATTTCGAACATTTTACATAATACTATTTTATAGATTTCATTGAACGTCGAGCTTATTATAAAATCACTCTTATGTTTGATAATGAAATAAGACAAGAATGAAGTATATTAAAATAAAAATCGAACTTTAATTTATCATTTTATATTGATAGAACTTCATATTATTAGTTTTTGTTATAAACTTGAATAAATAAAAAAAACATTTTAACAACACTTACATAAAATAATTATTTACTCAAGGTAGAAATAATGTCTTTAACACTTCAAATGATTTTTGGTTCTATTTATTTATTTATGAACGAATAATTTAATAATATACTATGCAATATTATGAGTAATAATTACTTAAGTATAATAATATTCATGGTTTAAATTTCATTTTTGATTGTAACTTTTAGTTATAATAGTGATATTGAAAGTTTCAATAGGAAAGTTTATAATTATATCATATATTATATATTTTATAATATAATAAAGCACAATTGTTAGTGATTCTGTAGTATTTAAGTATTATATTTTCACTTAGTTTTTATACATCTAAGGTTCTACATTAAGTTAAAATTAAAAACAATTTATACTTTATATATATATATATATAATAATATAAATATTATAATATATGTATATATAATATATACTTTTTTAATCAAGCTGAAAAAATGTTAAAAGTTCTGAAAATACAACCGTGTAGTTATAACACCATAACATAATAAGTGATGAAAAGAATTTATAAAATGAAAAAATAATTGTAAGTACTAATATATTATTATGCGATTGTTCGTAATATATTATAATCAGTAACATAGTCGAATATTTTTAATCATGCTTTTATTTTATTGATATTTGGTGATGAAGATTATTCCTGTTTATTTTTAAAAATTCTACAAAAAAACAAGTGATTGGCTATAAATTATTTTTATGTTTTTAATATATTTGATTTATAGCTTAAAATTTAAAAATCTAAATTAATATTTAATTTCTGATAGTTCTTACCAATATTTAGTATTTTAATTACGCAGAACAAAATATCCATCAGATAAACTTAAAATTAGTAATTGTAATTTATATACTTAACTAATAACATTAAGATTTATTAAAATTATCTATTGTTGTTTGATATTTTATTAGTTTGATTTTATTTATATTCCTATTTTATTAGGAGTTTGAGAAAATTAATTAGTTTGTATTACGACAAAGTAGAAATAGCTGTAATATTATTTCAATCAAGCCCTTTATGAAAATATTTTTAAAATGAAAAAACTCCAGAATTTTGTCATTTTCCATTGCGTGGTGTACAATAAAATTTTTTTTTTTTTTAATTTTATAGCATTATATTAGAATCAATTTTATTAGATTTTACTTCACAATTTTTCTCATATTACACTGTTCTGTATTTATTCGGATAAAATAAAAAAAACGTTTATTAAAAATTGAACTCTAATATGTCAACACCTTCAGTGTATCTCTTAAATTTGTTGTTCAGTTAATTTGTCTATTACCCCGTTAATAATGGAGCTACGAAGTAAATACATGTAAAACATGTTACAACGATAAATATGTATTCATAAATGATTGTTGGAAAGAGTTTTGAGTATAAGTTAGCGTGTTTAGGTTATAGGTGTGTCATAAGATTTGACTGATCGGTCGAGTGTGTCGACAATGGTAATAAGAATAAAGGTTATACTCTATTGCCACAACGCACGTCAACGCTTCTAGTTTTCCCGATATAAATATCGAACAATTTGAAATTGATTTATAATGTTATTTGTTTGTTATTTGTGTGTTATTTGTGTTCCTTGATTGTTTCTCGACTTGTGCTAGGAAAAATAAACACTATTTGTATAACACTACCATATCAGGACGGTAGTAAAGGAACAATGTTCTGCAATATATTATTTTACGAAGTACTGTAGAAATATGTATAGAAATGTTATAATAGTACGTGTGTGTGTGTGTGTGTGTGTGTGTGTGTATGTGTGTAACCATTGGTTATACATACAATTTAGTCGGAAAATTATAAAAAGGAAATATTATTTAATTATGACGACATAATATTGCTGAAGAATATTTACATAATTACGTTTATAATGTATTGCTATAGCCTGGGGCCCGGAAACACATCAAATAAAAACTTATGAGATATGAGTTTATAATTTATTCAACACGAAGAACAAACGAGTACAATCGTATTTTATTGTGCATAAAATAATATGTACCATAATCATTTTCCGATTACTTTACATATTACGAATATTGTACGTAATGTACCTACATAATATAATAAGCATTGAGATATCGTAAATATACATATTATTTATTGGCTATATTATATTTTATTTTATTATAATTTTATAATTACTCTTTTGTACAAATGACAAATCATTTGTAACCGTGTAACTTTATTTCGGTTGACTAAGTTTATTTTATTAATTTATAGTTAAAATGTATCTTTTAATTGCAAAATAAATACTAGTCGTACAAAAATGTTGCTTTTAAAACTCATATATTAAAATCATAATACTATTCAAATTAAAAAAAAAATGACCCTTCTGATATACGTATTATAGTACATGATTTATTATGTAAACAAATTATCATATATGTATGTAAATAATCTTATAGTACAAGTATTATTTATTAGTTTAATTGTAAAAGCGATACTACCATTAAAAATAAATAATAAAAACAAAACATACACTTAAATAAACCTGTATGGTTAACTATCTACATTTAGAAACATACACATTTGTATATATATTTATAAATTAATTTAAAAAATATCCGTATATTATGCGTCTTTTTTTCTAAATATTTTTTAATGGGAAAATACTCAAACTAATAGTCACTAGATTAATACAAAATACCTTGAATTATATTTGTTCAACAACTCTATTATCACCTGAGATATTTTTATGGCTTAAATTTTTAATATGTAACCGTTATTCGAATTGAATGTGCATCTGACAAGTAGCGTATTTTCAGTTGTCTGTTTGTGTTAAACGATTGCCATTGATGCAGCACGCGCGTGGAAACCCACGTGGAAAAACTATCGGATAAAAATTTTATCCGGAGACGTAATAGAATATTTAATTATAATTTAATCAACATCATTCGCGTTGCACGACTGTTTTATCGTAAAACAAAATAACGTTTTCAAACACAAATTCCTCCCGCATTATTATTTCGTTTATTTTTCTATTCCTCCGCTACGTCAGCATACATCTGTAACGAATAGTTCATTTGGACTTGGCAACACTGGTCAAATCCACCTTACCTTAAGTTATCAAGACGTTCTCATCCAACATGCTATTAAAAATAAATGGTATTGCTCCGGAGAAATATATGCATGCTGTTGGAAATAATAAAGTGCATCAGATAAAAAACTTTGATACAAAATAATAATAACGTTAATAATAAATTGATACATTTTATTTACTTCAAAATACCAGTAGAATACATATTTTATTGTTTATCAAATAAAAATTTTACATGAATTAGTTTATCGTAATCGATAAGAAAATTTCAAAGTGATTGTTTAATATTTGTTGGTATTAATTTTATAACCAAAATCAGTGTTTGTTTCTTCGATCGAGTTTTCCATGTAAATATTACAAATACTAATAGTAATTAAAACTATGAACTTTCGTTCAAATAACTTAAATTTAGAACTTAAAGAAAATTATTAAAATAACTCATCATGTTTTATTTGGATAAAAATAAGCATGTATACCAAAATAATATTCAATATCTAT
Source organism: Sipha flava (assembly GCF_003268045.1). Lineage (NCBI taxonomy): Eukaryota > Metazoa > Arthropoda > Insecta > Hemiptera > Aphididae > Sipha > Sipha flava. The sequence goes on from NW_020272782.1 coordinate 22,144, forward strand.
ATCGTACGTCACAACAATTCATATACGGAATTACCATAATACCATAATAATTACCATAATTATCCAATTATACTAGATTGATCTTCAAAATGTTTTCAATATATTTGGTATAGTAAATATATACTAAAGGATATTTTACGAAAAGTTGATACGATAACTAACTCATAATAACATATACTAACAACATAGTAAGTTTAGAAATATAATTTTTTCGTTCATATATTAATTCTATTTGATAGCTGTATGGTATGGTTAATCGTTGATCTATAAAAATGAATAGTAAGAAGAATTTCCTCAAATGGTTGTTGTTGTATTATAGTATACACTAATCAGCACTTCGATTGTCTTCTTCCGACGAGTGGTAGACTGCAGAAGACATGTTGTTTAAAAGAAGGTTTCTTATTAAATTAAAAACAAACAATCATCTATGTTAATAAATTATATTGTTAATTTATTACTTTGCTGTAAAAGCTTTCATCTTGTGCTTAAATAATTGGACGTTTTTATTTTTCATCATTATAAAAATATTCAAAATAAAAATTATTTTTACCAAGAAAATCATGTTCATGATTTTTAATATATTTAAAAGATACCTGGGAATGAAAAAAGTTAAGAACCAATGGTATAAAATATTATGTATGTAATAATATTATAAATCTTTATTTTTATTGTCTACTAGGAATTTCAAACATGACGAGTTTATGTACTCGAGTATTGGAATAATAAAAATACATTTTATCCATTAACTACAAAACAAACGCGTTTATACTAGTATTTCTTTTTTTATTTTATTGTTTTTTAAAAATAAATTATATCTTTCTCACTCGGTCTCATTTATTATTAACTATTGACTCCGGAGCACCGCTCAACGTTGGATTATAATAAATTCATTTTTTACTTGTTCTGCTTCCTCTCTCTCTCTCTCTCTCTCTCTCTCTCTCTCTATTTTACTCTATGGATTTAATATCCCACGGCTTTCGGGTATTTGGATTTCAATAAGTCATGAACATAAATTATCATCAATACAAACACATAATATTATAATACGTGTCGGGGGGTATCTACACACATCTTGTACATTATACAGAACGCGCGCGCACACACGCAGACAAGCTAAACGTACAAGTCTCCGGGCTATTTGTTTATCATAAAGATGTAAAATATATTATTGTTCGCCGAAACAATTTACAGCAGTGCGCGCATTATGACTATTTATTTATCTTCGTGGTTTTATGTTAAACATCATCGATCTTAATGGTAGCCCAACTATTTATTGTAATTTATCGATTTCAATGTGCCATAAATGTCTTTGCTTAATCATTTTTGATCGTCGTTTAAATTTGCATTACCAGTGTAATTCAAGAAGCGAGAATTTCGGATCAAAAAGATATTTTAACAATACAAAGTGCTTGTGATCGTCTTGATGACATTAGATGAATCAGAATTAATTCATTATCTAGTATTTTTTTTTTTTTTTAGTATTTTACGATATTATCGAATTGCGTTCGATCATGTATACATATACATATTGATTATTCATGCGCAAACAGTGGACCATTAAAATTATAATCTAAAATAGTTATATAATCAGAAGAGACATGTCAAAAGAAAATTATTGTTGTTCTTGTGTTGACAGTTTTAATATTTTATATTATTTGTTGCATAAATTATTTTTATTAAAAATAAAATAAACAAATTCGTAAAATGTTTATAATCACGATTATTTAAATAGTATATTTATGACACTATTTAAACTATATTGTACTTTCACAAAATAAAAAATGTTGTAACAGGTTTTAAATTATATATTTTTTTTTTTTTTATTATTATTCAAATATTTTAAAATGTTTAGAATATTCAACTGTTTTTTATTATATTATTTTTGTAACATGCGAACTCTGTCGTTAAAATGACAGCTACTTAAAATAGTATTATCCGGTATCACCATTGTATGCGGCAGATGTCATATGATTTTTACTTAATAACAGTCATGTAGGACGAAAATATTAAAATATAATAATGATTAATTTTATAGGCACATTTTTCGTCGTTTACCAGTTACAGTTTTGTTAAAAAATTGATTTTGAGGAAGTTAATAATATGAGTTTTACCTATGACCTATGTGATTTTACATACCTATTAAATAACTGGTAGTTTTAAATGAATATATATTGTTCAAAAACCTGTTTTGTATCAAATTTTCATCCAATAAAAACATTTGAATAAATATTTATAAGGGCAAATTAATTAAGTGTTGATGAATTGTATAGTAGGTTGAAAACACAATATTCCACTTTCTATTAATATTAAGTAACATTGAGTATTATTTTCAAATAGTTTTTCAAACAAACATCAATGCGCTTAACCAGTATTCAATTATATTTAATTAAAAATGTAATAAATTTTACAGCAATTGCAGTGTCTTGGTTCGTGAAGTGATATATTTATAGGAATATATTTTAGGAGCCTATAAAAAAATCCCGCATTTTTGTATAATATTATAATATCTAAATTTTAATCTAATTATTTTGAATTGATTACAAAAATATGATTACGTTAAACTATTACAACATTAAAATTTTTGTTATATTTTTAAAAATTCTTGTCAATATTTTTTATAAAACTGTCTAATTTTATATGTATCTAACTGAGTCATAATAGATTTTCTAAATATAATTAGTTGGTTTTAGTACCTAAAATACTAATATATCATGAAATCATATTTATAGATATTATTTAAACAACTATTATATCTTAATATTACTTTTAAAAATATATTATTTTATTTGAAAGTATGAACGTAAATTATTAAAAATTACATCGAATTTGTCTATGTCGTAAATTATCTTGTACAGATATTGAAATATCATATATTCTTTAAAATCACTACTTCTATAAAACTTAGAATATCATGTATTCATGTCCTCTATAAAAATACCTCTGCAGTTAATCTTAGCTTGAGAGTGATAAATTATCGTTTTCTTGTATAAAACGACCCACTATTATTTTACCATATTCAATATGAGATAATCATTGAATTTAATATATCACATTTTAAAGAAAATCGTCACTTAATTTTTGTTTTTTTTTCAGTAAAAAAACTATCTTTTCGTTGATCTTTATGACCATTCATGGTATGGTATTTTTACGTATAATATATAATAACTTCTTGAAGTTGAAACACGATTAATAAACGATACTAAAATTTTTTTTGGTTTTATATAAATTAAATAAAATTAACGACTCCTGTTGTCGAAGCTGCTATCAATATAAAAATAAACAAATAAATATTAAAAAATTAACAACAGATGAACTTAATGCAAATACGTTATTATATAGTCTTGCTAATTCATTTTCCCGTTCTTATAGTTTGCAGAACTTTCATCAGATGATTTTTATGTCGATCCATTTCATTATCAGATATCTCGATTAATTCACACGTGAAAAGAATAGTCGATTTTCTCAACCGAAAAGATTTTTCCGATATGATTTATGGTACATAATATTAAATTATCGTTTGCTCTTATGAAAATATAGAGCTTTTCGTGTACGTGGATGTTCAATTTGTGCGCACTTTTCCCGATATCTCGTACAAATTTGTACGTCCGATGTATAAAAATAATATCCGCAATGGAAGTTTTGATGTTACGTGTACATTGTTTATGTTTACGTATTTGTCGCAAGCCATTTTTGACAAATTATGTTATTTGCTCATTTTGTTTCCTGAACAATGGGTAAGTTTCCCGGTTCTCCAAGGAAAATATATAATAGCTTTGTGCAATAGGTGTGTGGATTGCTGAGTTTCGTCGTTTCGTGACCGAAAGACTAGTAAACGATTGTCGAGTAATAGAGCGGAAATAGAGGTCTCTTGAAATAATTATGTATACACTGTGTATGTAATGTATTACTGTTATTTTATCGTTTTGATTTAACATGTTTAACAATTTTTCAGTTTATTAAATATTCGTTTAGATGCGTAACGAGGTTAGAAAAGATTTTTTAGTGGAAACCAAATCCATAGATTTTCGATCATGTTGTGAGTGAGGTGCATTAATCTTATTACATATAATTGTTGGATCAGTGCAGCGGTTCTCAATATTTTTATATTTACATACCGTCTACACACTAAGAAAATGTGCGACCGTCGGTGTAGAGAAGACTTAAATTTTGATACTTTTCAGTTGTTGACGCTCGTATGGCCAGAGCCGATGAGAACTTTTGAGGGCCCCGGAGCTGATTGGTTCCAGGCCCCTTTACTTAAACCTGTTTGGCCAAGATATACATAATTTTTGTACATACTTTAGTGTAATAAAAATATTTAACAATATGCTACGCCGAATGAGATTATAATATAATTTTGTATAAAAGGCTGAGAAGATGGGTTTTCTCGGAGGTACAGGCCCCAGGGCTCTAGTAATCTTAAATCCTATCTAATTCCTTAAATTTCATTTGATTATTTTTAAAAATGTATAATCTTAAGTATGATTTTAATGTATAATGTTTAAGTTACATTATTTTTCTGCTATATCTTTTATGACAAAATTCAAAGTTATATTTCATGGGCATATCCATATTCACTATTTTTGTAATTTTTTCAGAGTTGATATGCTAAAACAAAAGTTGAGAAATTTAAATCGTATATGTGTTTAAAAAATTTTGAATCTACAAATTTATATACGTTATGTTATATCTTTATATTATTTAACAATAATTTGTATTTGATGGTAACCATACAAATTATCGTTTGTTAGCTATAAAGTAGACGCCTTTAGTAGGTTCGATCTTCAATCATTTAATATATACCAGTAAAGTATTTTTACATTTTTAGTATGTTTTTTATGGACTGCATGGGCGATGTTTGTGTTCAAGTAGTGATTTTTATTACGAATTTAATTTCAGTCGATTAAAAATAATTTTACTTTAGACAGTAAAAACCAGTCTGATTTTATTAGCAAATATATAACGTACATTTAAATTGAAACGAAGTATAATAATTAATGTCTCCTTAAAATACATTTTATAATTTGTTAAATATATTTTTCATGATCTTGTGTGTTTCAAATGATTTGTAGCATCATTAATATTTGATGTTGACCTAACATGATTACTTGCAATAAAAATATTATTATACTGACAAAACATCGAGTCCATAAAAGTATTTGATATATGTTTCTTTTCTTTTAATTTTAGATTAAAATATAAGTATTATATATATATATATATATATATATTCATATATATATATATATATATATATATGAATAAATGGTTCAATTAAATATTTAGATCTATTATATCTCTATGCTCAGAGGAAATATATCAACATATTTGGAACGACAGTAAAAAATAAAACAAAATTTAATACATTTTAGTAGTACTCTGATAACTTAACAAATGTATTTATTTTAAAATTTGTAATAAATATTAGATTCTTAATCACTACATTTCTTTAATGATTATTGGTGAAAAAATATGTTAAAAATTTTAGTTTAATTTATGACTATGTTTATAGCATTCTGAATTGTTTTATTTAATTTTGGAATAATAGTATATTCAGTTTATAAACCATGATTCTATTTAGGTAATCATACATTTTTGTTCTAGATCATAATTTTATAATAACCAGTTACACAATTGCAATTAGTTAATTTAAAATATAATTATGAAATACTCATTCTTTAGTTAATAATTTAAAAAAAGTGATATAATAAATCTACACTGTTTTTAATGTAGTATACTAATTGAATTAATACGTTGGTGCTACATTATTATAATAAATAGAATATATTATGAAGTAAAATTTATTTTTACATGTAGTTTTAAACAATTTTGTTAATTAAGCGAAAAATAGATAATTATGAAAAAATATTTTTGACCCAAAAAGGCTCAGTTATTTTTCATGAAAAATTAACATAATTTAAAGTATTTTAAAACTTATATTATTTTACTTACAGAGATATCTATTTTTTCATAGGCACATTAACAATATCATTAAAAATATTTATAAATCATTCAATATGTAAAAGTTTACAGCGAAAAAACGAATATATTTTTCGAAATCAATTGTAAAAAATTATAAGTTTCTTACAAAATTATTAACAATGCTCGAATTAAAATCACAAAAATAAATCAAAAGTTTCCAATGTAGGTTAATATGTTTTTACTATTTAAGTCATATTTCTCGTCATAAACATTTTTGTATTATAATAAGTACCCTTTAAAATCGTCCAATTTATGAATGAAAAAAAAGTCTATTCTTTATCTTTTACTAATGAGATAAAATTATAAAATGTTATATAAAAAATGAAAATTTGATTGCAAAGACAATGCAATTACGTTTCGCGTGGTATGTGCAGTGGTAAAATTGTTCAAATCGTGTAGTAAGAATTTAAAATAACTATAATAACAATTTAAAAAAAAATATTTGGACATAACCACCTAGTTGTTATCTATACTGTAACTATTGGTTCGAGTAAATATGTGCACGATTAATATATATAATTTATTGTACAACCAGCAGTTTTACCGACTAAAATTTGACTACAATGAATAGTATATCTCAGGAAAAGAAAAAAAAATTTATAACTGGCAAGCGAGTCTCGTGAGATATCTATAGGATCACGGGTAGTAGATAACTACACTTTAATAATCAAGACACGTTTTCTGATCGTGATCCTCAGCTGGTATTAAGTTTCACGCCCGTTAAGTACAGAAATGCATGAGCACAACGTGTCATAGAACATTTATATTGGAGTGATAACCCCGTGAGAAATACATAGGGTTGTATTTGGTCATTAATGCAATATCGTTTGTCTATAATAATATGAGACATCATTAAAATTACATAAAACTAATTGCAATAAATTAAAAAGAATAGAGACGCGTTCATACGAGATTTTACATATAAAATATATTGTTCACAGTACAATACGCGTCAATACGTTCACCCACGTTTACTAACGTAAATAACTTTTTTTTCTTATTCATTTTTTGGAAATTGATTGTTGAACCTCATAGAACTTTAGATACATCCTTGTATTTAAATATCGTTAGTTTACTTGTAAGGTCGAGATTAAAAAATATTTATTAATTTACAAAAATCAGAGACGACTAAATTTTAAATACACATCGAAGGATAATTTTTGTTTTCGAACTTAAGTTGACTAAAATATATAAATATATGTACACCTCAAGCGTGTTCTTGCCACAGATTGCAAATATTATGTTTTGTTTTCGTAAAAGTGAGATGCTTGTAGAACTCTAATACGATATTATCGCCAAGAGTACATAAGATAAGTTCGGTAAATTTACCGCAACGATAATATTGGTGTCCACATAAACACGAATTCGGCCGTTAAATGCCGTAAGGGTGTACATTATGACGGTAAGTTTTCGAAAAATGACTGCGCATGGTAGTATTATTCCCTCTATACGCATTAAATATTATTGTAATTGTTATTATTTAATAATTCGGGAGGAACAGCAAACGGCAGAGAACAAATATGCAGGACGGGGCGTTATTCACCCTTAATAAAATTCGTTTAATTTTTGTCGTTTACAGTGTGTATATATATACATATATTTTTTCCAGTTCGAAATTCCGTCAGTCGACCGAATCCAGTTCATGCGGCTAAAAAGAAAACATACAAAATTTGAATTGCAAATTCGTAGCCGCGAGGGAATGTATTTAACCCCCGTCCATGTTACCAACCCCAAAACGTAACATATAATATTTATGTGCATACGCCGGCAACAGTGTTTTTACATATTTTTTTCGACTGCTCTGCCACCCATCAACTCCCGTGTTTACATGTGATTGTTCGATACAAAAATGCCGGGGAGGATTATCATTATTTCCGTTTATTTTATTTCTCCACCCCTCGCATTTTTCGCATTCCTTTTTTTTTTTTCGTTTTTTTTCACAACACCATTTTCGTCGCACGTTCTCGGACGACAGAAACTACAGGAGCCGCGAAAGACGCTCACGAGTACCGACTGCTAACAGTCGTCAACCGCGATGCACACACGAGCGTTTCGCGAACAATGTAAACGGTCGATTTCTCGCACGTAGCCGCGATTCGTTATTACGACGTTTGCCGTTTCTGATGAATAATACACCCACGCTCCGGTACAATATGCGTTTCCCTCGTGCCCGGGTGCACCGCGTGTTCAGAGCACCGCGGGAATTTAATTGCTACCCTTTACCCATCGTTATCGTCGTAAAATTATATATTTGTGGACCTCGTTACCACCGCCGGCAGGATTAAGTTCGAATAGAACACCCTAATATATTGTTATTCGTCACCCGCGAAATCTATGCGTGTTACCGGAATGGTATCGCGTAATATCTAACGTAAGTAGGTATAACCGCTCGTATATTGTACATCTTAATCGAATCCGCATCATTCGCTGTTATTGTTGCCCGTCCTTTTAGGATGAGAATAAAATTACAAATAATAATTTATCTATTACTATTGCAATGACATAATAATAATTTTATTACGACGCGATATCGTACTGTGCAGACGGGTATATGATAATATCCCGTAACGTGTAATCGCGCGAGATGAAACATTAAAAATATATCTAGCGACCCCGACGAAACACCGTTTTATAAAAGCAATTACGAAGACCGACGCGCTTATACTATATTGTTTTCCTTTTCTCTCTCGCTCACAACTTCTACAAAGATTACCTCTGTTTATGGCCCATGCGTGGGACGTTAAAGTCACATCGTGTAAATGAGTCGGCTTAAATGATGGCAGGCAACTGCTTTTCGTCAACGTGGCATCGGTCGCGGGCGAGCGTGTATATGGAAATTTATGAGCACTTTGGAAGATGAAGAAAAAAACGGTTGAAATCCAGACATATATCGTTGAACATTTACTTTGCCTGAAATAATGACCATGAAAAATATAAGACACTGTCAACAACTATAATATACCACACAGCTCCGGAACTTAAACATTACGGTGGAATTAATGTTACCTTTCTTTACGTAAGTGTATTCAAAAGTTATTGTGGACGCACACCCAATCATGTCGTATTTTGTTTTTGTTTAAGATCTACTCCACGGCGTATTTAAACACATTCATATTTTATAATATTTCTTTTAAATGCATTGACAAGAATAACAAAAATAAAAACGGGTGTTGTGGTATTGGTTGACTGTTATATAATAAAAACGTATTACAAAATATCATAAAATTTTTCCAAGTAAAAATATTATTCTTAAATTCGAATTTTTTTTTTATTAGCGTACATTTTTGATTATAACAGAAATAAAAAGTCAATATACGTAAAAAAAAAAAAAGAAAAAAGATCAATCGCAAAATATTTAAAATATTTTAATTGCTAACATAAATTGACTACAAAATTTGTACACTTTTCCAGAGGTATATTAATTGGTGCACAGTTGACAAGGATTTACTTTTATTATTATTATTTTTTTTATTTAAATAACGAGTACTTTTATCAATACAAAAATAATTATTAGAAAATTTGAACGATTCTTGTTTAAAGAGAAAACAAATCTCGACGTATTGATTAATAATAAAAAAATAAAAAAAATAGTAAGAACAAACAGAATTCAAAACCCGAGTCCTGCAGGCATTCATTCGCTTATAGATCGACTCGGCGTAATTTATTTACCATAGCACTGCGGTACTTGAATTTTAATTTAGTAATCGTGTGTGATAATAACTGTATTCGTATATTAAAAACACGGTTGTGCGCTATGTAATGGAACTGGGAGTCGAATTGTCGAGATTTTAGCAGAAATACGGTAATAAAAACGTTGTCATAAATCGAAAAATCGAAAGACGTATAAATGATTTCAATAGCAAACGTTCGGTGGGCACGCGATCCTTGGTCGCCGAGAATTGTGCATATTCGAAAGGCACGTGATTGGACGATGGCCGAGGATCGATTCATCGCGTGCGCAACGATCGGAGCACCGTATCGCCGCGGGTATCCGTCCACCCGTATAACCTTGCGTCGGAACGCGAAGTACGCCGGTGACCGGCATTGGATGTCAATGACGGAGCATACCACCAAACGGTAGTTATGCAGATCAAAGGGTCTGCGTCCGCGGCACTATACGTGATAATAGTAAGTGATTTTAATCTCATGATACGGACGCCTCGGAATTTCACATGAGCTATTCATGCAGAACTGCGTCGATAAGTCAAACAATAACTTTCCGAACGACTCACCTCTCCACGGATAACTGGAACAGAGCAGCGACGGGAATACTTTTTAAACGGACGCGTTCCAACGGTCTAAAATCGTGGTTCAAAAATGAGCGGCCCCCGAACTTATTGACTTTCGTTAACGCAATAATTATAAAAACGTTTAAACTTTACATACCTCCAAAATACAAACTTCAATACATCATAATATTGTGCGAAATCGATGGACATGTTTTTTTACGGTTTGCACGAATGGCTTTCGGATCGTATTGTTTATTTCGTGTACTATATCGTATACTACTTATACAAAATAAACGGTTGAAAGGGCAGTCACGTGCCATATTATTCGGTCCCCGGGCTGTGTGGTTTATACGTCGGTAACTCGTCAAGGAGCATGGATTTTTAATAAATTAGCATCTTGGTAGGATCCAGGTACACAATAAAATCTACTAAAAAGCTGAACATTTGGTCTAAAAGATGAAATTGTGGAATCACCAAAATAAAAATATCCATAAAGCAACTAAAAAAAAATAGATTTAAATAAAAATTAAAATGTAATCAATAAAACTAACGAATAAGACGGGTATTCCGAATATATATTATCGTTGTGGCCGTTTATTTTATATGAATCACTTGACCAATGTCGAGTGTAGGTCGGCATGTTACGAGTATAACTATTATACGTTTCATTTTAAAGTTCTTCTAAAAATCATTTTCGAAACGCACCTAGGCTCTTCTGTTTAGAGACGTATCTTGGAATTTTGCGCCCCAGGTAAGAAAAAAAAAAACACTTCTTAAATTTCTTTAGCAATAGTTGTATTTGTAAAAAGAAACAAATGATAGTGAAACCAATGCATTCTTCTAGGTACACATAAAAATAACTAAAATTTAGACTCGGGGCCCAAACCCCCTAAACTCATCTCTGTGTATAGCGGAAGTTTTGTTTAATCATACGTTATTTCGACTAGGAATGTGAATAATAACTTTTTGCAATGTTACCGAATAATTTTGACCTTTATTGTAAAAACGAGACACCGTGTTATCTATGTACGTGCAAACATTTATGCGTTATGGCGTTGGAATTATTCCGGTATCGAAAAGTTTTCCTTTTCGCGTTTATCTCAAAATTTAAAAACGTCTTGAAATCTTGATGTCTATTTAGTACCAAGTTTGCACGGCGGTTGGTATTGAGCTTTGAAATACATTTTTTTTTTCATTTTTGAACGTATGAAAAACGCACTGAACTCAATGGAGCGTAAGGTGTACACGCATGATACTGTCTAGTCGTGCATACGTCTACGGGGGAAAAAATATACACCTTTATGTACGCAATATAATATATTAAAAATCGCGTATCCAGCTGGTTCCAAGAGTTATAACATATATATCATTCATCGCGGCCGTTGGGCAACGTCCAACGCACTCTGACGCACGCAATATTCCATCGGGCACGGGTCAACGCAGCGTTTAATCATACGGGACGCGGTCAATGACGATGATCGAGAGATGATGTTAGCGGTTTATTTATTTATTTTTCTCTTCTGGTCGTCTCTTTTAATTTTTTTTTTTTTCATCGTATACATACACGTACGAGTACATATACACTTACATACATAAACATAATGATAACCAACAATATATAGATCACACGAGCCAACGGTTTACACGTCGCACGTATAGCTTCTATATTTACGCCAGTGTTTCTCAACTTCTTCAACTCACCCTCCGTATATTTTCACGTCCGCTAGCCTTAAAAAAAAAAAAAAAATTAAATTTCTTTTAAATATTCTGTAACAGTAACAATAGGAATTCAACAGCATAGCCCCCCATATTCAAATTTGGTATCGTTATAATATCATAACGATATTGTTATCGACGTGCGTCGAAAACGGTCCGAAACAATAAAATGATTGCATTTAATATTTTTATTTCATTCTCACCATCTTCCTTTTCGTGTTAAAAATCGTTAATTTGCACGTTTTACATTTCAATAGAAAACGTAACTCTCGTTCGTTTTGTCGTCACTATGTTTCCCTGGTGTGGTACCCGAATTCGTCCCCAGGGAAGAATCCCTCTTTGTTGGGAAACACTGCTGTACACGGTAATATTATTATTATTATTATTATTATTATTATACACGTGATACCGTCTAGATATCATCGTTGCTGCTACCCACCCGCCGCTCGGTTTTCTTCTCGACCGTGTAAATCATTGCGAATAAGAAACGCGATCGACCGGTCAACCGTACACCCCCGTCGCTTTTGGCGCCCGACCGATGACCACTTTCATGTGCAGACCGTGCGCACACCGTGTACACGACGAGATGCGCGCTCCCATAATATATTATTAATAATAATAATATCAACAACGGTAATAATGATAATAATATGCGCATGGCACGAGGACTGCACAACGGAAGCGTTGTCGCCGATGACAGTGCCCATAAACAGCGTACGCGAAAACGTATTACTCGTGCAAATCATCGGCGTCTATCGTTTTAAACAAACATACTATCATACATACATACTACTTCGCTTTATCCGTTTACGCAATGTTATTAAACTTGAAGTTAATATTAAAGTTTTCGCAAAATACGTACGTGTCGATTTCGGTTGTGCGCTGACGAAATCACACAAGCCTGTATGCGCTTTGAGACCTTTACATGAACAACATTACTCCATCAGTGAGCCGTGTAAGTCGAGTTTTGAGTTAATTTACACGAACGGTCCATGAACTGAAATACGAAAATATTGTCCGCGATGAGTTTCTCAGAAGGGAAAGCGGAATATTGCGCGTATACGTCTGTTTTAATATACATGCATTTTGAACGAGCACTTCTATCTTCGAAGAAATTGTAATTTAAAATAACTGCTATTTTTGTTCATAAACGTCCGTCAAAGGCAACTGGAATTATAATATATATATATATTTTTAATAATAGTAATTGAGGTTAAGATCATAAATATTTAGAGTACATAAATTGCTGTAAGTATGATATCAACACGAGTATACTATATATATATATATATAATTATATATAATTATACTAGTCGAGTAATAAATTTACAATTTATGGGAAAAAAAAAGTGAATATCGAATTTGATTACCATTATAAATATATATAGGTATTTGTGAAATTCAGATACTATTCACTCTCTCATTCACTGTCCATTTAATTCTAAAAACGATAAAATTAAAATTATCCTAATTTAAAATTTTTCATAGTCTCCAATATCCAATTAATAACTAATACTTAAGATATGCAATAAAAAGGAATTTTTTGAAAATTTAATTTTTACGGATCGAAATAGTTTTGAATTGGATGTATAATTTTTTCACTTTTTGGTTACCAAAGAAACTTTTATTTTAATAATTACCGATAGAGGCATATGTACATTGGTTAGTATAAATAAATATCGTTAGAATATATAATGATTGTGCGATTTTTTCCACCTAAAATGTTGAAGTTTTGAACTAATAATTGTTCAAATAGAAAAATATCTTCCGGGTAATTCTAAGTAATTCAGCTAGTATATTCATACTTTTATATTTTTAAAATATTATTAATGTATAGTAAAAATATTGATTGGTACTCTCAGTACTTACATTTTTTCCAATTAAATACAAAAAATAATAATTGTTACGATTTATTTTACTCAACGATGTGATATATTTAATATATTTATACCATATATTATATACAAACATTTAAATATGCAGTAATACCACGTTATGATCAAGTTTTTACAAACTTTAAATTATAACGAACATAAATTATGTATAGTGATAGATAAGTCAAAGCTTATAAATGAATAAGAAAGGTTGGAAAATACTACAAAGACATATTATCGCTGGTATACAGAAAGGATTTATCCACTTAGTCAGAATTATTAATATAAGAAGCTTAAATAGTAGAAAAATAATACAATATTTTATATTATGTTTGAAATGTTGTATCTAATGCGTAGTAGTGAGTAGTAGTTATTAACATGGGTATATTTAAAAGTCATATTTATAAAACAGTTTTGTAGTAAATGTGTAAAACACAAGTGAATAACAAACAATGGAAATGCTAATGAAATTTATCTATTCTTGTAACAATCATATTTAATTTTATTACTTAAGAAACTCGTAGCACTCGGCTGTAATCTATATATTTTGTGTCCGTTAAAAGTATTACTAAGTCCATAATAGTCTCTATAGCAGTAATAAGTAAGTATTTATTTTATTTGCAAAGAAAATAGCAATATAATTATGTAAAACTTATTTTTGAAATATAATTTGTTCGTAATAAAGTTCATCATGATTATTGTTATTAAATTATTGATTTTAAAACCAGCATCAACTTGATCTATACAAAATACGTTTACATTTTAATGTTTTATTTTTTCTAACTTAATATTAAATTACTAGCTATTAATTTTTAAAAATAACCCATTTTTAGAAGAAATAATAGTAGTATTTACATAAAATAAATAATAATTAATAATATTAATTAATAAATATTAATTTAATTTAATTTATTAATTAATTAATAAATAATAATATTTAGATAAAAAAAAAAACTAACGGCTAGGAATGTCTTATTTTATTAATAATAAAAAAAAAAAAAAAAAAATTTACATAAAATAAAAATACATTATGTCATTCTTTAAATATTTCAAATATATAATTGTTAAGTAAATATTTTAAAATTAGATTAATTAATGTTTTGAAAATATTATGCTCATACATTCGTGAAAAGCTTTGTATATAATTAGTTATTTGATGTAGATACTAATATTTAAGTTTAATGTAATTAAAATGTCAACGATAAGGTAAATAAAAATAGTAAAGTTTCAGTGCGTACCATATAATTATCGAATGACATGTCTTTTATTTTACAGTATAAAATGTTAGTTGCGTGTCGAGTTAAATCTTCAAACTAAATTAGTAATTGGTCTCATAACAAAAGAAAAAAAAATACAAATTTTAAAAGAAAAAAATGCTTTTCGAAAGAGAAAATAAATTAAACATATATACTAGTTTTCTATTTCAAACTCTGATTGAAATCAAACTACAAAAAACTTATTTACTTTCAGTGTTTTTTTTTCTTATTTCCAAAAACAATTTAGTGGGTGTCAACATTTATTTCGTATATTTTATATATTGTATTTACAATTTAATTCTATTTACTTATAGAAAATAGAGTATATTTATATAAGACAGATTAATTCTTTATTGAATGTATTTTGTTGTAAATGTAGAGTTTAAATTACATTTTGAAAAGGGTAAATACTATTTCATATTCGATGTATGCCAATGAACTTAATTTAAATCTAAAAATAATATCACTTAAAATTAAAAAAATTGCCACCTTGTAAATTCTTTTATAGATTTATAAGCATAAAAAATATAACTTGAAGTATTTAAAAACATAAAAATATTTTCACATTTTAACTTAAACCATCATAATTATTTGTTTTTAATGTATATAATATATTTAATAGCAATAGAAGAATATTATTATTTTTTTTCATTAGCAACAGCCATTGGCTCTTTCTGATTAATATTCACAATATCTTACAATAAGTTTAATATTTACAATATGGCAAATTATGACTCATTATTATTATAAATTTAATATGTTTTTAGATATTTTTGTGCTCTTGAGGAATTTGATGATGCTCTCACGTTTGCATTCAGGGTTAATTGTTTTGAAGAGGTTCTCAGCTATTTTGTGATATTTTCGTTTTTCTTCGTTTGCTCTATTCCTATTAGTTTTATATTTTGGTTTAGTTAGTGATTTTGTCAGATATTTTGCGTGATTAATTTTATATGATTTTTGTGTCTATTATTATATTATATTTTAGTTCGAGAGTTTTTGGTTGCTGCTGTTTTTTTATTTGTTTATTAGCTAATTTGTTTTCGCCTATTTTACAATTTCATGGTATTCAAATAAACTGGATATTCTTGTTTTAGCCTTTTAAACGGTGAACTTTATTTATTATACTGGTTGTGATATTGTTAGTGTTGAAATTATTTTGAATACTGATTATGATGCTCAGAGAATCGGTGAATATGTTATAATTTTGCTTGGGATAATTTTCCATTCAGCCATATAAATTCAGCTTTTTTTTTGCAATTTATGCTTTATTGTTTCATGTCAATTATAATTGCTATCTTTATATTGATATTTTATATTTTATACTGACATGGGCGCTCACAAGAAATTTATCAGGAGGGGGAGCATAATTAAATCAAACATCAAAAAGTATATTAAAAAATGTATTCTTAGCAAACAATAAAATATATCAGAATTATACACACTTTAGTCGTTATTAAATAAAAACTGAAGTCTTCGCAGTTGTTTAATTGCAAACCTTGTTATTACTGTTCAGTTAATTTTTTCCAGGGGTGGGAAATGTCCCGTCTTACCCCCTCCTCTTTGAGCGCCCATGTATATTGACAACTTTTTTATTTTTGGAAGCGTCGAGTATATTCCCTAGCGAAAAATAATACTTTTGAGTTCACTGTACAAGTTTTTGAAAATTTCTGAAACTGTGGCACTTTTTTGTTATTAGCTTGTCGTGCATATATGCTCATTTTGGTTGACCACGGAAAGCTTTGGATTATATCATGTGTCATTATATTAGAAAAATCTAATTTTTATCAGTTGTTTGTCTGTTTAATGTGATTTTGAATTAGTTTTTCTGACTTGTATCTTGTTAGCCTCGAGGCGAAATTTAAATTAATTTGGATTCTTCGGATCCACGGAGGAAGAGGAGTGGATGGGCTTGCTATTATGTAGATGTTTTCAACTAGACAGGATTTAAAAGCATTGATTTAAGAATTAATTCGAAGTTTAATAAG
Source organism: Sipha flava (assembly GCF_003268045.1). Lineage (NCBI taxonomy): Eukaryota > Metazoa > Arthropoda > Insecta > Hemiptera > Aphididae > Sipha > Sipha flava. Next base: position 39,186 of record NW_020272782.1, read on the forward strand.
TTCCCGTGGCATAGTATATTGCTTATTTTAGAGATTATTCTGTATTTCTATGTGCAGTCATAAGCTTTTTCTATATCGATGTTTATTAGATTCATAGATTCATTTTCGAAGAATTTTTTATTGATTTCTAATTAAATATATGCTAAGCTGTCTATAGCATAGACATATTAATTAGATAATAGGTCTATGGTCTATAGTCGATTTATTATTTTGAAAAATTTGATAAGTATTTTATTTCTTCTATGTGCCATATTAGCTTTGTATTTATTATTCCTTTAGGGATTTTACTCATATTATTTATTAAGGAAACTGGTCTATAGCCGTCTATTAGAATTTTGTTTTTATTTGGTTTTGAGAAAGGGATTATTATATTATATCACCAATTATTAAAGAATGAGTTTTCTTTTCATATCTCGTAAATATGAAATAAAAAAAGTTTTCCGTTAGATGGGAAGTGATAGATAATGAGTACGGTATTTCATCTGAACCGGAGTTCTTATTTTTATACTTGGATAGTGCGTGTAATATATATTTAATTTAAATTTCTTCGTTGAATTGAATTTTTTCTCCATTATATGAATTAATTTTGGACTGAATTGGTTCGTTTTCAAAGTTTTTATTTTTTTAATGCTGCACTACAATTTAAATTTTTAATGTTTATTTATTTTTTTTTTTAAGTGAAGTATTTGCTCAGTTTTTTTTTTGCTGCTTCTTGTTATAGCACGATAGTATTAGTGTCATTATTTAGTATGTTTATTCAGATTTTACGTTTTAGTCCTTTTAGGGATTTTATTTTGTTCCAGAAACTGAGTGAATTTATATTTATGTTTAAATTTGATGTAATATCGCACCATGAGCTTATTTTATTGTTTTTAATTAAATATTTGGATTCTACTTTGAATTTTTTAAAAATTATATAATCATTGAGGCTTTTAGTCTTTTTTTAACGATTCAGTGCAATTTTTATTTGTTGTATCACTTTTTTTATCTTTTTGTTCCACTAGAGCTTTTTTGGGTTTCTAATTTTGTGTGCATTCGTGGATTATTTTTTCAGTGGTATTATAAATTAAATCTATGAATAATTCGATTGATTGTACTAATGTAGCATTGTCGTTCATTGAGTTTTTAATTTTTATTTTTATTTCTATTATGTCTGTATATAACTTTCAATTTGGGTGTTTTAAATTCCATCTTGTGCTAATTTTGTTTTTTTTGTTCATATTCTTTTGGTATAATTGAAATAATAACTGAAAAGTGACCTACCTTATATTTATATTTCGACTGTCCAAGATTCGTTTGTTGTTCCAAGATCGGAACTAAGGCTGAAATTTAAAAATGATAAATGAATAACTGATAGATTTCTGTTATTTGGATTTAGTTACGTATTATTGCCTGTGTTTAGAAGGGATATATTATTATCTTTTATTATTTTGTCAAATATATTTTTACGTTTACCTATTGATAATGAACCCTATACTCATTATGGCTATTGAAGTCGCTAGTGATTATGAATGGTATAGGTATTCTTTCCATTAAGATTTGTTTGGTTTGGTAAATATATTGCAGATAGTGATTGTTTCTTTTCCGTGCATTGTTAAAGAAATCGCATCTAAATTTGTTTTTAAATTCACTTGTGTACTATATAAACTATTGAAGGTATAAATTGCAACGTCAACACTGAAGTGATAAATATTTATTCGATTTTCGATTTAACATGTTGGGATGTTTCTTAAGTGAATAATTTGACAAGTAAGGTTTCTACCTGTATGATTCAGTTCTTTTTCAATTGTTTCATGTGGAATAGTGGAGCAGACGCTAAATATGATTATTTAGATCTATTCTAGACTTAGATCTATTTAAATTGATTATAATTAATTGTGATCGGTATTGGGTGATTTATCGCGTGGTCGACGAGATTTATCAACGTTAAGAATATACATAATCTATCTGTGGATGTGGGTGACATGAAAGACAGTTACGCACTAGATAGCCAATACCACACATGATTGCCTGTTTGAGAGCCCTTGCACTGGGCAGCCAATGATACCAGGTTGTGGCAACTATTTGAACGTGAACGATTTCGCGGCAGTAAACTGCGCACAGCCAGAGGCAGACAACGAGAATGTATGTGACTGCTATAAGTCTCTGTGCACTAGTTGAAGTAACCAGACGTATTTTACGTTTTTCATGTCTCTCCCCTTACGGCCACCGCGTTATTTCTCAAAGAATGGTTTCACGGATATTCTTGTATAATTTAAAAAACGTTCCGGAGATTTTTGAAGATCCTTAAAATAATTTTGAAACAAGCCTTTTGAGTAACATTCCGAAAGTAGGGCATGAATTCAATATTTTTTTTGTTTGTTCTGCGTGGCTTCTGAGACAAAAAGTAAACAGAGACAACCTATTCCGCGTCCATTTCAATCGATTGTACGTGTCGAATGGATCGTTACGATGGACGACTGATGACTCGATGACCGTCGCACGTCGACTGACTGCTTATGAAATCTGGTTACTCAATATTTCGACTAGCACAGCCGCCTACATGTGCGTTACTGCCTGATGATTTAATTTTCCGATTCAATTATTTCTATTATCGCATGTACAGTGGCGTAGCCAAGGGGGGGGATAAGGTGGCTATAGCCTCCCCCATGGGCCGTGTTTATATGTATAATGTATCTTGACTATTTAATAGAATCAATGCTCGTTTTAATCAAAGGCTTATTGATGTTATGCCATTTGAAGGACTTATTCCGGCCAATTTAAATATGTATGACGATAAAAATATTATAAAAGCTGCTAAAATATATGTCCAAGATCTCCATGATGATACCTCATCTACAATCAGAGCTGACCTGTTCATATGGAGGCAACAATGGAGTCAAAATACTATTCCAAAACAAAATTCTGCTCTTGATTCACTCTCTCATCGCACCAATCTTCGACCTAACATTAAAATACTTTTACAATTATTCGCCACGTTACCAGTTACCTCTTTCACTCCGGAAAGAACGTTTTCAGCACTTAATCGCTTAAAAATTTTTTTAAAAAGCACCATGTCGGAAAACAGACTGAATGGGTTAGCTATGGCTAATATAAATAAAAAAGAGCTATTTGATGAAAGTGAAATAATAAATGAATTTGCCAGAAATTCGCCTAAGAGAATGCAGCTGTCAGATTGGAACAAGTGACTGAACACTGAAACCAAAATTATTATTATTATTATAAATTATATATTAATAAATATTTTTAAAACTATGCTAAAATGCTTGAATTACGTTTAGAAACTTGGTGGTAGATGGTGGGGGGTTAAGGGTGAATTCTCATATCCTCTCTTACCTTACTTATCCAAAAAAAGTGGTTAGTCCCCCTCCCCATTTAAAAATCCTGGCTACGCCACTGCGCATGTACATATTTGTGTTGTATATTGTTATTTATTTCGATAGTTATTTTTTTTTTTTTTTTGGATAAATATTTATTGATGCCGCTTTGGCATATTATGTGTTTATATTTATATTGATGTTCGAATATTGAGATGTTGAATTTCCTGTGATTTGATTTCGACAAGTTTTGGATTGTGAATTTGAGTTAAGTTTGAGGTTTGGTTGGATTGTTGTTGGCATCATGGAGTTAGTTTTTGTATTGCTAAGTTTAGGGTTAGAGTTTGGGTTATTTGGTGTTTTATTGGTAAAAAAGTTGTTCTGGCCCAAGGGTGACTAGGCATTCATGCTCGTTTTAGAGGTAATTTTATGATACTTACAATGTATTAGAAAATTCGTTAGCCTTTGATTTATCTTTAACCGACCAATTCGTTGTCGTCGTTGAGGTGGACTTTAAGCTGTCTCGATTGACATGTGAACGCGGATCGAGACTGATGTTAAACAATGATAATAATAACATGATGTATAAAAGTGTACATTTAATATATATATATATATATAATAAATATAATTACAAAAATAATAGTCGCGCGTAGAAAAACAACCAACGGCAATTATTTGTCCAAAAGCGTTACAAATTCATTATTATTACATGGTCGTTTTCGAACAATTTGTACATTGTTTCCGTTTAGGGGTCGTGAATAATAATAATAATAATAGTAAAAATAATGATATAGTTAATTGTGTAGGAAAAATAAGCGTTTCGGTTGCACACGCGTATGACAATATGGTAAGTGTAAAACTAACGCGATCCGGGCGGCACGCGTTTCCCGCGAGACGAAACTCGGAGATCGTCCAAGCGGCGACGACCGGTAGATGAGGGGTAGGTAAGGTGGGTCGGACGGATGCGTGACGACCGGGTGCCAATCAGATACCGTACGGGGCGGGCGGGGCGCGCGGTCAGAAGCGCTTTTGCTCGCCGTTCGCGGACTTGACGACGACGGCGTCGAGGAGCCGGGACTGCCGCCGGTGCTGGTGGAACACGACCGCGTCGTGCACGGTCGGGAAGAACCGCGCGGACAGCAGCCCGTTGGCGCGCATGTAGCCGATCGACGCGTCGGGCACGGCGGCCAGCGACACGTCGTAGCCGTCGGCCACCAGAGATTCGAACAGTTCGCACAGCAGCTTGGTGCCGGCCGCGTCCGAGTACTGGAGCCCGGCCATGTCCAGCACGACGGTGCGCGACCCGGGCTCCGGCGGCGCGGCCGACAGCACGGCTACCGACGGCACGGCGCTGGCCACCAGCGCGTCCGCGGCGTACTCGGAGCGCAGCGCCTCGACGATCTTCCGCTTGAACGCGAACCGGTTGATGACGTTCACGCTGCCCGCGAACCGCAGCGCCTTGACGCCCGGCACCTCGGCCGCGTCGCCGTGCGTGTCCAGCCGCATGTACAGGTCGGTGCCGGGCAACCGGCCGAGCGCGTGCACGTCGATCAGCACGCCTTTGACGAACACGCACAGCACGGACACCAGCACGCCGATCAGCAGGCCCACGTCGATGTCCAGCACGATCGTCGCGGCGTACGTGATCAGCCACACCAGGCCGTCCGTGCGCGAGTTCCTCCAGATCCTGGGCAGCTCCAACGTCTGCAGCACGATGTCCTTGAGCGCGACCACGATGATGCTGGACAACACGCACCGCGGCAACGGCTCGAACACCACGCCCACCCACAGCAGCACCACCACGATGATGCCGGCCGACACGATGCTGGCCATCTGCGTCTTGCCGCCCACCGTCTGCTGCGACGCGCTGCGCGACGGCGACGCGCCGCACGGCAGGCACGACAGCAGCGACCCGATCACGTTGCCCATGCCCTGCGCCAGCAGCTCTTGATTTGTGTCGATCGGGTACTTGAGCTTCTCCGACACCAGCAGCGCCAGCGACATGGATATCGAGTACGCGACCACCGCTATGATGCACGCGTCCAGGAACACGGACGGGAACAGCTTCAGCGGCGGCACCTGTATGCCCGGCAGCCCGGATTTGATCTCGCCCATCTGCAACGGAGCGCACAACCCGTTAGCAACATCGCACGTCGTTTCGACCGTCGTCGTCTCCGAAGCGATACGATATAATGATAAATCGTTAAACTCGGTCCCCTTACCTGGATCATGTTGTAATCCTCGGCAATGTTGGTGATCTGAAACAGCGTCGTGCCCACGACCGTGATCAACAGTTCTATCGGCAACGGCATGCACAGCTTCTTGTTGATCTTGTCCTTCAGGAACGCGTTGTACACCAGCAGAATGGTGATGGTGACCGCGGAGACCAGCGCCGTCATCCAGTTGATCGTGTGGAAGTTGACCGCGAAATCGTAGTACGTGTACACCACTTGCAACGGCCCGTTCCGCCGGACCGTGACCACGCCCAGCAACTCTTTCAGCTGCGACGTGATCACGATGACGGCCACGGAGCCGGTGAAGCCGCTGACCAACGTCTCGGACAGTATGGTGCTCAGCATGCCCAGCCGAAACACGTACATGAGCAGCTGCACTAAACCGGCCACCATGGTGACGGCCGTGGCCACTTCCATGTTGGTATATCCTTCCGGATCCGCTATCGTGTCCGAGGCGTACGTGGACACCACTTTGCCCGTCATCAGGCATATGACGGACAGTACGCCCAAGGAGATATGTCGCGACGTGCCCAGGATGCTGTACACGAGCACCGGGAACACGGCCATATACAGTCCAACGGTGGGCTCGACGTTGCCCAAGATCGAGTAGGCCATGCCCTGTGGTATGTTCAATACGGCCACCGTGATGCCAGCCATGATGTCTTCGAGTAAGTCCTCCGACCAGTTGTAGTTCAGCAGCAACCAGTCGATTGCGGGTATCGTGGTCTTCACGTAATCCATACATTTCCGTTTTTTCTTATACTTCACGACTGGCCGATTTAGTTCCCCTGGATTCTTGTTGGCCAACGCGTCCACTTGGTACACATTTCGCTGTATGTTGATTTCTGGTTGAAAATCCATTGTTTCCGATTGAAAACCTGTGAAAATAAATTATTCAAAAATGTTATCAACGCGATTTGTGATTAGTTTATAAGTTAGATTAAAAACACAGAGATCGTTTAATTTCATTTAGTATTGTTTATACAATTCCTAAACGTATATGTTACATACGATTTCAGAAGTTTCACACCATAGTGTTTTAGATTTAACCTAATAACTGTATAAAGTGTTCTCCGCAATCGTCGATTTTTGTAAAAGCATTTCCCACTGCCAGGCTATATAACTTATGACATACAGATCAAACAATGAAGCAATACCGTAATAAAATATATTTAATAAAAAAGTATCCAAGTATCAGTATGTTAGACACGGCGATCGAGGTTCATAAATTTCTAAATATAATGTTAAGTGTTGTCATTTTGATATATCACACGTGGCACTTTAATATATTCTTATCGAGGTATTGAATTATGTAATAGTTACATTTAAATTACTTGTTTACCTAAACGTAACGCGAGTATAAATTCATATTCAAATACAATATTGTTCAATTTGTTGAAAAACTCTTTGATTTACTAAAAAATATATTATATTTAATATTAAAAAGACGTAGAATTGGGAGCTATTACGAAAAAAGTGTTGGTAAGTAGTTTAGAACTCACCTTACATAAAGACACATCAGTTTATAGTTAAAGCTGAATAATGATAATTCAGAAATTTGACTTAAGTTTATATCTTTATTGTCAAGAAATAAATTGAGAATTGATAAATGCATAAAAATGTTATTAAATAAATCCCTGAACAAATGAAAATAGGATTTCTACAGTTACTATAATGTTACTGTATTGAGTATCATAAAAGACAGAATATGCAATAATAATGAAAAGTCTCGATAAATAAAACAAATCGCTTCTTTGCTGTTCTTTAATAATAAATACAATTCTGTTAATATGAATACTTCAACATCAGATACCATTTTAGATCCCTTATTAACCGTTTTTATAACCGTTCTTATTGTTATATTTTACAAAATGAGTCTAAATTTATTACACTAAAACCTCGATAAAAAGGAACTTCGGTAAAATGGAAACCTCGGTATAACGGAACATTTTTCTGGTCCCGTTTCAAATTACATACAATTAACTAACACCGTTAAGACGGAAACCCCGTTAATACGGAAAAATATCATGGTCCCAAGTGACTTCGTCTTATCGAGGTTTAACTGTATTATATAAAAATTATAGTTACTTTTAATTTTTTTCTTTAACTATCGTGTGCACACAAATAATTATTATTTTGAAAAATTACTGTTCTTAAAAATATTATTTGAAAATAGGTATTATGTTTAATACTATTTAATTTATTTTGTTTGATAATAGTTAAAATTCATTCTAACGTGTGTACAGTGTGAACGATAATAAATATAATGATGATATATATATAAACAACAATAAAACTTACCCATTATTGAACTTCAGCTGACAAAAATTAAATTGTTATTTATAGTGACTTAATGATGTTACGAAAATAATGAATTATTGAAAATTATTAAACATGTACTATCTATTAGCTAAAAAAGTCTACTGAGCTCAATTAGATGATAACTTTACTTCACTAAATATCATATAACAATAGTATGACGTGCATCATAATATGTTATATATGAATTGAGGAGTGACATGTGTTATCTTAAATCGTCCATTGGATTAAATAAGGGGAGTTAGGCACCTATGCGTGATATCAGTATGTTGTTAAATTGTATTATGAAAGTACTTATAGTTGTAATAATTATAGAACTACAATACGCATGAAAAAAAAAAATGAGTGGAGTGGTTTTTCAAGATCAAAACTCAAAGCAACTGAATATTTAATTAATTACCGTTTTTTTTATGATGGTTATTATACAACAAACAATATGTTTGGTCCTGAAATAAAATAGCTTTATCAATTGAATACTGTCAATCAGTAGGGAATCGTTAATTTTGTTTTATTTTTTCACACACAACTGATCTCACAACTACAAATTTCGATATACAATAAGAGTTTTTGAGTTACTCACCACTCAACAATCAATCTCTAGTAGCTTACTATAAATGTTATATTCTGTTCCTTATTGACTAGCAGTCAATAATTTATTTACCTTTGAAAACACAAAAATATTAAACCAAAGACTACAAAAGCTAAGATAAGTAAAAAAAAAAAAAAATGAAAAAATAACATTGTTACATCGTTTATAAGCCGTACAATAAGAAAAATGTACGCTTTGCAAAACATATACTAATAACTGAAGAACAATAATAGACAATAGAACAGCTAAGTTCAATCATTTTTTAAGTGTAGAAATAAACGATTCATATTTTTGATTAATAATATTAATACATTCAACTATAATATATGTTGTAAATCAATCACTAAATAGACTGATATTCATATATTAAAACTAAAATTATTTTACTTATAATAATAGTGTCTAAATATGTTTACTTAATTTTGATACAATAATATAGAATTTAAATTACGCACGTCAGAGTCGTTAAATTCTTTAGTACAATGTGTAGGTTGTGATAGAATATGTCACATGGAATGAAAAACTAAAAATTGTTTTATTCTTATTTATTTTGTTTACTTTTATTTTACATGAATAATAAAAAAAAAAAATGTGGATCCCGAACTTATTACATTAAGACAATTATTCCGTAACCGAAGTCTAGAAAACCATATTTGAATTATTATAAGTAAAATTAATTTGTCTACTTCTGTGTTTGATACAACCCGAGTAATTATTAATTTTTATTTAGGCACAAAAACGAAACGTCGTTAATTGGAAAATTGATACCTAAATTTACCTCCTTTTAACCTTTGGTTTTTACTAACTTAAGGCTTACAGATTATCGGATTGTTGTTGATTACATTTTTATCTACAATCTTTATTTTTTTTTATGTCCATTTTAAATTTGAAAAACTACAAAAATATCCTGATAAAATATCATCTAATCATGGTGCAGTAATTACTAAAAAAAAAAATAATCCTCACATAAAATTTTACTATGTACTGCGTAACGTTCCAGGGCGTATTACGTATATTATAGTAATCAAGCATCCCTGGGTAACCAAGACTTTTTGCACTTAAAAATCATCTAGTTCAATAAAAGTTAGGCTATAGTGTTGCGTTTTCACAAGAATATCCGGTTAGAAGCAGTATTGGTTAATGAGTTAATGTTCTTCGACTAACAATCTCGTTTCGCGATGATTTACTGATGCCACTGAATAACTATAACATTTGCGTGGACTAAACAAGAGGACGAGTTAAGATATAGGTAGGCGCTATGGGGAAGAAAAAGGATTTATTTAGAAGCCGTCGTCTGTGGTCCCAGTACGTTTTGTTGTCGCACATGTAGCAACACGTGTGGATTGTGTCGAGTGTAAAACATGTCATGTTCGTATCGAATGTATTAAGTAATTATCGTTTCGAATGTTTATACCGTTCGTAAATATATTTGTGTACCATTTAGGCGGTCGGTAATACCGATTACCTGCACCGGTCAGTTTGTCTCTGCGCGTTACGCGATTATAACACTGTCGCACGTGGACACGCGTACTACGATTATGATTATTAGTGTTACAATGACTATTTCAGGGCACATCGTCGTGTCCGTTGCCAAGTCGTCATCAGGAGTTATTAATTTCGGTACCCGACGACGTGTCGGCAAAACGAATCGGAAAGAACGACCGTTTCCGATGAAACAGACGACTGCGTAGGATCGTATAATATACTGTTGCAACGTTGCGAGACGTAAGTTGGATACGAGACCCGGCGCGCATCAGCTCGCTACCACCACGCGTTTCAGTGCCCGCGAGAACTCTAAAAATAATGTACGTAATTTAATTAATGCGATGTTTACGCGGCCCGGACTCGTCGAATGATCTATACGGGTTTTAACGTACGGACGTGTATTATGTGTACGGATTTTTTCTATTTTTTTTTTTTCTTCGCTCGTTGGCTCATAATTCATTCGCCTAGTGGCTCGTGTTTTGACTAGGTCGTCATGTCGCCGTCGTCGTCGCATTCTAAGCGCACGTACAATGCAATACGTTATGCGTGCACAAAAAACGCACAACCCGCGCCGCGCTCGTCAACTCCATCCCTCGGGGTCCCACGAGCCCCGTCCGTGTACACGTTTAACCGAAACGTACACACGGATCTCGCAACACCCGGTCTACGGGCGGGACAACTGTTCACCGTGTATATTATAAATATTTACTTCGGCCCGGCCGCCGTTAACGCGCTCCGAGACTTTTACCCGTCGCCCACACACGTAGCCGGTCCCTCGTGTAAACAGTTGGTAACCGATATTGTCGTCGGTGTACGCTCACATAAATAATATAACCGTATAAAAATACACGGTCGCGACACCGGTCCGTTTGTACAGAACTGAAAAGTGCTGACAAACAATGGTAAGAGGCCTCGTTCGGCGCGGAGGACAATCCTGGGTAGGCATTATTATTTGGTCGCCGAAAGGAAGAAAATATACGCAACAGTTCCGGCTGTTTACCTGGTGACGATAAAACGAGACGAAATTCTCGACGAAACTCTGACCGCGTGTATGGACGACCACAAGTACCGTGTATATAATGTAATTCCGTACGAGTCGCGTTCGAAAGGGTCAAGGTATCGGCCTAATGATCTGTTGGGTAATAAACCTCGTACGAGTATTGTTTTCAACGTTGAATAAATATTAGTTCACCAAGAATAATCGATAATCATTTATTTGTCCACAAGTCGTGCCGCGCTTTACCCACATATAGCTTTGTTACGCTGCAGCGTGATCTTTTTACGATCGGAAAATTAGTATTTAATACGCAAATTGGAATATCTAAGAAAGAAAGTTTTGAGGACCAAGCTTGCGTATTGTACTTGATATGCGTGATAAAAGCTAATCGGATGATTTACAAAAAACAACAAAGTTTTTATTATATGCAATTACAATACTATTATCATTTGAAATACCTACCTGAAATACCTGAAAGTTATTGCATGTTATAAAACTGGTAAATGGTATTTTTAACTATCCGCAAGAAAAGTGCAGATATTTGTTTAACTGATTAAACTCAAAATGATCACTTTTTCAATTAATATCCCAAATTAGCAACACCGAGGAAGAATAAATCGAACAAATATATCGTACTTACTATATATCGATGTCTTTCACTAGCCGTTTTAATTAAAAGTTACCTTTGTATGATAATAATTTAATCAAATATCAATAATTTTAATTGTTTAAACTGTGAGCCATAATTTTTTCAATGTATTTTTTAAAATACATTGTAAATATTTTCAAAAATAGCATAAATATACATATAAAAAATAAAATAATAATAGTAATGCGTGTATAAAGACTTATGTCTAATAAATGACGACTAAACATTTTCGCCGAAAAATATGTGTACCACTTAAGGAATTATTGATTATAAAAAAAGCACATAATAATGACGTGGATTAATGAACACGTTAAAGATTTTTGGCGTTTCAAAACTTTCGAGATTCAGATTAAAAATCAGTTTTTTCATCTTTCATTCATTGTTAATATGTTTCCGGAGTACATTCATCAATTCATCATCCTTTTAGTGGTAAACATATTTTATTACGTTAATGAGAAACTTCGATATTTTTAAGTGTTAATAAAAAATAATAAAAAGTGTGATGCCAAAAGTAAAACAATTATATTCTCATTAAAATATGTGGATGAATTAAGTCGACGTTCTTCCAAGGGATTGCTTCTTAATTTTGTTTCTTTGTGTCGATATTAATTTTAAAACGATTAATCTCATTATTATATTAGTATGACGGATTAATTAATTACAATTTAAAATTGTTGTAATTTTCAGATTCTAAAATATTATTACAGTTATGAATATATTAAGTTTTTCTATTTTATAGTATTTTTATAGTAAGTATTAATTATATTATTTAACTTAGATAATATAATATTTAAACAAGAACTGCGAATTACTTGTATATGAATCGTTTTATTGTAAATTAATGCTGAAGTTAAGTTAATAAAATTACACGATGATTGAATAAAACACTTTTGATCGTTAGCTCACTTATGTACAAAGTATGAATGTTGGTTTGGTCCGTAGGCGATAGGAACAGTATATTTAATTAGATACATGTTTATTTATTTAAAACTTATGTGATTCTTATGGTTTTAAAATAGGAAAAAACTTTGTAAATTTTGTGAAATAAAAGATATTTTAATTATGATCGATATGGATATACATCAAAATAATACATAGAACTGAACGGTTATTATTTAAACGAGAATTTATTTAAGTTATAATATGACTGTTAGTTTTTATGGTGATTAATCTTAATATTTTTGAACATAAATGGAATCACTTTATTATTGTTTATTAAAGAGAGTGAAACTAGTTTCATTGTCATCGGATAGTATAATTTTTTCTCACAGATTTAATAAATTACGTCATAAGTCATGACTTTTTGAATTATTATTAATAATAATAATAATAATAATAAAAATATTAATAGCGATGCTCATTAATTATTTCATTCATAAGTTTTCAATAAAACCCAAGATCCCAACTATGCTTATAGTAAAGCACGTTTTTTAAGTAATAATTTAGTATGTTTAATAAGCAAATATTTCCACAAATAAAGTAATAGATATTATACTGTTTTGGTATGAAGTAATTTAAAATGTACCAAATAGGTTATGAATAGTTCTGGAAATCATCTTTGTATATTTATACTAAAAATCAATTCAGTTAACTTATTATTAATTAAATTTATTAAGAAATTTTAATTAATAAAAATGTATTAATGGGTTTGAAGTTGTATTTAAAATAACTAATTAATTTGAAAAGAAAGTATCAAACGTTTTATCAATATTTATTATCTAATATACACACGTAATATGATAAATTATTATCATTGTGTACATCTTGTTTGGCTTTTTAAAGATATATTATATTTTTTAATTATATTTGCTCTCCGATTATATTTTTTCGTCGTACATTTTCATGTATATTGTTTTATCGGTTTTTAATAAACTTGCCAAACTAAACCGTACATGATATGTGTCGATTGATTTGAGTATTACTATTACAACCAAAATAATTAAAACAAATTGTATCTATGGTAAACAAACATACACATAATTAAGTTGAACACGTTGTACATACGTCGTACAATGGAATAATTCTAGGTATGTCTGAGAATTTAAATTCAATTTCAATTATTTGTATTCAGTGAATAACTTTATGAATAATATTATAACCGTGATGGTGACGTAATTCACTTATTTATATATACAGCTACATTCAATAGGTAAATTTTAAAATCTGTTACGGATAGATAATAATAACGCATTTGTATTATTACAGTAATTATAAGAATTTTTCAAATTAACTCGAAAATCGAAATCATAACTAATAAGGATGGATTTTTTTTTTTTTTTATAGAGGTTGCAATGTCGCGATAAAATTAAATAAAAATGAACTTTATACTTTTTGAATATTAACCGAGACTCAACTCTTGGTAATGAAAATAATGATATATTTAAGTATTTTTATCACGTACTTTAAAACAATTTAGCACTGTGCGATTGACATAATATTCAATCAAATGCAATCATTTCACCGGAAGATGATTCATTTTACAAGAACTTATATTGTTAAATTCAATTTTTGTTTTATTATATTACACATGTACTATTGTGAATGATACACTATTATAAACAAACACGCACAAACGTTATCTATATGTCTTTACATGATCGGTATTGTTCGATTATACAACTATTATATCCACACGGTTTCGATAATATTTATGATATTATGTAGTTGTGTTTTGGATTAGCTGACGTACAATTATTCATAAAATTGTAATTATGATATGCCAACGATGACATTGGTTCGTACGTAATCATAGAGCCGGTGCTAAAATTAAAATTCATTAACCGAACACAAAATCCGTTGCACGTTTTCAAGGTGCATTAATTTTTCACTTTTCGTCACTTACATCTGGTAATTGAGATTAAACTTGAAGCTTGGAATATTTTTGTAATTATATCAACAGGACAGTATAAATGGCTGCCTGGAAGACATGTGCAACAGATACGGGGAATAATTAATAGATATTATCGCACAACGTCTCGTGACAGCATTCGGTCCAAGTTAATGTAATGTACACATTGCCCATGACCTATTCATCATCAACACCCTCCAGGCCAACACACGTGTTCATTTTCGGATGGTGAACATCGCGCGTGCGTGAACGCGTATGACGGGTTCTAAACTTAGACGAAGGTCGTTGTAATAGATTTATCGTGTGATCGAAAGCTCGACGAGTGTACTGCTGGAAAACGATTATAAATTCTGGAAACGGAAACTACATCGTTGAATCATATATTCATGAACCGAATTCGTTCGCAACGACGAAGGAAAATGATTATCAGAAATGTAATGTAAATGAATTCTATTAGTGGTCGTATCCATCGCGTTTATTGGATTTAAGTATTGTCTACAAGGACGAGACCTGCTGTTGTGATGTGCATCAACAATATAATGATAATAATATGGGTGGCAGTCGAATTTTGATCAAAAAATATAATAATACTTACTAGTTGTACGGTATAAACGAATAAATAAGACACACACACACACACATATATATATATATATTGTTGCGTGTACGTTTTGATTTGATAAAGAGTCGTGAATCTAATAGAATGGCGTGAAACGAATAGACGAGCTCTCGTCATCGAAACCGTGGGAGCAATAAAACCACCCTGTCCGATAACGACGTCTACACTTCGGGTGACATACAAACACATACTCGGGAGTAGTTACGTTTGTGTGCATGCGGGCGAGTGAACGTTAAGGGAAGACTAGAGGGAATAGGGTTGGCGACGGGGAAGCTTTCAACGAAATGAAACCATCAACAGAGAGACACGCAGTGGACGAGTAAGAGGAGAGACAGTGGAGGGAAAACGCGAAATAGGCCAACAGCAACAGACCTCATCGAGGAGGAATAACGAATTTTTGCTGCAGTCTCGCGGAAAGAAAGTAATCACACCGCCATCGCCGCGTAAGAAAACGTCTCGATGGGGTGCGGAAAACGCGATGGGTCGAGGGGTTGATTTATGTATGAATCGTATATGCGGACTGCGAAGAACTCGACGATAATATAAGGGCGTCTTGTCGAATATTCTATTTTGAATTTTATAACGACTCCGGGGGTGTCTTTGCGCATGTCGTGATTTCAGTGTTTTATTATTATTATTTCGATTCAGATGCATACCTGCCGTACTTGTCTCCTAACATTCCAATTCCTATCGATTTTCGTTGTTTTCATAATGCCGGTCGACGGTTGGTAAGCTACTCAATTTTTCTGTAATTTACGCAACGCGATTACGTTATAATACACGTCGTTTGAACATTATAATGTTCCATTATATTTTTTGCGGAATGATTGACGATATGTTAACAATAATCCCACGGGTTAATCGGAGCTGCAGTTAGCAGGAGATGGATGAATGGCCAAAGACGGATTTAAAGCACTGCGATTTATGTGGCTGCATAGGGCGGTAAATTTTGGATACGCAGAAAAATTGTATTTAATATTTATTTTGTTCTTCTATGGAAAATACTTTATTTTTGTTTTATCATTAATAATTTAACAATTTCAAAACTATAAAAGGTGTATTTGGATTTTGTTTTTGTTTATTTGTTCCTATATAATTAAGTAACATTAATTTTTTCCTGGAAATCAGATGATGGTTTATTTTAGCTTATCTCATTGTCTATAGAAACGAGCTTACCGCATATTTATGTCTCCGAAATATAAAAAATGAAATACTCATTAACAGGACAATAAATGGTTAATTTTGATATTATTATTACATAGATTATAATATCCTGACAACATTATCTGTTTTAAAAAATGTAATTAGGCAATAGTTGTCACTTGCCCGTTCGCTATTGTTTCCTACTATGTACTTATAATCTAAATAATATTTAAATAATATAACTATTAGAGTGTTTGCAGATTTTTGCATGTCAGTTTTAGTGAGAATATGATATTTTTTTTATTTAATATTATTTTATTATACATTTAATGTGAACTAGAAAAATTTTAGCGGTTCTCAGAAAAGAAAAAAATTAAACGGAGAAGCCATAAAGTTAAATAATAATCTTAATCAGACCTAGAAATTAGATTAAATTTACTAAATCAAAAAAAAGTTAACTATTACAAAATGACATTTTTAACTATGAATGATTAACATTAAAATTACTTTTATGATTAATTTTTAATATATTTTTTTTTTGTAATAGTGTTGTACAGGCCGTTGAGACCTTTTGCCCGCTTCAACCATGTCTATTTATGCATTCCGATCCGATGATTAATTAAAAATTAATAATATTATATTTTTCTTGAGTTTTTAGTTTAATTTTAGTTTATAAAAATAAAAATAAAATATTACCTTTGAATAAAAACGTTTTTATAAAACTTTACCTAAATTAATAAATGTAAAGTATTGAGAAAATATTAAACGTATGGAAATTTTTGTTTGGAATAGGGACGGTGAGTTGAAAAATCCGACCCTTTCTACGGCACATTAGTGCAGTAATTACTGCACTAAAGTAATTAACTGTCTAGACAAGTGTTTGTATGCAACACGAAACCGAAATTTGCGTATTGATATTTTTCGTTACACAGGAAACATAAAAAGATGTCCATTATTGTTGGGAATAATTTAGAACTCCGTGCAGTGATGTTTTCGCAGTATTCGCGCTCGACAATGGAAACAAAAACGTGACGCTTTCCGCGCGTAAGATATATTTTCTAGGGACCCGCCACCGAGTCATTATCTGTAATATTTACGCGCACCTGTATATGCATATACTTGTAGCTGGTTTCTTTTTCGCCCCATGCGAACATTCCGCATACATTTTTGACGATACACTCATTTTGCCGAACGTGTTTTATGGAAATTTATCGGTGCACAGGCATAGTGCACACGGGGCATATGTTTACACGATCTGGTTTAATATTATTTTTAATCCGGGACAATCTTTTACGACTATAATTTCAGCACGGCCGGCGTTAATGAAAATAACGATTGCCGTATTATGGAACGAGTCGTTGCGGTAAAAGTTTAGACGCATTATCTTAATTGAATAAATATATTTATAGTACACGTGGGCAGAGGGCAGTTACGATTTTAATAGACGACGATAAAATCCCTTCGGAAGAATCACTATCGTGTATAAAGAATTAACATTCCACGCGTGAATGCCTTTACGTCGACGAGCAAATTAAATTTGGAAATCAATACATTAATATACACATTGTATTGTGATATTGTGCGATCGGGCTGCACAAGAAGCCGGAAAACGAGTTGACGCGTATGTGTGTGTGTGCGCACGGATGGCGGACCTACACGTAAACCCGTCGGGTGCGATTATTTCACCGTTACAGCAAAATATGCTTCGATGACCCTGTAAGGAGGTAGAGAGTGGACTGTATATAATTTTAGGGGCGGTTCACATCTGACTAAATTAAGTAATTAAAATTGATGAGAATTAAGTGACCAATAACAAACACAATATTTTATATATGATAAAGCGCAGAACAATTTATTGGCTTGTTTCTGCAATAAAATACCTTACGTACTAGGGTTAGTATATGGGGCGCACAATCACAAGTCGATCGGCGGAAACGATTAAACAAATAAATATATATGGGCGCAGAATAATACAAAGGTACGTCGAATTCGTGACGAATAAAATAATAATAATAATAATAATAATAATAAACAAATGATATCGTGTGCACGACCTGATAACCTGGCTGGCTCGATGATAACACGATGTTGGTGCTGTGATTGGTCTGGAACGACGACGAAACGACAGGCGTTGATTGCGACACTCGCACTATCGTCGAATATGACGAAAAATGTCGACGATACCACGTGCGTACGTGCGGTGGTACGGAAGTAATCCGACTTAGGCGATGCGGTCGTTGATCGAGAGGATCGGGCGTGATACTTACAGATGCAAGATTTATGCACTGCAAAACACGGCACGCGTGGACTGTCCGTTGTCGCGGCGTAGAACGCGGCTCAAACGACAAACATAACAGACGTGACGGTTCGCACTGCGTATAACGGGCGAGCGGAACACGTGGGTGCGCGTCGAAGCGAGCGGGGCTCAATCGCACGGCAAAGATCGGCCGAGCGATTCAAAATATAACAAAATCAGTAATGACGCATCAGACACCAGACGGTCGTACTAAAACACGTGGACGGCGTAAATGACCACGGGTCGCGGGGATCGCACAGCGAAAATCGGACGGGCGACGAAAAAACACGAAAATACAGCTCGTGGTTTGGCACGGGCGGCCGTGACTCGAATCGCACGAAACGAGCACGTGCGCGATGAGTCGGTGAGCACAGGGGCTCGGGTGAGTAGCCAAGACGGCTAGTTACCGACGAACAAAAAAAAAAAAACACTACGCCGGGTGGCTAACGAGCCCAAAACAAAAACGTTCGCAGACGCGGCACGGCGATTAGTTCGGATGAACAAAAACAAAGGCCAAACGTAGAAAAAAATGGCGGACTGACGGCGACCGGACGCCGGATCGCGAACCTGTTCCGTAGACGGTGGAAGAACGACGAAAAACACGCCGGCGGCGGGGTACCGGCGACGGGCAACTTGGCCGCGGCGATAGCGGAGGTCCAGGTTGGACGCTCCGGCGCGACAACGTTGCGGCATATTATTAATTGCGACATGACCGCGCGCAATTTGAATTGGAACTTGTATCCAACATTTCCTCCCCACGTTGAAACACCCAGTCGTCTTTCAAGAAACCATCAGATAATATGCAGATTGAAGTTGAAAGGTCAGATCGTACACATTACAAGTTGCGACACAATAAATACATAAATAGTATACAACATAGAGTAGAAATAAATAATAATATTATAATACAAAAGGGTGCACCTAACACTCATCACCTGATAAACAATAAACAAAAAAAATTAAGTGATTACATGTGATTACGGGGTAGGTTTAGGATTCGACCGGTAAACGCACAAGTTCCACGACTGGGCGCTTGTAGACACCGTCTTGAGTGCGCACGGACACGACACGAACAACATTGTCGGAACCGGGATGGACCTCTATAATGCGGCCGAGACACCACTCGGTTGGTGGTCGGGATGGAGCTTCAACGATGACCGTGTCACCGATCGTTAGGTTTGGTAACGACTTGAACCACTTCTGTCGACCTTGCAATGTGGACAAGTATTCGCGTGACCACCGTTTCCAATATGATTGATGGCACTGTCGGATGAGCTGCCAACGGTTCAAACGGCTGATTGGGACGTCAGTGGTGTCTGGTTCGGGCATGGCGTGAATCGGCTGTCCATTCAGAAAATGTCCCGGCGTTAATGCGTTTAAGTCGTGTGGATTGGAAGAGATCGGTGTGATCGGACGTGAGTTTAAAATGCCTTCAATGCCTGTGGTCAATGTATAGAACTCTTCGTATGCTAGCACCTGTTGACCGATGACATGCTTGACGTGGAACTTGACACTTTTGATGCCGGCACCCCAAATTCCGCCGAAGTGTGGCGCGGCAGGCGGATTGAAATGCCATGTGCAGGCTAGATGCGACGACAGGCGGTCTTGGGCCTTGGCATCACGTAACAACGTTTTTAGCTGGCGCGCGGCACCAACGAAATTGGTGCCGCAGTCCGAGTACATGTTGGACGGAATCCCTCGTCGGGCGACGAAACGATCGAGTGCTGCGAGGAAAGCATCGGTGTTGAGATCGGTGACAATTTCGAGGTGTACGGCCTTAACGGACATACAAATAAATAGTGCGAGATAAATCTTGACCGATTGCGAATTGCGACGGCGGTGCTCCTTTGCGAGGAACGGCCCTCCGTAATCCATACCGACGTGTGAAAACGGTCGATGAGGCTGGACCCGGTAGGACGGTAAATCGGCCATAATCGGCTGCGGGCGGACGGCTTTGTGACGTGTGCACGGTACGCATGAAAAAATGACACGTCGAACCGCAGCGCGACCCGACAAAATCCAAAATTTTCGGCTTAACATCGACATTACTAATTTTGGCCCGCCGTGTAAAAATGACAAATGATAATGACGGATAATTAACTCGGTGAGGTGCGAAGACCGCGGCAACAATATCGGATGCTTCGCGTCATGACTAATATCGGAAAAGCGCAGGCGGCCTCCGACCCGTATGATATAGTTGTCGTCGATGTATGGTGCTAATTGTGCCAAAGACGGTTGTGTTATCATAGATTTATTGTTCAATGCTTTAATCAGATCCGAAAAATAGTATTGTTGTGTACTTTGTACGACGATCAACAAAGAGCGTTCTCGCTCGGCAAACGTGATAGGACCGACGCGGAGCGGTTGTCGTCGTAGACGATGAGACAGATAACGGGAGACGTAAGACAATACTTGTAACATTTTTTCGAATGACGAAGACAGCATTGATTTCGGCAAAAGACCACGGGAGGCTGGATCTGCGGGATTGTCGTTCGTGGGTACGTAGTTCCACACATAACCAGGTAGTAACTGACATATTTTGGCAACCCGATTGGTCACAAAAATTTTAAAATGTTTTGGGTCTGATGTTAACCACGACAAAACAACTGACGAGTCCGACCACGCACGCAGACGAGATATAGACATTTCGGTGGACAGCACAGATTGAACGTGATGAAGTGTCTGGGCCAACAGCAGGGCCCCGCATAGTTCCAAGCGAGGTATGGAAAGCGACTCGTCGGTGGTGGCACTCTTTAGAGGGGCGACCTTAGTTTTGCAGGTGATTAACTGGACGGAAAGGTCACCGGCGGCGTTGACGAAACGGAGATACACGACCGCCGCGTATCCCTTTATCGATGCGTCCGCAAAGCCCAATAATTGAACGTCCTGATGACGAATGACGTCGATGTGACGCGGAAGACTTAAATCGAAAACGAGCGGTACCTCAATACAGAATTGTTGTCACATGGACTGCAGCTCGGGGGACATCGGATCGTCCTACCCGAGTTTATTGCACCATAATAACTGCATGAAATATTTTGCCCGCAACAACATAGGGCCAAAAGCGCCAATAGGGTCGAACAAACGCGCAATAACGGACAACACCTGACGTTTCATCGAAGTAATTTTATCAAGACTGGTATGATACGATAACTTGTCGGTATTTGTGTCCCAATGTAAACCGAGAACCTTTACGGCGTGTTCTTCGCGCGGATCGAACGATAAGGACAGTACGCGGTCATCGGGGGAAACGGACTTGAGGACGATAGCACTAATACTAGTCCACTTGCTCAACATACAGGCACCACTGCGTAGTAAACCGACAATATCTTCCTTCCGACGTAGTAAAAGCTCTTCGGTGTCAGCCCCGATAACGATGTCGTCGACGTAGGCGGCACGAGTAAGGACGTCTTTTGCAAGTGGAAAACGATGACCATCTTGCCGGTCGAGTTCGTGAAGACAACGTATGGCGAGATACGGCGCGCAATTAAGACCGTATGTTACAGTACACAATTGAAATTCGACGAGGTCGTCGGTAGGCGAATCGCGCCAAAATATATGTTGAAATGCCCGGTCTTCTGGACGAATTAAAATTCTTCGATACATTTTGACGATGTTGGCGGACAAAATGTACCTATGCAAACGACAACGAAGTAGAATGTCGCGTAAATCGACTTGAAATTTTGGTCCAGTGCACAATACATCGTTCAGTGAGCGACCGGAAGACGCGTACGAAACGTCGAACATGATGCGAATTTTGGACACGTCACCGTCGGCCTTAAGCACGGCGTGGTACGGAATAAAATATTTACCGGGTTCCGGGGCCGGTACCATGTGTCCTAGCGCTTGATATGTAGACATAAACTTACGGTAAGCAGCATACAACTCGGCGTCCTTAGTCAATCGTTTTTCTAAATTGTAAAAACGTTTCAACGCGATAAGGCGCGAATCACCGAGACCGTGACGCGGGGTGTCTTGCTGTTTAGCTGCACTCGCGAACAAATGACGAAATGGTAACGCCACGCAGAATCGGCCGGTACAATCGCGCGAAGTAGATTTAGAAAAATAGTCGTCGCACCACTGATCTTCCGTCGTTGGCGACGAAGGGGTGGCAGGTTCTTCGACCGACCAAAATTTTTGTAACAAATCCCCAATGGCAGGTGGAGCGACGGCGGTGGTCAGCGTGACTGGAGGTGACTTGCTCGGAGTGGAAAATGAACCGAAAATATTCCAGCCGAGCTGCGTGTCGAGGGCCGACGGTAAACCTGAACGATGCTCCACACCCGCGTGTGGGCGAATAAGATTAGGTAGTATATCTGCGCCGAATAGAGCGTCGATGCGCGACGGAGTGTCGAAGTTCTCGTCCGCGAAACGGAGGTGTCGATATTGTTGACGCACGTTTATCGGCAGCCGTGTGGACGGCATGGCACCGGTAATTTGTTTTAGAATAACTAATTCAACAGACGGGAATAAAAAATCTGGTTCAAAACGGGACGAAAATTGACAACTGGTTACACCTTGAACGCGGGACACGGGATTTTGCGCGAAACCAACGATGTCAGACTGGTAGCGACGTTTCGAAAGTCCAACTGCGCACTCACTAGTCACGACCGAGATCTGTGAGCCACTATCGAGTGATACGCGTACGCTGTGTACTCGTTCCCAAGCGTATTTAATGTACACAATCGCTGTACCTAGTACGACGGTAGAATTGGTGCACGCGGCACCGACAAACGAAGTAGAACCGCCACTAGACGTGGTTGGTTGAGATATCGGGTTGGTGTTCGGAGTCGTATTATTTACAATTGACGTTCGATTTCGTTCACGATGTAGAAAGGTGTGATGACGTTTACTACTGCATGAACGGCACCCTCCTTTTGACGAACAGGTGTCGAGCATGTGCGACGGACACAATTTGTGCGACAATACAACATTTCGGCGTTTTTCGACGGACATTCGTTGAACTTCGGACATTGATAGATATTGTGGTCAGTCTTATCACATGACAGGCAACCTCTCGATTTCGACTTCGTCGATGTTGACGTAGTAGCGGCAAAAACGGACCTTTTGGGCATAAACGTTTTGTGAGACTGCGCCTTAGACTTGACATGCGGTTTAAAAGTAATATCTGGTTTAGTAGAATTTTTTATATTCTCTAATATTCTGCACCGTTGCTGTACGAAATGAGTCACTCGTCGAATGTCGGAATAGAAGAATTCGACGCATTGGACTCGAATAATTGAATCGTGGTCGGCTCGAGAACTCAAGAACTCATGTGGTATAATAAGAAACTTGAAAGGTCGTTGACACCGAGCGCTTTGATTATGGCTACATTTTCTTTGAACGTGTTGATAAAAGATGTCAAAGCCGGTAGCGATTGATGTATTAATTATTAAATTAACAGATATTATTATACAATTTTCATCGATATACCTACATAATATTACATTATTGTCTGCTACTGGGTAAGATCGTCTTCGAAATATTACGTTATACTACGTACTATACTATATACTATACTACGTGCGTTTTACTCACTCGTTGAATGGGCTATACATGTTTAATGTTTCATAACTCACGACATTTTATTTTATTTCTATTTAACAATTCATTAAACTAATTGATGGAATTGTTTCGATTGTGAACCTTAGTAATTTATTGGTTGGGTTTTGTCCTAAGGGGTGGGGGATAAACGCCCAGTTATTCTTAAGTCCACCGGGTGATTTATATCCAACGAGAAACCGAAGAAATAATGTTTATTAAAACATTTAATAACGTTGCGAGTACAACTCGACCTCTTTCGATTGTATTCATTATAATTTTCCCTAATATTTTCGATGTAACAATATATCGTTTTAATACAACTACCACACGATTGTGTATGAGTATACCTCCTACTATCCCATTTTATACGGTCGAATTAATGGTGTACACGAAACCTTAGTGATATTCTATTATAATAATAACTAGTGAAATAATTTTCAATCGTACATTACATAGGGGTCCGTTTTAACGTTATCTCACCCGTTATTCGTATGTATCGTAAGCAGTCTCGGTAGAACTATACAATGTTGTCACGACGAAAATCGTAAGTCACTGTTCAAGCTTATAATCAGGAACGACTCGCTCGGCTGTCATTAATCGTATAAATATTATTATCTGCACATGTGGTGTACTGTATTGCATTGCTATTATTGTTTTACGTGCATTGAGTTTTAGGAATACCGTGTGTACGGAGACCCAGTTCATACTCGTATTATTATTATAATTATATTGTCATAACGATAACAATCGATATTTATTACGGTGTTAACGTTGTCTATCAAACCGAAGGGAGAACGATGATTTATCCTTGTTCTTGGCGCCCATTCAAACGACCAAACATAACACGCTGTCATGTGTCTCTGGATGCCGCGAATTCTACTTGAACCGCCGCCAGATAACTATGTAATTAAAACTAGTTTATTGTAATAGCATAAATCTTCAAAGCGTGTGGTGTGCCGTTGACGTGTGTTTCGCTTGTACTCCGCGTTGTAGTAGTTATCCAGAAACGTCGATTTGTCGGCCCAAGACCCTAAAAATCGACCATCGAGAGGAGTCCGTTGACCGTAATGAATTTCATTCGTTTTCCATATACTGTACACATACGCGGCGGAATGCTAGACACGAAAAATACCAGCCAGTTATTACGACGAAAATATATATTTACCCGAAACACACGCATTACCAACGTTTGCCGTTTGGCTACGAAAAATAAATTGTTCGTTCAATCCAGACCGTTTATGTCTTCATCACGACGTAGAAATCGTTAGGGGTCTTAATAGTTCCTAGGAGTTCTGAAATTAAAATATTCGATTCGCAATGCATGTATCGGTCAGAATTCGAGTAGATATTTACGAGAAATCTATGTATAGAAGTACCGTAGTCTTTATTATGTAGATTTTTCGAAAAAATACATTATTGAAGTATACTTAATTATACATGCTGTGCGTAAATGAAAAGATCGAGTTCGGTACGGTAGAGTTCGACGTACGTAACAATAATATCACCCCGAGGTATACTCGTTTTCATGTTCGTGCGGTTGCTGCTGCTAGAGGTGCCTACACGTTGTTAATAGTATTTAATTTGTTTTAATGTGACCGGTACCGAAATCACTGCGCTGCGGAGGACCAACTCGCAATCGTTCGGTAAACGTCTGCACGACGAAGCTGATGGACGTAAGACGTGTCACAGTGCGTTTTCGTATAGATCGTACACCCGGGACGGGTTGGTCGACGTGGATTTATCATTTGAAATTCAGGATTGATCGTGAATCGATCGCAAGCGGGGTTCGTTCCCAAGAGGATGTGCATCTCGCCCCGAAAGAACGACGACGTCGATGTTTGGTCGACGCGTGTACGAGAGACTTGATCGGTGGCGACGCGCGAAAAATCTATCGCACGTGCACTCGTGACGGACGTCGTTAAACTAAGACCTAGGGCCTCGCACTAACTTGAGGACCTACAATTTGTTAATTTAGAACAATTTGATATTTTTAGATGTAAGAGATTTTACTGCTTTTGCCTAGGGCCTGGGCTATAGCTCGTGATGGACTACGCCGACGATGACCACTGCACCGTTCCGTGAAGTCGTCCGTTCGACCCCCGTCAAACAAGGGTGGCCCTCGATCAAAAAGACCGTGTGTCATTCGTGACCGGTCGCTGGTGGCGCGTCCCGTCCGGTAAAGGGCGCGCGGTGGACTTTTGGATCTGACGCGTATCTGATGCGCTCTCACGACGGAAACATGTCTGGCATCGGCCGACGTGCCCGACGTGTTGCGCGCGACGGAGATTCAAACCCAACCGGTGGCCATCGGGAAAACGACAGTGGCAGCTGGTCGGTCACGAGTCGCGCGACCAACCGTCGAGTACGAGCTGCTTGTCGCGGTCGTGTTCCGCCGCCTTCGAGTACCTGCGAACTCGTGTGATGGGTTCGTCGCGCTTATCCGTCACGTTTCGGTAGGCGTACGGAGTTGTACGACGTTCGAGTGGTGCACTCCATAAACTCTAGTACCGCGTGGCATGATCACATGGCGACCCTTGTGACGGGATCAGGGGAGGAGGGAAATAAACAAAAATGATTCACGTGTCGTTCGGCGATAAACACTAATCAAACGATTTGTGCCGTTCAGTGATAATCATAAATCAAATAGTTCGTTAAATGATTCATACACCGTACAACTCTTCTAGCAGCCCCCCACCTCTCCAAATGGATTCGTGTAACGATCAAATGCCCGTGAGTCTCGTATTGTAAATTATGAAATTTTGTTTTATATACGTATTATTTTCGTTTACCTTTTCTGCTTGTGTACGAACATTTTCAAAGAACAATATTCGATTACGTACCTACAAGAAAGTTTATAAATCAAATGTATTCGGTGAGTTCTTCAGAAACAAAACAAAAAAAAAGAATGAAAATAAGAAAATATGTTATTGAATATTAAATAGTAATCCACGTTTTACGGATAACCGTAATTCAACAAAAACGTTTTCGTTATGTTTGCTCAATAGTGTGTTAATAGGCTTTTAATAAATTACGTACATATTACAAAAGTTTTTTATGTAAATAATTATTACAGAAACAGTTGTATGAGCATCAAAGTTTGATTTGTATTTCAAGTATGTTTACTTAATTTTTTACGTGACCAGGTACACAATACGAATCTGTATTAAAAACAAATTGCATTCATTTAAAGTGTATTGTGGCATTATCTTTATTGTTGAGGTTGAATGATAACACTAAAACTTTAAGTAGTCTACAGTCGAATCACATTTTCAATTGTCTCTTTAGTCTATGCTCTAATGTTGTGAGTTTTTCCAATTTTTATTATTACAAACGTGTATAATCTCCGATAGTTAATGAGATTGTTGTCTCCGTTGTTCCGTTGAGCCTCAATGTCTGTTTATTATTATTTTTATACTATTATTGCTGAGCCAGAAGAGTACTAACTTTCCATATCCATACTATTGACTATCGTCATGCTGTGATTTATTTTTGTTTATCAAATTTCGTATTTGTTATCCACTCACATATTGTTACAATAATTTGAGGTTATTATTTTTCCTATTTTTTCGATTAAACACCTTACATACACAAATACATAAATAAATATACATTTAAGTGTCTTCGCAACACTTTACTAGACAACTATCCTTCACGCGGTGACCCCGATCACGATCTATACTTAAATAGTGAATACTAAGCAATGCTGAGCCAAAATAACAAAAATAATATCTAGACAAGATAATTTTCTAAACAGTCATCCTGATTCAAATCAGATCATTTTTGTTTTTATTTTGATATAGATAAAGAAATAAATGTTTTTAACTAGATACTAAATATAATAGATATTTTCAATTTTTTATTTAAAATTTATAAAAAACAAATATATTTCGTAACTTTTTTAAACAAGTGTTATTACGATGTATAACCATTGATTTGAATGAATCATTTTAATAAGAATTGTCTAATTTGAAACGCTACAAAAATATTAATATCTACATACATGTATCTACTTTGTTACTTCAACAACTCCATTCCCTTAATTCATATTCTAATTAAATAAATTATAAATCTTATAAATCTTATAAATATTTCTTATTGCATATAACAAATTAGAAAAAAATAATTGATACATTCTTAAAAGTATTTAGGCATTGCAAATTTAAAACAAGCTTTTTAACCGTCAATACCGTCAATACAATTCAATAATAAGTTGAAATTGTAAAATATAAGTTTAATATCATATAATATATGACGTTCAAAAAAAATATTAATATATTATTTACGAATATTAATATAATAATATGGTATAGCTTACAAGGTATTTACATTACATTATGCCCTGTGCTATTTTGTTCGATTTATACTTCGACCACCGCTTCACCGAAAAATACCAAAAAAATTATGACATGAAGTCATGAACGTCTATTTACATACATAATTCGTAGGAGTAAAAGCATACTGCTGAAAAAGGATTTTACATAATTTTATAATAACCTTTATGAATAAATATGTATACAATAATGGTATTATTTCTTTGGAACCATTTATACTCGTAGTAATCCACACGTATAGAATCAAAGTAATAATAAATAATAATATATTTTCATATCGGTGATATTTTGTGGATAGTATACCAAGTACCTAATACACGTATTATTTGAATACCTACGTATTTTATATTAACTTTTATGAAAAATATTAAAATGTAAACGTTTATTATTATTTATCAGGAATGGTGTTAAACTATAATAATATTTTGTTCGATCAATGAGAGGTTTATAAAAACTTATTTAATAAAATGAAAAGCTAATAGTAATAATAAATCAATCAAAACTAGAAATTATTTATTTATCTAGATAGGTATTTAGTTCATCTTAGATAACCATTAGATACCTAATGTCTAATTTATCTAGATAAGATAATGATACAGTATTTTTCTAACAATAATGATTATAAGCATCATGAACCAGTGATAGTTGAACAACTCAGTGTGGCTAAATTAAATATATTACTTCAGTGTATATAATATATTCGTACATACATTAAATATTTACTAATTAATAATTCATATTTTGAAGTACAAAAAAAAAAAAAAAAAACTCTAAAGAATGATAAACCAAAGTACCGCGGACACGTTATTATAATTCGTTTTCTACCGCGGGAATCAAAACCAGCCCCATCTCACATTATGCCGTTAGAACTACGGGGTTTCGAGGTTTTCTGAATGATTTATAAAATAATTTATTTTGTGATAATTTTTTAACCGACTTAGTCTTACCCAGAAATGTGTTAACGGATTATCATAAAAGAAGAAACTATTCGTTGCAAAACCAATACATTTTTTATTTAAATATGCGCCAATCCCGTAAATTGGAATGAAAAGAAATTTAACTTACAACCGAGAGGAATTCAGAATCCAATCGTAGAGTTGAATAACAATCTTCTATGTATAATACAATGGAAAATGAGTGGGTATATGAAGTATTAAAATGTATTATAAGAAATAATACGATATAGTTTGTGAACACATAAACTATAGTATCGAGATTTGGTTTTCTCCAAACCAGTTTTATTTTAAACGTCTTGATATGTTAGCCGCAGTGGTCCATCTATATAATCAAGATAATAAATAAAATTTTTTACTAATTTATAGTTTTATTCAGCTGATGAACAAAAGGCAATTACAATATAATTTTATTTATATTTTTCGTTCTTTATATAGTTATAAGAATCTCTTGAATAGTTATTTAGCAAGAGTTTAAATAAATTCAACGTAATCCGATTATCGGCGTCTTAGACGTATCATACTTTTAGAACGAGAATCAAAACACTAATGTAGAATATTTAATGCCACTTTATGATAACGCAATGAAAATACATGTTTAAATACGATGCGATGAAATTTTAGATCTTATGTATATCAAATTAATTATACAAGTGTTATAATACGAGTAGTTACCTAATTCAACATTCTACATCATTACAGACATCGACAATATAGATAAACTGATAAAAGTTAGAATATTATATAAATCTATTGATGATTTTACGTCATGTGAATATGATAATTTATAGTCTAATGTTTAACTAGGCCACCGAAATAATACATTTCAACGTAATATCATTGATATAATAGAAAGGTAAGGTAATATAACAGGAGTGGACTAACAAAAAATGTAGGCCCCGTAAATTTGTTTAAAATGGCTTCGGTTTAGTAAATTAAGAAGTCTTTATTTTTTAACTCTGTTTAACACGTTAACTTATAGTTATTTAGGTAGCAATTTTAAAGGACTCACGCAAATCATCAATGGTAGTCTGCAGTTTTTCGAAGGAGACAAATCAAATGAAATTATTTTGGTTATGATTAGGGCAAAGGAATTATAGCATTTGTACATTTTTTATGCACAATCATAGTACTAGCAGAACACGAAACAAATACATTTCATGTTTTCCCAAAGCTAGTCTTGAAATTTTATTTTGTATATAAATGCTTATTTTTCAAATTTATTTTTATTTTTAGGGCATATTTCTTTGATTTATACTTTTAGATACATATTTTAAATAATTTATTATTTCATCAATAATTTTTCGTCGATGATTTTATTTCATCTAAAATACGTCCAAAATATTGTTGAATTAAAAATAATTTTAAATTTTGACCATATAATATGGAATTATTAAGTGTTTGTAGACGTGTGTTTTTCCTATAAATACGTATTGAGGTTCGATGATTAAATTAATTTAATTTATAAATAGTAAACACGTTTACATCATAAAATTTCTTTAAATATTTTATGAAAAATATTTCATTACCATGACTTTTGTCAATCGTTCTTAAAGATGGCTACATACGTAACTGCGATCTTGTCAATTACGCAGAAAATTTTTTTTATACAAGTACTTATAATTTCTCTATGTCACCACACGGCACAAGTAAGCTTAAAAAATCAGTTTGTGTTTCAAACGAGTTCGGACGAAAACGCGTTCGCTTTACCTGATTTTGCTATAATTTTATAAAAGAAAAAAATTAAACAAGAAACGTGATTTGTGGTGTACAGACATATTAACCAGTCTAGTTAACGGAAAGAAAAACTTTTTCTCATACATAATCATTGAATGAATTAAAAATATATCCTCGTTATTGGCACAACTACCTGGGAATGGATGAATAAACTTATTCAAAACTTTTATCCCTTATCACACCTTTAATTAAAAAACAATTAATCACGCATTTAATAAAAAAACAAAACACAATAATGAGACAAGCTATAAACTCTCATGTTTATTAACAGTATATTGTAAAACATGTTTAGATTTACTTGTACCAACGCGACTTGTACAAGCATGCAAATGAAAATGTCATCAATCTTCATTCCGCTTGCACTATTACAATGCTCGCACAAAATTATCATACAGACGCTCAAGTATGCTTGTTCAAAAATATTGTATTTACGTGATTGTCAAGCTTGCAATTACGTGTGCAGCCACCATAATTAATTTAATATTTTATTCATTTAGTTTTAGTTCTGCCGTCTGCGTATGTGCATCTATTCGTATTTCGTATCAATTTTTCATTTTTGTGCACTATT
Source organism: Sipha flava (assembly GCF_003268045.1). NCBI lineage: Eukaryota > Metazoa > Arthropoda > Insecta > Hemiptera > Aphididae > Sipha > Sipha flava. The sequence goes on from NW_020272782.1 coordinate 70,818, forward strand.
TTAACATTAAAATGTTGAAAGAAAAACAGTCGGTTAAAGAGTTATTTATTAGTATTTGGGGTCGATGCATTGTCAACTGACGATCAAGTCCCATAAGTACTGTAAGTATTGTGACGTTAAAGTAGGATGTGAAACAATTTAATTTTACGTATCTTATTTAGTATTTTTAGACAAAAAGTGGGGTATAATAAGAATCCGATATCTCATATAATAAGAAATTCCATTAGAAGTAATTTCATTTTTTATATGGATACCAAAAGTGACTAATTGTGAGGAAACCCAAGAAACAGATGACTATAATATAATAACTAACCCCGTGATTAACATTACTCCATTATCTTTCGGTAATAAAATAAACTAAACATATTCAGTTTGTAGTAATATTAAACCAATTATTTCATCTAGTTCATTAACGTTGCATGCTAATCAAAATGAAGTTACAAAAATCACCATTAGAAAACTGTTTAGTATCAAATTTTGCCCGATACTTTGCCTATATAAGTACACAAAAATTCAACTGTCACCTATGACAAATTAATTAATCAACTAATAAAGATTTAAATGAAAAAATCAAATTCTTATAACTAATAAAAAAAATATATATAGTTCTTTTGAAAATGATAATATCGGATTTAAGGTACTCTTCATTTATTTTAATAAAATAAATAATCATATTTTAGATATTTTTAAAAATCAATTAGAAAAACTTTGCTATTAAAAAAAATTTCATTTTAAATTAACTCACGAAATAAAAGTGCATGTTTTAATTAATCAATAGTAAAGTGGTAATGATTGTAAAGAATATAAATTATTCATCATTGAAAAATTATGAATCTGTAAAATATTTATAAAAAACCCAATCAATTACTATTACATCACAGCTAAATTGTCAACATTTTAAATTTTAAATAATTATTTATAAATTGGTTAAATTAATTCATTGTTTTTTTTATATTTGTTATTATAAAACTGTTATGATAATATTTATTTATTTGAGTTAATATTATTATTAAGTTTCTATTTATGATTATGTTTATTTATATGAATTTATATTATTATTAAGTTTCTGTTCATAATTATATTTATTAAACTGAATAAATATTATTATTATACAAGTAATTTTCATATTTGTATTCTTAGTCCTTTATGAGTCATTCATACTTATTCTTATATTTTTCTGATATTTTGTCTTACCTACTGTTTAAAAATGATTAGTTTTGGTCAGGAAACGGAATGGAAATTGTTTAATTTAAGGAAGATTATTTGTCTTTACCTTTGGTTTGTTAAAAATTAATGTTTAATATTCATGATTATTGTCATAGATCAATGTACTTTCGACGATTATATAGTATTTTAATAATTTTAAGGAGAGGAGTTTGTTTTATTCGGAATTTCATTTCCGTATAAACACCGAAAACTGTGCACCGCTGTGGTCGGTCGTTTGATTCAATTGTCAAAGAAACTTTCAATACGATAAGAACACTAATTGTATTATATTACTAAATGTATAACATAAAAAATTATTAAATACTATATGAATAAAAATCATTTAAGACAATAAACTTTAATTTATTAAGCTTACTAGATCAAATTTTAGCCATTGAAAATTTTATAATTTTAATAAATAATGACAAGATTTAGAATCTGACACAAGAAAATCTAACATAGTCACCTAATGTCCATAGAAAAACCTTCAATTTTCTCAACAAGCGCAGTACAAGTCACTATAAAAGACATGTTAACAGAATGCCGAATGTATCATATCACCAAAACAAAACATAAACTCTTCGAAACAATTGCCAAAATTCTCAATAACTACTCATAATCAATAACCAAGATCATGGAATTCATCAATGCTGCCGATTCACTATAAAAAGTCTAAAAATAAATTTGAAATCATATAAAATATAAATAATAATTGTGCCTATTATCAATTTAACGTGTAAAATTTAACTATATATACCCTATGGCCTATGCTGTCGAGAGTCTAATCTTATAAAAAAATAAAAAATTATAATAAATAATATTTTTTCTGGCTAATTTAATTTTTTTGAGAAAAATTTTAAGACTTTTGATTTCAAAGCGATCGGTTGTTAGACGAAAAAGTGGCTAGGTTTACTTGTCTACATGGAAAATTTGTGTTATAGATACGAATGCGCACTAAGGTTTACGTACCGAACGTTTGGAAACTTTGTAAAAAAAAAAAAAACGCATGATAGGGATCTAATAGATCGCATCGCGAATAAAATTAAATACATGTAATGCTGATTTAAAAACATTAATTGGACTTCTTTGTCATGCACTGGTAAAAATAATTCTTTCGGTACATCAACGGATGGGTACGTTTTCGCGAAAAACAAAACCATCGACCTCGATATAAATTTCAAACGAAATGCTTCAACGATATGACGTCGTGGGCTGTGCACTAGGAATCATCCGCTGGATGGTTATACACCGTGTTACTGTTATTCCGTCGTATGCAGCACACGACTGAAACTGATAACGCCTCCGTTGACGCATTTACCACCGGCAATTTGCATACGATTTGCAAACACGTAGTGCACACCTACGGTGTGGTGGCGGGTTTTGGGGGTGTGTGTGTATGAAAGAAAATTACGAATAAAATAATACCGCGTAGACCACGTAAATGCGGTCGCATAATACAACACGCGCAGAGCTCGGCCGGGGTATCGCACACGCGCCTCATCCCCACCCTCTTACCTCGCGCTTGCATACGTTTTCCGTTGTCTTTCACTGTATACAGGGTGATCGTCTTGCACGAACCCACCCATGTACGCGAGTACGAGAAAACGCAACTGTGATTCATTTACATTGCTTTCGTGTTGAGAGGAAGATTTCCTTACGGATCCTTTACAGATTTTTCGACTTCTCGCGTACTGTCTTCGATTTTAAACAATCGTGTGACTACATATTATGCAATATACATCTTGAAAAATTACTTATATGGTGATTAATACGCGTAGAGCTTAATTTGCTAACATGTCTTAACTAGCGGTGAACGTGTTTACATAAGCTGCACAATTTTATAAAGTTCGACCAGGATGAGGTGTAAATACGGTATAATATAAAATGTGGAACGGAATATACGGATTTTTATTAGATGTTAAATAGCTCGTGGTTGCTGCCATGCACGTCTTCTGTTTCCCGTCGGAAATGTATCGCCCTGTATGCAAAACGAGCGAATAGAAAGACGGAGGGCTATGGCGAGAGCCTCGTGGCGGAAAGTTACTCCGTTCCGTTCGAGTAAACTTTTCATCGCCGGGAAATCCTCACCACCGTCGTGATATTCTCTTATATCCTTTTCCCTTCCCACTCATTCCTCAGGCTGTACTGTTTTGTCTCGGAAAACTCGCACAAACTCGATTTGCATAATTTCGTTTTGCCGTGCCACCGACGACGACGTAGGTTTTGCGTGCGTGGTTTCACCCCGTCGTCCTACTTCCTTTTACGGGTTTAATGGAGTTATTATTTCGCGTTTATCGCTCGTGACTTTTGCAGCCATCGCCTTGTGGCCGAGTATAAAATATAATACCACCGAGTTACCGACCGTAAGTTTTACCCGGGTCTTTGCAAGAGTTCCGTTTCAGTTTCCACGCGTCTGTTGCAACCGCGACCGGTGTTTGTTGGCCAAATACCGATTTCGAAGATTAGGGACGCGATTTGCGCAAAGACACCGTAACGGTTTAGTTTACTTCCGGAAAATCGTGGATACCGTGCTTAAGAAGGGGGGATGGGGTAGCGGATGAATTTTCTGCGTGTTCGATAAGACTATTGTCTTCGAGTCAGTCGACGGCGGAACACTTGAACAAAACCATTTCGACGGGACGTCATTACCTAATATTTTTTACAAACATACATACATATATATATATATATATATATATATTTTAAATATTTTTAAAAGTTTTGTTTTCTTCCAAAAAATGGTTATCTCATTGTTAAATGATAATGTTAGTGAAAAAAATATGTACGAGTACAGTATATAAACGAATATTGTTATTTTAACCGGTATAGCTGGTACCTACTACTATGTATGTGAGCAATTGATCAAATTTGTTGGAATTTCTGTTTGTTTGTTGAGCGATTACCGTTATAATCATTGATATGAATTCCATTTCGTTTGACGTTCGGACATTATGTTCTCGACACTTTGATGTGCGACACTTCTACTAACTACTCGGTTTGAAAAACAAATACAGAAATTATACGGCATGTAGTTTGCTTGCATTACAATTCGTTTAATGTTACATTTATAATATTTATCGGATAGCGTACAAATGAGTTCAGTGAATTGCGCGGGTTGTAATAAAGGTGGCACGTTATACCGCGTTCATGAACCGATATGAAAAATATGTATACTGATTATGTACCGAATAAACGGCTGACACAATTTGTGAACCGAAAACGGTTTTAAGAATGATTAATTCCGGAAGCTCGTTTTGTCGTCTTTGAAGACCCCTTGGTGCATTAAGCTCGATGGATTTTTAGAGTTATAATGAACAGTGGCCAAATGCTAATGACATTGTAATTGCACGTCGACTCTATGTGTTATTATATAATACACTTTATTTACGTATATGTGCATTGTAGTGTTCGTGTACATCTGTCTTTTTTCATCGTGAGCGCGGCCAACGATAATTTACTATAAACGCAACTGTAATAACAACGATAATAATAATCATAATAATGGTTTTACGAGTACGCGGTGTTTCTAAGGGTTTTGGACATTTCATAACATGTGGCTCTTCTGTAACACCATTAGTGTGGATTAAGGGCTTGCGGGACCGAAAATGTCATTATCATTAGAGTTCACGGTCGTTAGTGTTTCCCGTCAGATCTCCGAGGCCCGGGTCGAAACGCTTCGAGTTTTTGACCGTTCACACCCTCTCAGTCCGACGATGCTTTTTCAAGGTATGTACCGCGCCGCATATTCAAAATTAACTTTATTTCCTGTCGGCACGTATACGAATTGATTAAAAAGTCCTACTGATGAGTACCGGCAAAATAACATGATCGTAAACGAGACGAGAAATATTCGTGTATGTGTGTGTATGTTGTATTATCGGTTTAGTCAGATGTATAGCAACCCTCGAATTAATCGAAATCATCGTGCACGCGTTATACTTTCAAAATTTTTACGATGAGGAAACAAATTACTGAAGTAGGTATACCTCGGTATCGAATTAAAATCGTATTATAAAAATATTATAAGTTAATTATTATTGTGGAATGCCATTTGTTATAATTTATAACAGACGGCGTACCATATTAAACTTCATTTTTTGAATCATTGAAAAAAAGTGGAACCGAAAAAATAAAACACAAAAATGTCCCGATCATCTAAATTTTGCGCGTGTATCTCCTGATTTATCCGCTAGTCTCATGAAAATGTGCAGAGTGCCACAGTGAAATGACCGAATGACTGTTAAGTTTGCGTGAGAAGTATTCGGTCCTTATGCGCTTGTACGGAATATTTTTCATTGCATACATCCATTCAAGTAGATCAGTATAACGATTTGCGTACAATAGCAGTACTTTAGCGTTTCTAGCATAGACAACTACCAAACAATATAATGATATGTCACTTGAAACCATAATCATTATAAACGTACAGTTTGGACTTGTACGATTTGAACAGAAATTGCTGTATTGTAAAAGCCCAGAAAAACTCTTACGAAATAAAATTTTACGGTTTTCTTTTTAATTAGTATTCAGGTATCTACGTATTCTTTTAAACAATAAACAATATCTAACAATATACTGAAAACTTTTTTGCTTTTTCTTCTCGTATTGAGTACTAGAAACGGGCGTACAACGTTATAAAATATATTTCGATTCTTTTGAAACAGTCACGAAATATGTATTATTCGTTCATATTAATGATATAAAATTGAAAGCATTAGAAAAACGATTACGGACCAATATCGTACAATAAAATCGAATATTTTGTACTTAAATATATATTTAATTCAACAATTGTTATATTCTTTTCTTATTATTATTATTAAAAATTATTTATCTTACTATTAGCTTTATCATATATATGTATATGAAATGTATTAATTCTCATTAACATTTTGATATCTACTAAAAATGTAATAATTTACCTTAGCAAAAAGTTATACACGGTTTTGTACTCGTAAAAAATACACCTCTATTTCAGTACTTAATGGTAAAACATGACAGTAAACCTTTTAAGTGGATAAACGCTGCTATTATATTTGAACTCTCTAAAATTTGGTGTTTTTTTTTATACATTGAAAGAATGCTTCTGGAACAATAAAATCATTTTTTTACGAACCAAATATGTATATATATATATGACTATGAATTTAATAAATATTAATTTTTTATCACCAGAAAAAAAAATGAAATAAAAATAAACATTAATTGAACAGAATAAAAATAAAAGATTAATTAATATTGTCATACGTTTATATATTATACGATATGTACGTATGTGTGCGTGTGCGTGTAATTCATGTTTTTTCACGGTCTGGCTCGGCGTTTTTTGATCCAAGCAAAACTCATTGAAACTATAATCGCATACTCAAAACTTTGACGTTTTTTTCTTATTCCCGTCTATCCTATACGATTCGAGTATAATTGATGCAGTATAAAATTAACGACCGACGAAACAATGGAATTCTTGATTATCATATGTTCCGATGTTCGTGTATAATAGTAATACAGATCTATCTCTCTCTCTTTCTCTCTCTATCTGTTTATATATATATATATATATATCACTTTATTTCCATTTCTATCTGGCATGTATGCAACATTCATAAAAGATATAAAAAATAATAATAATAATACATTTGAGTCCAACGAAATATATCCGACGCAATATTTACCGATCGTTATAATCGTATTATTTTTTTTTCAGTTTTTAATTTTTTCTTCGGCCGTTTAAACGATATAATAATAACAATAATGAATGCGTACCAAGTCCCCTCACTCTTTAAAACGTGCCGTCTGGTAATTAAATGACATAGCCTCTGTCAAGAATATTTCGGAGTGTATTCTATGGGCGCACACAAGGGTTTATAAAATTATTTTTTTGGCTTATATAAATTTTATAAACTGGTTAACTTTTTTTCTTTTAATAATATCCCCCCTTTTTGTATTTAAATTATATATCTTTCAATATTCTGAGTTTTGAAAAATGTTAATGTCCTAAAAATAATATTTCCCTACACATAGATTTGTTGTACCTATGTTAATAACAAATTTTATTTTTCTTAAAAAAATACTATTTTATGCATAAATAATAATTCATTTTATTATTAAGTAATCTTTGGTGTAATAAAGATATAGTTAATATTTAAATCATTACTTTTGGATTCGCACAAATTTAATATTTCATCAAAAAATTGTAAAATAATTGGAATATTGATATAGTTTTCTTTATGCGTCGTAGCTTCAAAATTATATATATAAAATCATATATTCATATACATAAATAATTAAAAAAATATAGACTTATTCTAAGTTTTTATTAGAAAATGTAATCCATAAATAAATTTTTTTTAAAAAAAACATGATAATTTGACGTTTAGATTAAAATAGGACGTTGTACGAGCAAATTATATTCAGTTTTTTATAATTAAATTTGAATAGCTTTAAAAGTTCCTGTTCAAATTTTGATTAACTTATATACGAGTACATTTAAATTCCAGAAAACTCAATTAAATTATTATTTATGCAATAAAAAAAGTGTTTTTATTTGAAAAACAAAATTTAATTTTACCATTAAGTAATTCTTAATAGATAAAGGAAATCTATGCTTTAGGAAATGTAGTCGATTGGTGTACAGATAATTAGGTATTAATAATCAGATTTTGAAAGATAATTTAAGGACAATAAAAGGGTAATCATACTTAAAAATCATTTTGTATTTATATATTTAAGATACTCCTTTTGATGTTTTTACAACAACGGTATCGCGCATGCAAACAATGTGAAAAGTGGTACGTTTTCTTTTCATCTTGCAGTTTACGCCACCGGGCATCATAGATACACCATTACACATCTGTGGCGGAAGATAGGTACGGGGGTGGTTTTAAATTATTGTATTTTCGTCTTTGAGAATTTGCTTTTGTACGCGCACCGAACGTTATATCGAGAGGCAAGATAAAACGGCATATGGTTTAGACCGTCCTGATTAAGTTTTACCTCATAACGCATCCGTGTGCTGAACTTAAGAGAACTTTTAACACAGGTCAACTTGTAAAAGCATCACACCATTTACTGCACGTGTGGATTGAATCATATTGTAATATGTATCATGGAGTTCGTAAAATTTTCCTTGGCGCACCTAATTAATTAACCCTGTTAATCTTTCACAGACGAGTAACTTCGAAGGATGTGAGGGAGGGGGATTAACAACTATATCACAAGAATCATTTTAACAGCAGGTATGATGTTTTATACACCGACCGATGGGTTTTATCAATGCTTATCTCTAAACCTATACCTATGATTGGGTACTATAATTGGTATTATAATAAAGTCTCGTATTCCGCGAACGACAAAAAATACAATATCTTTAAAAAGTTATATATTCAGTCGATAAGAAATATGGTTAAAAAAAATAATCCGTAACCTTTTAATATTTCATAACGTATACACGCGTATGTATAATTATTTTATTCCTTTCTGCGAAGCCAAGTTCTGTCGATTTATTTTACATAAACAAGCAACTGCTATTACTGTTAATGTTTATGGTTAGAATTGATTTTTGTGAATCAAATTATACGTCTCGTCCCGGCCTTCAGCGTATACGAATTGCTGTTCGTCTTTCGACAGTAATTTGTAATTATGATGACCCGTAATACACGTTTGCATACGAAACGATTGTAAAATTAAAAAAAAAAAAAAAAGAAAACATGTGCATGTAAACGAAAAATAACGTCAAATGTGATAGCATGTACACCTTTATCATAAACGCACCAAGATCGTCCGCCTTTTCGATGTTGCGAATTACGATTGTTGTTCTCATAAAACAATTAATTACAATTATACGGTTCTCGCATGCTCTCGAAGCAGTTATAAAACCGCAGAGTCGTAATCGTCAAACGAAAAACCCGTGAGCGTATATTTCGTTTAATTTTCAACAATTCGTAAACACTTTGGATTTGCATTTAATTTCAATACGATTATTAATTTATCGATCCACAAAAACCGCATTTTATGTTGTTTCGTTGAATGATATGCCCATGATTTAATAATATTGCTGTCGTTAAAAAACAATAACCATTATAAAATCGCGTAAGATCTATAAAATATTTTGTACGACTATAACATTATTTACTATACATTTATTACACAAAAACCAGGCACGCGACCAGGATTTTTGTTCGAGGAGGATCACCAATTTTTCATATTTTTTTTTATATACAAGTAAACAATAATCATTAATTTTTAAATAATCACTTTTTTTTTTTTTATTATTATTATTATTATTTTTACCACATAATACATAGTAATCAATAGTACATTGAATACACTAGAATCCATAAATCTAAAAATAATTTTCAATGAAATAATCGATCGGCGATTGACACAAACACAAACAAGTTATCATATACTATTTTATTGAAATATAAATGTGTATCAAATATAATAATAATAATAATAATAAAATAAATAAATAAAAATAATCATTCATCATAGTAATAATTATTATTTGTGATAAAACAACAAGCTATAGTAATATATAATAATCGAATAAACAAAAAAAATTGTTGGGGGGGGATTTCAAATCCAAAGCCCTCCTAGATATGCTGATACTACGCAGGTATTACTTAAGGAGTGATTATGTTTTCAAACAGAAAAATTTCAAATCTTCAAGCTCAGGATCAGGAGAAAATTCAAATAAGTTATCACCATTCATAACGATAATAATTAATGGAAATCATAGATTGAAAAAATCCAACTGTACCCATTAAACACGGATTCAAGATTAGCTCATACATCCATTAATAAGAGAGAAAAATGATTGGACCAAAAATCTGGAGTATAAACTATTGAATTGTTAAATATATATTTGGTGTGTCATCAAAGCAAATAAAAAACGAATACAAGAAATTCAACTCAAAAAAGTCTTAAAAGATAATTTCAAATTAAATAATGCAAAAAGATTTACACACATATTTTGTAATTTGATTTTTAGATAATGTCTTCGAAGACACAAAAAATGAAATGTGTAATCAGTGTAGAATGTGGGTTTTTTAGTTTAAAAACCGCTAATAATAAAATACATGGAAACAATGTTCGTATACTCTGTTAATTGTTTTTGAAATTATTATAATGTTACTTGTAGTAAAATATTTCGATGAAATCGATGAATCGTATATAAATGTACATTAAACTAGAAATCTATCAGCGTAATCAATGTTTAACGAACAGTATTGAAAAATCCATGTTAACTTTATAAATAATTTTGTATCGTTGTTGCGATGGTAAAACAGGCGTAATTTTAATTTTGTACCACTCGAAAACGAGATGGTGCGTAGGAACACGTAGTGTTTTATACCGTTTAACAGCGGTATTGTTTGTTTTTTAGCATTAGCGAAGAAGGCGCAAAAGTATATAAAAAACGAATAACATATTTTGTTTTCATTAAACGCGCTAATATACTACGCTTATTATGTCCATTAAAGAAACACGAATCCGCTCCCACGATACTATACGCGTAAGTAATGTTCGCAGTGAAATCATGACTATTACTTCTCGATTCGTATAATAAATGAATGCAGGCATTATACTACATGTGGCGCACAGACAGCGGTGTCTTGGGCTGCAGTAGAAATAATTGTATAATGCGGTCTGTGCTTGGTTGTCGTTTGGAAGTAATGGGTGGTATTTTTTTTCATGCTCGGCGATATCAGTTTGAAGGTGTCCCTCTCAAATGGCAGTCTTCGTCGCGATCCGGCGCGTAACACACAATCATCGGAGACTTGAATAGTTACAACTCGATCTTGGCGACATATTGAGTACCAATTAAATAATAATATAATCAATGTAATTAAACTTCTATACAAACCATTATAAGTAACACGCTTCCGGCTAACCCACGATAAGATAATTTGCATTAATCGATTTATTTTATTTTTATTTCGGTAGGTTGTTTCGTTGCAAGTTAAAAACCAGTGACGTGATATAATTATAAAATAATTGAACATTCGTGTAGTACACTGCAGTGTACCGCAACAGTGAGGAGTATTATCCGGAAAGGTTTAAAACATTGTATGTTATTATTGTTGTAGCAAAGAAAAACGTTTTGAAAAATAATACCTAACATCACTTTTATTCTAAACACACCGATAACGGTTACTCGTCGTGATGAATTATTACATAGCCGTCTATAACCAGTCGAACAGCATTATTAACAAACTATTTTTATGTTTTAGCAAAGCGATGTCAAGACAAAATGCAATTGGAACCAAAAACGATTTTAAAAAATCTATTAAATTTCAAAATAGGGGATGATGATACAATATTTCGTCAGTATCAGCAAAAAAAAAAAAAAATGGAGACTATCCGGATATATGAATTTGCTTTTTATAAAACTTATAATTATTTTGATGTCTAGTAGAACAAATTATTTTATTGTAACAACAAATTAAAGATTTTATGAATCTCAGAATAATTATCAAAACTGATATAATATAATATAATATATTGGTATAATTTATTATTAGTTACCAAAATAACAGTTTATTAAATTATTGAATTTATTTTATACTTCTATTTAACTTAATTTAACTGCATAACCTTTGAATAGTTATTTAATAAATATATTTTTCTGAAGATAAGTTCAATTTATATTACAAAATCATATATGAATGATAAAATAATAATTGTTATCCTATTTAAACGGATAAATTATTTTACAATTATGAAATAAAAATCTGAGTTTTTGAACAGTAAAATTATAAAAAATAATCCGGAAAAATCTGAATAATTCGAATTTGTCAAATCTGGATATGCTCATCACTTATGCGAACTTTTATAAATTTAGTGAATGCCAATGGCCATAAACGCCGAGACTTATTTATTAAAAAAAAAAAATTTAAAAAAAAATAGTTACCAACATTGAAATAAAAAACTCACGAGTAAACTTGTCAATTTTTTACAGTTACGTTGTTGCCTTTAAATTATTTTCATTGTTTCGTTAAATGATGTATAAAACAATAGGATACAGAAAAAAACCCTAATAATAATAATAATATTGCCCTCGATATAATCTACGTACGATATGTTTACAGTTGATGAACATCATAATAAATTTAAAATTAAACAAAAAATGGCTTTTGTATACGTAAGTATATGTATGTGAGTTATAACTAACTCGAAAAGTTTTGATTTTGATTAATGATCTTTTGTTATTCATTTTGATTTGAAATAAATTTATTTTGATATGAAATCTGTTTAATTAATTTGTCACTCGTCCAGCAGGTTAGCACAATTATTGATCACAAGTATTCACATGGTTTTTTGTAATTCAACTGACAACACTGCAACTGCTTATCTCCCACAGTGTATGTAAATGAATGGCTGCACGATTCTATTTTGTGCATTCGTCGAAATGCAGTTGGGTTTCATTATAAGGGTTATAATATAAATTTTTTTTTTTTTTTATATAAATCGAACTCCGAGTACGCCATATCGGTTGACAGAGTGAACTACTATACTATAGAGAATATAATTCGCAATATTATTCGTGTCGGATCGGATATCGTATTTTAATTATCGCATTCCGACCAGGAGATTTGAACGAGAACAAGAACAATGTCCAACGCGTACTTTGCGCTACGGAGGCGATTTAAATCGAATTATTTCCACGACCGCTTTCAACGTAATTGACCGAGGTTTGGTACCGACATGGTATTAAAAATACGCATAAACGAACGTGAACCACACAATTCAATTCCTATTTTCCATGCGCGACAGGTAACGTTGTTTTCCGCTTCGAGACGCTGCGGTGTTTCCGATCCGTAGATTTTTCTCCGATTTTTCATTACGACCGATAATACTGACGACTCCTGTTGCTGTGACGCCGCGGCGCTCTCGTTTGCACTCGGACGTTTACCGCGACCAGCCGTATCGCCGCCGACCATCGATTTTATTCTATCACATCATTACGCGTTATCGATCGATTACAATAAAACCGTTTTCGCGTTTATAATATTGTGGCGCGCTCCGTCCTATTACTTAATATTATTATATTCGCCCAACAACCGGCGGCGTGTTTTCCTCGGTTGATGGTTTTATTTCTCGTCCCGCGTCTATCTACGCGTCTGCTCGCGATTCCGTTTTGTGAAACGCACGCGATTACTTATGAATTGGTACGTATTTAAACCCCGCATTATCGATCCAAATATCAGAAAAACGTATCAAAACTTATCGATAGACCGCGCAACGTTCACAAAGCCGATTTACTGTATCGATATATTAACACTCGTCGTAATAATTATAATAATAATAGTAATTAGGTTAATACGCTCCGGACATTAGATCGGTTATTTTTCGTATGGAATAAAACGTAATTCCTTACAGTACAATACCCACACGAAAAAAATATATATATAATATATTATGCTCCGCGTTATTAACATAAGCAGTTTAATTCATCGCGAGAGCGTTTTCACGATTTAATATATATATGTACCTATTTTTTTACTTACTTAAATTATTTTTTTCTACTTCGTTTCGAAATCGTTTACCGCACGTGTTGCAACGTCTCTCCGACGAGGATGTAGTTGGTAGCGGTTGCATTTGATTTTCATGCGGTGCGCATCGCGTGCGTTTTACGACGATTTCGGCTGTTGATCGAACGAAACTCGACGGTTTTATACATGGTAATTTGTAATAAAACCATACAAATTTGTGTTTTTTATCTATATATTTACGCGTACAAAACGGTTGTAATAACGCACTGGATATTATAAGGACATCAGTGCAAAAACATCGCCTCGCGTCATTCCCGTTCGTTTCCCTTAACTCGAACGGACAATTTCATTTGTAATAATTTGGGAGAAGGACGACGACGACGACGACGACGATGACGACGGTGGTAGCAGTCGTGGCGGCGGCGATGGCTATGGCGACGATTCGTACAGACGGATATCCCGTGACATGATGGATTAGACAACGTCATAAGCCGGGGTTGCTGCTGTTAGTCGTGGAAAAACAACAACGCGGGTAATTAACTGTTGATTTACGCCGTTGGCACATTCGGAGATTGAGTGAGAACTATACGCGCGCGGAGAGGGAATTGAAACTTGCTGGGTAATTTATCACGTCCGCACGTTCGTAAAATTAAAAAATTATATATATATATACAATACACTATTTGATTAAAAAATAGAGAGAGACGAAAAAAAATAAAAACATCCTTTTCCTTCGTCCATTAGTTTATTATTATTATTTTTTTTTATCCATCGAACATTGAGATCTAATAATATTTCCGGTTTATAATTTTTTTTAATCGACCTGCGAGTAAACAATTCCACGAACGCGTACGATTTGGTAAAAGTAAAAGTATGTCCGTCCATAAATTAAAATCTATTTTAAATAATTGTTCATTTATTTATGCGATTGTCTAATTTTAATGCTGTAAGTGCGATGCGCTCATTCTTTATTTTATTAGTTCGGTTTAAAATGCTTTTATTTTTTAAAAATCAAAATAAACATTTAGAACGCAACTGTGAAATATCAAAAAACCATATAAAATATTTATCGACTGTATATGTAATATTGAAATAAATACTAAACGTTTTATTACTTTTCTACGGTACGCGGTTTTAAAGCACTACATTCAAAATAACAAACGATGGAAATGACGCATATTAGAATCGGTTTGAATTATATTATATATAGTTTATACGTATGCGTTGCGAAGAACTAACATATTGTGTTTTAAAAGATTGCTATTGGATTTTCAACGAGAAACGATTGTATACATTATGCTTAATTTATTTAAATTATCTGTACACAATACCGATGGATGGTATTTACATACGATCGTAGAAAAATTCGTATCGCATAATTATTAGAAACCATGTGTTTAAGCGTAAACGTTGTATTATTACTTGTATAATATATACCATTAAGTTTTTTCCACACGTTTTTATGTTTATTGAATTATTACGCACAGCAATATATTATAATAACATGGCGTTGGTGTAACGTGTACATATTCGGAACCTATGACGAACGTAAACACGAATAACAGCAATTATTTATGTATCCGTGATGGCAAAGACTTCTTTAAAACGTTTAGGAAAATCAAAACGTACTCAAACGGACTAGGTTAGTTTCGTAAAAGTTCGCAGATTCACGTGCCGTATAATAGATGCATTAATTTGAAATATTTTTGCGATGAACGCACAGTAGCTACCTAGACGGTAAGTAGTAACCAGTGGTGTATACAAAAAATATTTTCGGGAGGGGCTAATATGAATAGAGTTAAATTACAACTTCTATCGAAGAATTACTAGCAAGACACAGTAGGTACTTATCTAAATTTAATTTACAGAATGTCCCAAATCGATTTGACGTTGGACGCAAATTCTAAATAAGCATAAAGCACCATTAAAATAATTTTTAAGTTTTTTAAAACATTTCGAGGAGGGGGCTATAACCCACTTGCTCCCCCCCTATATATGCCACTGGTGGTAACTATAATATCAGAGACGGGTAGAGCTGCTGTATACACCTCGTCGTCGTGGGACCCACAATCAGACAGGTTATATATCAGTGATAAATATACGCGCATTAACGCATACGTATTCGATCAGCCATTTCACGAACGGTTTAATATTCAGCGTCGCCGAGCATTAACAGTGCAACGAAGTCGGGTGGTGACCGGTTGTACATGTGATATTCAGGGAAGGTTTTCCGGTCCTTTTGAACGTATTTAACCGTAGCTTGGGAGCATAAAAGAAATGATCTTAACAGAACAAATAAATATAGACCGATTTAGGGGTTATTAAAGTTTAATACAAAATACTAATTACTACGACTATAGATCTCTAGAGCGTGATATGGGATTTGATCAGGGCCGTCTTAGGCTATGCAGGGGCCCATGGGCACCTGGAGCTTAAGGGGCTTTTTATTAAACCAAAAAAAGGTGAGTAAAAACATGAAAGGTTTTTTTGTACGGTGACTTTTGTATAACCCAGAAGATATGAGTTATTAATTTTAAAGAAAAAATCTTTTGGGATAAAGGGATTAAAAAGTAAAATAAACCTAATGCACAATTATTTATTTGACACTAACATCTGCAACATTGCTATTTATCAAAAAAATGTTTTCTGTAATTAAGAATTATTTGTTTATGTTTAAAATTGAAAGTTGTAATTCTTATTATTTGAGGCCCCCAGCCAGATAGGGGCCCTGGGCACTTTCCCTAAGTGCCCATAGGGTAAAGATGGAACTGGGTTTGGCTACATCGGATGGTAGCCGTGGCCGAACCGCCGTCTCTTGCTTATTCGGCACTAGCTGTCCGGTTCGCAATAGTGAAATATGATATATGCTCTAGTTGAGACGCAGTATCTGCTCAGCTAACGTACATATTACATGTGTAAACTAATAATCATGTAACAATCGTTACAATCGCACCGGTCGATTCGAACTCTAATCAGTTAATCCGAAATCGATAGTCGATAACATATCGTGTTCATAAATCGAACGGTGTATTGCGACGGTCAGACGGATCTGTTCGCCTCGGTGGAACGAGCCTCATAGCACCGGGTCCTATCCGCGTACCTACCTACCACGCCGAGGTTACGATTTAGTGTACCGAAAATATCCGAAAACGTACCTGTGCATCCACGTCGTTAGGTTAGATGTGGCACTGGGTAGAAATGTAACGAGTGATATGACTCGAATGTCGGTTTTCTCCAAATTGCGCTCGGTGGTTCTGACGTGACTCCGTGTGTTCGCGAAACGTTTAACGTCGATTTTTGATCTAAGTACGGAAATCTCGAAAACCGAGAACACGTACTGCACGATTGCCCAGCGATTTTGCTAAGCGTGTTGAGATAAAAAAAAAATAGAATAATATGCAATAAGCACATAGATACATTACTTGTTTTCTCTTCCCGGTTTTTAATAACCGAGTAGAAATGTCTGTAGGGGCAATATCGGACGACCCCGTACGATGTCGTGCACAGATAATGTTTTTTCGACCGTTCACACCTAAGACGACATTATTATTATGAAACGCCCGGGCCAAAAAAAAAAATATAAGCACAAAAACACTATTTAGAGAAAACTAAAAATAAAAAAATCTACGCTAATTCTTAACGTGTTATACGAATAAATGAAAACGAGCAAATTTGTTAAAATAAATATGACGAGTTTTATTCAAATGTATAAGACGGCCGATGACTTATTTTCTTTTTCCCGTAGGTTTTATGAAAAATCTCACCTTTAAGTAGCCAATCGATAAAGGTTTTAGTAATCTACATGAATATGCGATAAAAAAAAAGTCGTTGAAATGGACCCACCGCCTTATTGCACGTTACCCTCTTGTCGTATGTTCCATCCGTTCGGTTTGTCGGCAAGTATGACGTTACGCGTATTTGTGCGCAAATGACGGTCGTTTCGATGATAATTATTGCGAATTTTTTCACGGCAGGTACCCGTATTGTAGTGTTATGTTATTTGTACCGTTATATCAGAGACGTAACCAGTGGAGGGGTCCATGGGGTCCGGACCCCCCTGCCCCCCGAAATGTCATCGACGAAATTTTTTTTTAGAATCTGAATGGGACGAAAATGCTAGTGTTTTTAAAATGATACGGTTAGCACACACATAAATATATATGTATACATAAACGGTAGACCCTCGTACAAACTAAGCTCCATGATAACCATGTTAATAAGAAATGGCACTGTAATAATTAGTAGGTACCTACCTAAGTTATGATAGATTTGTAGTAAAATAATCATGATTGTCCTTTATCATCTGACTAGATCGTAAATTTTATTTTATTTTTTTTTACTCGACCCCCCCCCCCCAAATAAAATCCTGGCTACGTCCCTGCATTATATTTTCTATATATATATCTAATCGCCGTAGTCTCGAAGAAAATTTAATAATAAATAATCACTAGAGCTGGTTGTGATCGATGCGCGATAAGATTTATCATACCTTCGAGACGGACTTGGTTGGACGTCGAAACCCGTTACGCCGCACGTACACGCTGTACAACAATGCCGTGGTCATTATGATATTGAGTTTGGCCGGTTGGCGACGGTTCGGACGTGTAGGAGAGAACTCGCATCGGATACGTAACGCCACAGCGTTTCCCGAACCTCTTGGGCGCCGACCACTCGCGTTCGTGTGCCGCTCGGGGCGCAATACAATCCCTTTTCTTTTTCGCATATTCTTCCCGTCCCTTCTTCTGATCGTCCGAAAACGTGTAACGCAACGAGAACACGATTCTGTTCGCGTACCGCAGATCGAGTAAAACACCGAGCTTACGTGCACGGCAGAGCCGCTCAGATCGGATCGTACAAAATACGTACACGGGAAACCATTAACGCGGAATGATGTGTGTGTGTGGGGGGACGATGTTGAAATACGGCCAGGGCCGGGGACGTACACCGCCGCGGCGCACCGGGACCGCGCGTTCGGTCGGCAAAACATTGGTCGCCAACCAGTTTCGGACATTAATCACGGCAACGCTTTGAAATTAATATCGGCTGCGCGCGGAGACTCGTCGATTTATTATTTTCACCGACGGGTACACGCGCCGTCGGTGAAACGATTATTTTAATTAAACGCGTTTAAGTATTGACAAAACGACGTCGACTTGTTTACACAACCGGTCGTGATATCCGTGTTCCGAGGTAATTAAAATTATAGAAATACGTTTATGTCCGTATTCGGTCAAAAAATAAACAATCTGAAATCGTTGTTTGGTACTTGGATCGGTTTTACCGCGCGTTTTATATTTTCGTTACATAATATCATAATTTTTTGATATCGTAGTAGTAGTACTTAATAGAAGTAATACTTATTTTTTTTTTGTGTCTTACACTCAAACACCTGTGTGTACGTGTTAAAAAATAAATATGTCTTTGGTGTAATTTTTTCGAATAAAAATAAATTACTTAATCGATATTTTATTTGAATACGTTGTTCGACGAGTCCAAACAATGTTAAAAACATTTTAATTAACGGTGGCAAATGACTTATTGCGCCCGTATACATAAAATAATAATAACAAATATTATAATTATACAAAAAAAAAAAACAAAAACTAAAAATAAAATTAAAGAAAACTAATAGTACTTACGTACGAATGAATATGTCGTTATTGTAGCTGGTGTACTACGACTATATTCTATTGACTTTCAACGTTTATTTCAATATTATACTTTAATGCATTTTTTAAAAAACGGTATTACCGTCCATTTGTTATTATATAATAGCGTATTTTCCATTTATATTATAATATATTATTCTACAACGTACGAATCGACTTTATTCCTTGTTATTATTGTTATTCCCGACCAATACGTTTATTATTTCGTCCGTAGTTTGGTGGGTCGTATAAAAATTCAGTTATTGATTAGTAATCAGATTTTATAGTGGTCCGTGGACATTTTTGTAACCCCAATTTCCTTTTATTATAAACCGTTGTAGATACTATAGCAATTTCGATTCAGTACTACGATATCCTCCGGCTCCCTGCAACCACTTCCTCACCACTCCTACCCACGACTCGATCAGCAAAGTCTGATAAACAAATTTTAATACGATCCCATTATAATATTATTCAGAAAACGTTTTTAATCAAATTTTGCTATTAACATAGTTCCGAAACATATTCAAACTGATAAAAATATGCTAATATTATTCCGTTAGTAAGAAAATTACGTTAGAAGGAACAATAATGGAAATATTTTTATCATCAAAATATTTAAACGATCGTCTCAATTACATTTTGCATATTCTATAACAAATTGCTTCCGTTTTAACGGAATTTATAACAACATTTTAGTATACATAGTTATTATTAGTAATAAATATCTAAAAGTGTAATTATAAGGCTACATCGAATTATAGGAAACGCATAATTTAATATGCATTTTGAACTTCATTACTAAAAGTAATCATAATACATTAATGTTGATCTCGATGTCACTATAGATAATATTTTAACAGGATATTATTCTTAAGTAGTTTTTTTTTTTTTTTTTTATCAAATCGCAGTGCGTAATAGTATAAATCAAATGAAAATGTGAAACGCGAAAAAATTATACTTTTTAAACAATTACATATTATTTTAAACCAATAATTTTGGTTTTACAACAGAATATATTTAGTTAACTGAAAAAAATAATCGTTCGTTATTTTGGGTGTACACGAGCCGATGGTCGTAAGCGACGAAAACATTAATTTGGCCACTGCATCATAAAAAATGCAATAACACAAAAAGCAGTATATTACGTACCATATATTATTTAATGTACAGTTTTGCAGTACCTACTCGCAATAGTATACGTTTAGCGAGACATAATGAAAACATAGTTTCGACGTACGTTAACTGCGGTTAAGGTTAAGTATGAAAAGTTTCATGAAAGGGTAGTAAATTACTCCCTTTCGCAAAGTAAACTATGATTTCCGTCGTTACCGAAGTTACGATAGAGAACATAATATATTGTACTACAGCGATAGGATATCGATCGTCGCGATATCACGGAGATCGGTTAATTGTATAAAACACGTGTACGAGGTTCTTTTTTCTATTCGATTCGTTATATTGTTGTACAGTCTCATTTTGCGCGGATCGCGTACAACGAAAAACTGAGCCCGTAGCATACGTGTATTAAATTATGTTAAACTTTGTCTCCCATGTTCACGTAATTACGTGCGCGCACACACACACACACACACACACACACACACACACCACACACACACACACAACATAAGAGTATAGGACACGTTCCATGTATTTTACATGTTATGATAAAGTCACAAATAATGGTTAAACATAGGTTACAGCCTTATTATCCGATTGATCTCGGTAAGTTCTAAAATACACGAAATTACACGATAGTAGTTTGGGCTCTTACAGACGAGATGTGGGAAGTCTTAGGATGTACAACTATTTTCGGTAAGAGATATACTGTTTAGACATGATAATATTATTTTTAATTAGGTATCATTAATCTAGGTTTAACAGCCATTCGTACTTTTACCGTAAAATATATAACTCTATAACGTTGTCACTGGTCACTCGTTTGTGTACGAGGCGTTGACTGTTGCCCGAGCTCGTTCTACCGTACACGTCGCGTTCGCATCTGCACCCACTACGGATGCGAATGTCGTTGACGTGAATGCAATCGAAAGTAAAGCTGTTGGCTAAACAAATTAGTAATTGACTGATTTAAAAACGGTTTTTTCGCGTTTTTCGTCCCGTTACGTGACGTACGTGTTTATAAAGTATGATCGATGACACGATCACGTGGGGAGTTAGACGTGTTTCCTTTGAAATACACATTCCACCGTAGGATACGTGAAAAAGCAGCGACTCGCAGCGGTCATCTTCGACAACCAGTGTTACGCAAAGATAACTAAAAATGTATCTTGCTAAAAATATAAGATAAACATTATTGATCTTTTCCCCTTCCCCCCCCTTTTTGAAACCGTGAAAGGGTGGGAACTGTTTTGCACAATATTGTCACCAGTAAACACTTTTTATCTAGATAAGAAAAAGATAATATTTTTTATTTTATTAATTAATTTATAGTTTTTTTTTTTATAAATTCATACTTAAAAAAATAAAATAACTTAACTTTGATCAAATAGGTACCTCCGATATAAATAATAAACAAAAAATATTATGTATATTTATGTATGGGAAATAAGTAATATATAATAAGTATATAGTTTTAAAAAAATACATTCATTTTATGTGTTTATTATAAAACAATTCATTACAATTAATATAATACTTATTATGGAGTTATATTTATGGTTAAAATATTAAAAAGTTAATTCAACCATTATCTATATAGTTTAACTATCTTCCTTAGGAATCATATATTGTAAGAGTCACTAGAAAGTATAAATTGAATAGTCTTTATTAAATATGTAAACATTTCTTAAAAATAATACTTATAGGAACAATTTAAATAATATAACTTAACATAGCTGTAGATTGTAGTAAACAACTTTTAAAATAATAGTTATTAATTATTAAGTTAATAAGTTAATAATATTAATAAGATTTTCATTAAATTTAAACTTTTATTAAGTTTTTAACTTTCAGGTTAAACTTTTCGAATTTTTCGAATAAATATACTCGTATTTATTTATCTAGAAGAATTCATCTAAGATAATTCATCAGATGACTAATTTTGTTTATTTATTTATAACTATTTATCTAGATAATGCTCAATACTGAATGATTTGATGTCTATCAAACAGTCGTCTTAATCGGGATACAGCGATTGTGATTAGGTATCGTGCTGTACGTAATCGGGCGACCGAACGAACCGTTTTGAACGAGCGATTCTAAGCTACTATAAACATTCCTTTAACGGTTATCTGGTGACCCGGGCTCTTGGTCATTGCGCTACAATGACAATGATATGGTATACTCGTGAACCATAACGCTGTATCGTTACCGCGGGTCAATATTTTCAACGAATTCGTATCGTGAAATGACTTGTCCGCAATATCTTACGCACGTGTAGGTAGACCCACTCGTATTGTCTTGTTGTTCCGAATTAATTTCGATACACCGACCAGGACTCAGTGAAAATTTCGGCATAAACCTACCTACACGAAATGTGTAGCAGATGTATTTTAATACGCAGTATTGTAATGTAGTACCTGCTGTTGCGACGAAACATGGTTTGCTTTTTTAACCCGTCCGTGGAGTAATCCCATACGAGTTTGTTTTGCAATCGTACGTAAACTTTTCGACTCCGCGGAGGATTTAAGTTTAGACAAAATGGTTTTTAGAATATTTATCTTGATTTATTGTCCTGCGCACTGGTTATTATTTGTATTATATTATGCGTATAACAGAGCAATAAATTATTTCGACGGATCCTATGACAAATATTCATTTTTACACGCAATATAATAAAATGACAAAAATAAATTCTAAAAAAAAAAAGAAATAAGAAAGAAAAACGATGATTTGTTGGCTACAAAAATAAAACATTAAAAAACAGCAGTCTAAATGTGCGTTTTCACTTTCTCGAGTTAAAAATAAACAAGTCGTTATTCGTGATTTAGCATTTTGGAGTAAACTCACGAATTTCGTCCCTTGACATTTAAGTGGTCTTCTAAAGTCTACTTTGTAAAAACCGATAAAGTTGGTTTATAGTGGTTCACATAATTTAGTACTACTGCCGACCATATCACATCAGTATTCCCAGCTCTTAAGTTCATTGTTTTATTATAAGCATCTAGAAAAATATGTTTAGTACACAATTTAAGCGCATAACATATATTGTTTAGATAAATACGTTTTGATGGATTTGTGACGTTTCGTTTCTGTCCAACTTTAAAAGGTTTAAAAACCGCGATTAAAACTTTTTTAGCTGAAAAATTTTCCCTTGGTATTATTATAGAGATAAACATTTTCTGAAACAAAACCAATCTATTCGGTAACGATAATTGACCGAGTAACTGGTAGATATATTTAAAACGATAAGAATTATATCGGGGAACTTGTGACAAATCGTTATGACAAAATACGCTTTAAGGCTTTAATCGATTTTTCAATAAATACTAACCAAAAAATATGAAGTTGGCGGTCCGTGAATACATTATTTGGTAAAATATTATGACAACCTACGGAATTTGAAATCTATCGATCGAAATTGTCGTTTTTGTGTACAACGTAATGTAATGGTGTTTGAACCGCGGTGTTAAAAACGTCAGCCACACGCGCACATGTTTTACGGAATCGTCAAAAGAAAAATGGCGTGGATATAATTTATTAATCAATCATAAGTGTTATTATTGTGTACTCGAGTAATGCGTAGAATCGATGACATCGACCATATCTAAAAGAGATAAATTATGATTGCGAGCCATTTGTCTCTAAAATTAACAGAAAAAAAAAAAAAACGAAAATGCATCGAAAAGAATATTCTGTGGAACGTGCGAACGGTTGTTAATATTTATTCATCACAAGCGTTATAACTTGCAATGATAATACGAGAACCGTGTACGCAAGGGTTTGGTTTAAGTGAATTTCTCGGTACACGCGTTGCGCGCACGCACAGTGGTCTGAAATCCAATTTAGGTGGAAAAGTACATTTTTAAAGTACATCGATATTAATATTTTATTACAAAAACCCTATATGTATATCCTACATAACATTAATATAGTACCTCAGGAATATTAAGTGTGTTAGGCGACCAGGCCGATTAAAAAATTAAGTTTATTTTCATATTTGTTGTTATACTTTATCTATTATACTAATTCGAGTTTTGTCGTTCATTCCACTCGTATTAATTAGTTATATTTTATATTTTTACTTATTTTCATAAGGGAAATAGATTTCGAAAATCAAGGTAAGTGTTCAATTACTATAATATATTTTTTTATGATGTTAGGTATAAAATATAGTTGAAAAAATAGTAAAAAAAAAAGATAATACTTATATTTCAGATTGAATAATTAAAAAATAACCAAAAATAATAGTTAACTAATATATAGATACTATAGTACGTATTCTATTTTATTCGATCTGATAATTTGGTTTGCGTGCATTTGTGTCTATATTTTTAAATTTTTTTTTTTTTTGTAGCTAGTTTCAGTAGAAATGTCGATATAATTGACTCAGATATTGACGAAAACTTGATTATTAATAATTCTAATTTTTGTTATAATTCTTACGATGATTTATATACATTATTACAAAATAGAGGTCCATTGAATCCTCACTCTATAAAATCAAGAAAATACCTACTTGACATTTTGAAAGCTCGATACGAAACTGAACCATGGGAGCCACAATATACAAAATTAGTTGAACAAATTTTAAAGTTTTTACAAAGACTTTAGTCTAAAAGTTCATGGAATCATATAAGATTTAACTAGGCTAATAGTGAGTGGCTTAAATCTGAACTAAAATTACTAATATTAGGACAAAAAAAAATTCTAGAAAAGCCCGAACTAAACTTCGAAAATAGTTGTGAAATATCAATGTGGAATAAAATTAAAACATTAACAAACAATTTGTATATAATATCATATATTACGAAAAAGTTAACTTTTAAATTAAAAAATGTATATATTACCATTCAACGGGTGTAAATAACTATTTATTTTTTTTTAAAATATTTTTTCCAGTATCTTGGACTTATTTTAATTTGATTATTGTGATAAAATAATTTTTTCCACCTAGATTGGATTTCAGACCACTGTGGCACGCGGCGACAACTACAATCGGAAAAACAACGCTATTGACGTGCGTTTCGCACCCGTCGCCTTGCAGACCCTCGTACCTCGGTACGGCCGGACACGATAATCGATAGTCGTGGACCCGAAAGTCACGGTTTTCGTCGGTGCGGTCCACGGAAATCTCCGACTCCCAGTCGGGAGCCCAGAGCCGCTGTTTTTATTTCTGTTTTTGTCGAGAAAAAATGAGAATAAATAAAACAAACGTGGCCTGGGCTCGTAACGTTTATGTATGTGTGGTGTGTCTGCATAATATCATACCGTACGACGGCACGTGGGCGAGAACGCGTTATCCTAAATCAAACAAAACGCGTTCGGTCCCGGCGGAAAACTGTTCACGTTATAATGATTACCGTACAGGATAACGACCGTGATGTTGTCACCTGTGCCAAAAGACGTGGGCCGTAACCGAGTTTACCGTTACAGTTCTGTCGCTCTCACGCGTTTTACATATCGACGCACTTGTACGCGAACACAGGTTACCAGGCCGGTAATAACACATGTGATCACCGTTAAACTCGTACGGCCGACGCGAATCGACTCGTTTTTCCACTACAAATTTACGTAACGTCCGTTTTCGGTGCGATCGGTCAAGCGCGTTATTCTAATATGAATACGATGCAACATACATTTGCCAAGTGATAATCGTGTCGGAGTCCTTTTGTTTTAAGCGCTTTCGCCGTTGCGATTCGGTTCACGCGAAAACATTATAATATCGCATTTCTGACAACCGTACGTCGGATTGTATTTGCGGATTTAAATTTAGTTTGAAATCGATTAGTGAACAAGCTAAGCGCATATCGTAAGATTCGAATTCTTCAAACCACGTTTTCAATCACGTTTCACGGTCAGCAATTTTTAAACACGTTATAATATTTTTCTTTTTTATATATAAATGATAACTCGGAATGAACCGATCTCATCACTCGCCTAAGCTGGTACGTTTCTCTGGTCCTGTACGGTTTAGTCTTACAAAGTTTTTCAGACTATATAAGTCTGTGTATGCGTGAGTCATAGGCGTAACTAGGGGGGCGCAATACGGTTTTTAGCACCCCTGAGTTCAAATGTAGCATTCCTGTTTTTTTCTCCAGATCTATATAATTTATAGTTATTACGGTTAAATACTAATTTATTTTATTTTCAGCAATTTCAGCAACCCCAATGTTTGGGCTCTAGTTGCGCCCATTGCCTATTGGACAATTTCCATGTAGGAACGTCTAACAAGTAAATGCTTATAGGGTTTCGTATCGCTGACGGGTGACACACGACGAGTGACGATGACAATATTATTCTCATTATTCATCGACGACTGTCGAACGAGAGATTCTAAGAGCTACGTCAGTGTCGTCGTCATCAGAACGGTCGTAACAACCATCGAACTGTTGTACAAAACGCACCGTCGCCTAATGGTGACAACGAGACTCCTCGTCACGGGGTAGTACGGACGAGCGGAATGGTAAACCGGTTTTCGGAGAGAAAGACGGACACGAGCAAGCTTAGTAATAATCATACAGGGGGAGAGTGTATAAAAAAAAAGCAACGTTCAGTAAATCTACTGCGACGGTGGTCATATTAAGATAATGTGAAATAAATTGAAGTCGAACGGTGATAAAAAAAAAAAAAAAAAACGAGCTCGAAAATCGCTCCGGTCCAAAACGAGACGGGCCGATTTTCTCTATACGCGCGCGAATTACACGTACTATGTACACACGCGTGTGCCTACTTTACACGTAGTACGAACCGGCACTGTTACCGTATATTTTTCACATAATCTAGATCGTCCGGTGATGATCGTTTATTTATATTATTATTATTCTTTTTCTAGCGCGTCACTTGGCTTCCGCACACTTTTGTCGTTTCTCACGGATGGAGATGAGATTTTTCGCCGGACGATGACTATTTATAATGTTTATATCGAACAAATCACGTGCAAACGTGTTCCACGCGGTTAATGGTCGAGTACGCGAACGAGTGTTTGACGACGGTGTGTCAACACACACACACACACACACACCATCGAAGACGGCCAACTTGAAATCGTTCTGCAGTTCTTTCCTCGTTTACCGTTTTCAAGCACTATTTCCATTCCGACGTACGGACACGCGAGTCGGGTTATTTATCCAATCAACATGATTCAGATCACTGACATAAATCGAGATTTTTCACTTTGGAGTCCAATAACTTAACGATTGAGTTTTGGTTCTTAAGCTTTTTGAATTTATATCTACAGCAATTGTTAAAAGATAAATACAAATATTTATCCTGTTAACATTAATCACGAATAGTTTATGAAAACATTGTCGTTTGAAAATGTTCAATAAATTATAAAGACGGGATGGATAACCGTACAGTTATAGTACTGTCTTAATTTTAAAATACAACGAAATATTTTTTTTATTAAAAGAAGTCGTATTTTTGATGTTCAATTGAATATTTAATAAATTACTGTTTTTACCAAGAGTTTTCGAAAAAAATTTCTTACTTAAATATAATTTATTTGCTTAATAAAAAATTAAAATTAATCAACAAAAATACAGCCAATGAAGAGAGGCGAAATTTAATTTCTTGGCTTCTCTTATTTAGATTTCTAAGTTTGTAAATATTATAGCCTGTTGAGTCAGATAACACTTTCGCATTGTGAAATTACTAACGTTTTATTCAGAACATGCATTATAATAATTTTAGCGAGAAATATAAAATATTCTATTCGTATTCGAACGAAATAATTAGTTTTCTTCATTGGAAACGATACAAGGAATAATAATATACCATAATAGATCTCAATTTTTCTATATACATATGTATGTTCCGTGTCAAATTATGAAAATTCAATCAATTTTTTTTTTGTTTATTTGTCGTTCTCCTATTTTAATATTCATTTCAAATTCGCTTTTGATTAAGAAAAGAAAAATATAGTACAACATGCTGTACAACTAATTTAAAAAATAGTTACTGATTTCAATTTCATTGCGAATCTAATAATATTTTTTCAAATTATACGTGAGTGTCTATTATATATAAACTACAATCTATTGTACTTATTTTTCAGCAAGAAACGTGATAATACGTTTTACGATAATTATCTCTAAGTTAATTAAATTATTTATAATTTTAATTGTGTCGCATTATGAATGTAGTAAACAAATTATTATAATATACAATTAATTTTTTTTTTTTGTCATTATATTGCACTAGGTACTGCATTTCAGTCATATTATATTATACCGATACAAGTTAGTGCTTATCGTAAATAATTGAAATCATTGGAATTTTTTTTTTTTTAATGAACCCAAATGAATGTTTCCGTCGAATAAGGCCCTATATCTGATTTCTCAACTTTTCAGGAGTGCCGAAAAACAATGTTTAACTTAATATTATTAATTGCAATGTCTTTTGGAGTGACATAAGCCCTTCTTCCACTGTAAAATTTGAAAATAAAAACCTGTTGCACATGTAGGTGTATCATGTTTGTTTATTGAATAAGAAAAGAAATAATTGCAGATATTATGTGATATAACATATTTTGGTTATAATATAATTAAATGATTAGGTACGAATGATAACAAAAATAATGACGCTACGTTTATATGACATAGGCCCTTTTACTACTGAAAATTTTGTCATTTCTATATATATAGGCGATTCTCGTGGCTTTTAGTGGCTTCTTTTAGTACTAAAAACCATAGAAACGCATTCTACATATGACATAGGACATTATTCCAAAAAAAATTTTTTTTTGACAAAATCAGATATAGGCCTTTATTCAGCGGAACCATTCAAATAATATTTTACCAAAGCAACTTTAGTTTCAGTATCATGTTGTGGATAATCGATTGAAATATTTAACGAATTGAAGTTTCAACACAAAATGTTTTAGGAATTTCTCGGGATTGTATATAGGCTCTAAACTAAATAGATTCAATTAAAGTTTTAAATTTGGCAGAACTTATGATTAATTTTAGGTGTATTAACTGCCTGTGTTTATAAATGTATATTGTTTTCGTCTACACATTATGCGTGTATTTATGACGAATTTTACGCTCGCTGAGGCATTGGGAATCAATCCAATCTCAATCGAGGCTTTATATACAACTTATTTTACATTCTTATATTTTTGAACACATAATATTATTCTAATATATTATTTTACCTTCTTGATTGAAATCGTCAAGTGTTTACACTGTGTGACAAGTATGTCAAAACAGTTTTGATCCGGATGTAGGCTGGTAGACTTCCATTCTAAATTTCAAAATAAACCAAACGAGTTTCAGGTGCCAATTTAAACAGTGATTTATCGAATGTAAACCTAAATAGATATTTTTGGATTAATCAAAATCACGTAACAAAGAATAAGAACAACAGATAAAAATTATTTTGTAGTACGAGTATTTACAAGTAACAAATATAGTAAAAATATACATTTTAGAACTAGGCAGCCATAAAATATTAATAACATTGATTGTTTTAAATTGCTGACGCTTTTAAAAAACGTTATATATATTATTATATATAAATTTATATATTATTATGCATTTCTGATTAAATGCTAAAATATGAAAAAGCGTAATATGAAAACTATCAATTATGTTGAATTAACATAACAGAAAATGTTTCGTAAACAATTTCGTTAAAATATGTAAACTATCTTGATCTATAAAATTAAGTAGAAATATATTCAAGAAAAAACATTATTCTTTGATAAAAGAGAATAGAATATTTTTCGAATATAATACATGTATATACTTAAAAAGAATAGACTGACAACTTTACAATTTCTATGTTGAAGGTTTTTAAAAAAAAAGTTTTAAGTAATGCGAAAGTTAACAATTGTTATATATAGTCCGGGTACGTCGATAAAAATTTTAATTTTCTTGCAGTTTCATGAGAAAATATGAGAAAATTCCAAAATATTGATTCTTTTAAAATTCAGTTCTTCATTATTTGATCTACATTGTGGTTATAATACGAAATTTTTATAGATTCTTATTTTATTTTATTTTTTAAGAGATACATACAAACCAAAAAACAAATTTTATTTTGAAACCAATATACTTAAATTGTTTTTAATCATTTAGTTTGTAGTGTACTACTTACGATTTTAATGATAACATTTTCATAAATATTGTACAATTATACACAATAAAAAAAATAGAAATAAAGCCATGACAATTTTTTAGTACCTAAGTGTACATATGAATCTCATCAATAATATATACTATTAAAATAAATTATTAAAAATTTTGAAAATATAATTAAAAAATCTGTGTGGATATTGGTTGGTATTATTATTTTTATATTATATGTTTAATAAATATTTATTATAAGAAATATTTTATTTCTCATAGTTTTATAATTTAAAAGTAAAATATGGCTCGGTTTCTAAAAAGTGATTATAATATCATCAAATATTATTGTAACGAAAAAGTACATTTATATTTTAATCAAAATAACGCTGGTTAGGTATATTGATAAAATTTAAATTACCAAATTGTTTTAGTGTAGTTATAATTAAATATAATGTATAATTACTTAATCAATAGTTGTGTTAAAATGTTTACGAATAGAATTAAATCGTGTAAGGCAGTGGTGGCCAAACTTTTTTTATCTCGGGCCATAAAAAACAACATTTTTTTTATCGCGGGCCATAAAAAAATGTATTTTTAAATTATTAAATTTTTTTTTTTACGTAAATGTAAAATATTATAGTTACGCAAATAAATGTTGTAATATAGAATAATTTCGCGGGTCAGATATTAAATGATGGTGGGCGGCAGTTTGGTCACCACTGATGTAAGGTATGCGTGAAAATTATCTATAGAATTACTACTTCATTAAAGAAGTTATGCACATATTTTTCGCTGGTATAAAATACAATTGTATTATAAATAAGTTACGTGCTATTTTTTCTATAATAAAACTTATTGGTGGATTAACTTTTTAGTAACAATTTTTTTTTGTTTTATAAATTAAAATTGTCAAAATTAACTAAATCAAACTCCAATACGATGTACTCTTATATGTTCATAGAGTATAATGTATTTTTTAATTTAGATCAATATTAGTTACTTCATATTTAAAATATACTTTACTAGGGTACTAGTGTAAAAGTTGTTGACGGTTTACCCAAAAATAGGTCACGACTACGTGAATAAATGTTAAAAGTGTTCTATTTGTATTTGTAGTGTTTACTATTTGTTCCCTACGACAATTTTTACGTATATAATTTAATATTGATAAATAAATGGTTACTAATAATTTTATTATAAAATGGAAACAAGACGTATTTTTATCGTAATTTAATATCAATATAAAACTATATTGAACAATTTGTAAAGAACGCAACACAGGCTAAATAATCCGTTATATATTATAAACTAAGTCCAACGGTGGTGTCGATATGAAAGATAATTTTCGTTTAACTATGTATTCTTACCAATTTAAAATATTTTTGGTGATAAAATACAAAAGTATGTTAAGATCGAGACTTGCATCGATTTTATACCTTGACTATTAAATATAATTTTTTTGATAGTTTTCAATTTTCTTGAATTGACATCGAAATTGCCTACGCGAAAACGGCTACATCCAAGTTGCGGTCAGAGATGATTTTTGAGATAAGGATATAACAGTTGCGGTCACGCGAATTGTAAGTAATATCCTAGTTGCGGTATTATACCTATTACTTATCTGTAAAGTTTATATATAAAATAAATAAAATTGTATAATCCAATAATACAGTGTCGTACATATACATTTTGTATGGGGGAGGGAAGATCAGCTGCAAACAAATTATTATGGAAGGAAAATTCCTAAACCTAAGTACTTCCACATTTAAATAATACATAATAAAAATAATATATATATATATTGAATGTGTCAAAATAATAATTTACAACAAATTCTTGCAATACTTTTTTGTTTCCTTATTATATCCTTACATTAAAAACACTATTTTTATTTTTTTAAACAATGTGATTCAATTTTTATGGACGGTACTTTTTCAAGTTGCCATTTTCCTTTAAACAATTTTTTGTGATACATGGATATAAAAACAAAAACAGCTCATACGTACTTTTGTTTATTTCGTTATTGCCTAGTAAATTGCCTTGAAATGCCTACAAGACTGTATAGACTACCTCAAAGGTTGTTTGTTCGATTATATCCCAAATAGAGTCTTCAGTGATTTCGAATCTACACAATAAAAATAATGTAGACAGTCCTAAGTCTGTTTATAAAATGGATAGGAAAATGTTGAAACTTTTTTGTAAATGAAATAGCATGGTATATACCATATATATTGGATATATATATATGTTGAGTGACCGAAACTAGTATGTAACCTTTTTTTTGGGTGACCGCAACTAGTACGTAATTTTTTGATTTTGACCGCAACTAGTATACACCGGCAAAAACTCATCACAACAAATTTCATATTACCATTACAATCCATTCAAATTACCGATAGCTTTGCAAATTACAACCATAGATTAATATATTATTTAACAGCACACTTCCATCATTTAATAACATAATAATCTTATTAATGTAGAAAATGAAGTATTATTAATTATATTAATCCCGGTAAAACCATTGTTTTGATTCAATGTGCATGTATTGTAATTACATTATAGTTTAATTTTGGTAGTAATAATTCATAAAAATAATCAGATTTGAGTTATAGTGTGTGCGTGTGTGAAGTATTGAATGAAATACATTCCATTTTATAATATAACACTATGGCCATTGATTAAAGTTATAGCTTTTCAAACGAATCAGTATATGGTTAAGATGTTAACGTACATTTTGTATAATCACTAATGTCTAATACATTATTAAATATTGCGTGGATAACTCAGAGAGTGATTTGTTTTTAAACAAATATTGAAAATTTGCTAAAGTAAAGACGTCAATTTAAATCCCTGTTTTTTTGTAATAAAGTAGTATGGACGTCTATTGACGTTAATGACATTTTTTTTTTATAAATTAATATTATATTATTTTGAATTTTATTTTAGAATTAAACTCATTTGATTTAATAAAAAATAATCACGCCTTTTTGAAAAACAAAATTTAATTAACTTAAATAAAGAATCACTTTTTGTAAAACAATACACTAATCCATTTGTATTGCATAATATTATAACAGAACTAATCGAATTAAATTAGTTATAATAAACTTAAATAAAAAAATGACCTTTTTCAAAAACAAAATGTAACAAAATTATTGTTTGAATAAAAACAGTTAATAAACTTAAATAAAAAATCACCTTTTTAAAAAAAAAATATAACAAAATTATTGTTTGAATAAAAACAGTAAAGAAACTTAGTAAAAATCACCTTTTTTAAAAACAAAATATAACAAAACTACTGTTTAAATAAAAACAGTAAATAAATTAAAATTAAAAATTACCTTTTGTAAAATAAAACATTAACAATTTACAAATGTCTCTTTTTATAAAAACATAATACCATATAACTTTTCAAAATTAAAATAAAATTAACCTAGTTTAAATGTTTTAATTATCAATATAGAAAAATCTAATTAAGTTAATACTTAAGCTTTGTATGGTAATCTTTAAAACATTATTCTAAATATAGTGATTTTCCAAATTCTTTGCATACAAATGCTGTGTCTTTTCTACACTGGACACCTAACTTTGTTTGAGAATGAACATGTCACTTATTTTTGAATCCTACTTTTGCCTTCAAGTGGTTTTATGTATGATAGGAAATGACAATCTGTGAGACGAGTTGGAAAATCTCCTTTAATTTTTCTTTTTAGACGACTAGGACTTGTATTTATATCAGAAAAACTATGTGTCTGAAGTAACTGTTGAATTAATTGTAATCGATATTCGGGTAGTTTTAATTTAGTTTCCTTCAAAGAATTATACAGAATATCAGAATTGATGACAGATAGATCAGGTAAATGGAAAAAAAACTTTTTATACCATTTCATAGACTTTCTGCACGTATTGTTAAATGACATCTGCATATCAGATTTATCAATTAGGCCCATGTTTGCATTGTAATCTAATATACATTGTGGTTCTTTAATATTATTTCCTAACCTGTCAATTTTATTTGTTACAGTAATTTTTGGTTTGTATACAGTTGACATATGGACATTTCTTTTATCCTTCCATTTAGAAGTCATCATGTTTTTTGTTATAGCTGATACACATTGACCAGGAGCTAACTTTGTTGGGAAAGTGGGCATACCTTTTCTTTTATTCCTAACTGTATCACAGGAACCAGTATTATTTTCTAACAAATATTGGTACAATAATGGAGAAGAATACAAATTGTCCATATAAATTATGTGATCTTTATTTAAATATGGTTCCATTGAAGTTGATATAACTGAACCTGACTGTTGCAAAGATTCATTAAAATTTATATGTTGATCATTAACTGTATAAACTAAAAAATCTAAAACAAATTCTATTTTGCAATCAAAAAGGATAAATAATTTGATTCCAAAATGATTCCTCTTAGAAGGAATATATTGTTTGAACTTAAGCCTCCCTTTCCACTCAACTATACTCTCATTAACACATATTTTCTGGTATGGTCGTAAAACTGAACGAAATTTCATTCGAAGAGATTCGACAATTATTTCAATTTTAAAAAGTCTATTACCTGGTATTTGATTTTGTTTATCACAAAAATGTAACAACCTAAGTAGTATAAGATACCTATCTTGGGTCATTATTTTACCAAATATATAGCAGTGGTGATGTAGACCAATAATCCTTCATGTTATTTTTTTTTTTTTTTTTGTGTGTCATCAAAAAGTTTAATGCAAAAAAGTATACATTTCATTTACATTGGTTTCCTGTCATTTGTTTAATTTGAAGTGTTGTTTTGTAACTAAATTTTCCATTACATAATGAAAAAATTTGTTTGTTTCATCAATAATATGCTGGACTAAGTGTTCATCAAAAATGATTTTAAAAATACCCATATCACAAAAATCAGGTGATAAATCATCAAGAACATCTGAATTTACACCAGAGGAATCTTTGAATTTAATTTGTTTTGGAGTATATTCAGAACATACATTTTCATCAAAGTTCCACTGACCAGAAAAAACTTGTTTTGGTGTGTTTTTATTTATATTTTTTTTAGTGACGTTATTTCTATTTCTTATTATTATTCTATGTATTGTTACTATTATTGCTACTTATAATTTTTAAACTTTCATCAACATCCATAGGATCATTAGAAATATTTGAAATATTTTGATGATTGTTAACATCATTCCTTTCAGTTGACAACAGTGGTTGAATATCACCATTTTCATTAAAAATATAGGCAAATTATCAATATCTATATTATCTATCTTATAGATTCTATAAGACCTAAATCAGAACTAATTGAAATTTCACGAGGAGTAGTAAAATAATATGAGGTTATCATTAGAAGTATTATTTTGAATACTTGAAATTGGTTCTGATGATATTTAAGAGATGCTAACCTGACTAGAAAGAGTGTTTGAATCAATAATATTTACTGAAGTACTGCATAATTTAGAGGCTAATTTTTTTCTGATTATTTTCATAAAACTATCACTCTCCAATTCAGAATCCGATGTATCACCATCCGAAAACCAATCACTTTCTTCGTCGGCCGATTCAACATTTGTAATTAACTCAGATATTTGCTCTCGAGAAAGATTTGTAGACATATTTTAAATCTAACGATTACAATATGACTAATAACTATTTATTATAAATTCGAATATAAATACATTGAAAATTATAATATTACGGAACACAGTCGAAAGTCGAATTGATCATAATATTGTAATAAAATAAATAATAATTATTATTGTTATATTATGATAAATCATAATTAAGTATTTTGGCGTTTAACACAGCTTTAGTCAAAATCCAATGACTCCGATGTGATAAGAAAACACGTGATTATATGTCACATGCAGTATAGGCAACAAAAATACGCATAATGAACACCATAAATTAATTTTTATTTTATTATAAAGTGAGCACTGTAAATAAAATATTTTTTTTCTGTAGATAGTTAAGAGATAATAGTATCTATTTCATTATAACATACATATTGCTAATATCAACATGCATTTCTCAAATATTCGTTAAAGACAGAAACAACAGAAATACATCAATTGACGTGCTTACTCTACAGGACATACTAAGGAGAAACGTCGAATGACGTCTTTCCTCTTCAAAGGGATAATTTACTATAAAAATTATGTAATTTTATAGATATTGATGATCACTAATTCGGTTATAGAACCATAAATGTATGAAGATCAGATAAACCTATTTTATAATGACGGTATTTTTGATTTTTTTTTTTTTTTGGTAGATTATGAGCAATTGTTCAAAGCAATAGGCATACTAAGATATCAACATTTACTTATTTTTAAAGAAGTAATTTGTAAGTGGAGAAATATTATTTTCAAGTGGCCTAAACGTTTTTTTGATATAATAATTTTTTTCAATAAAGAAAAGTTGTTAATAAATATGTAAAAGTTAATTCAAAGTTATATATTAGTTGATTAAATATATTAAGATTAAAAAAGTTGAAATTGACCGTGTAAAACTATATAATATAAAATGTTATGATTTTAAATAAATCAAATTTTTTTTTTTGAATTTGTTGTATTGAATATGCATTTTTATTGTTATCGAACATCTGGTATGTGTACATATGTAAAACATAATATGTCTTTTAGTGGTAAATTTCTCAATTATTTAAACAAATCTTAGAAGTTATACAAGTTGTGATAGTCAAATTAAGTTTAATGTAATATACTATACTAATCACTGCAAAGAGTCAGCTTCTAGTGAAATGGATTAATGTTAAATTTGTTGTATTTTCTAACAGAATATATTATAGATTTTTGTATAAAGTATCAATAAATACTTTGTTATTACATATTTATATTTAACGTATTTAAATCGAATACATTTTTAGATAATATATTTTAGTTTGGGTCGTCGCTACTCCTGTAACATATAAAATAATAATAAAATGTATTTGAGATAATTTCTTTTAAAAACTTTGTTATACATTTAGTTGGATTTTATTAATCAACATAAAAACTAGCAACTTTGATCGTTTGTTGGAAGAAAATGACTTGGTGAAAATTAATTTATGTAAACGAAACAGGTCATAAAACAACCTTAAATTTGATTAACTTATTTGCGGATTAAAGTTTCTCCGATATTTAAAACAATTACCCGTATATAATCTAGCTGCAGGATCCAAATATCCAAACATTTATTACTTGTGAAAATAAACATACAGCGAAGAAAATTGCTATCGCAGTAAAAACTAATTAATAATAAAAAATATGTATTACTCATGACAAAAATTCTATTGATGCATTTATTTAAAATGTAAATATAAATTTTATTTATATATAGA
Source organism: Sipha flava (assembly GCF_003268045.1). Taxonomy (NCBI): domain Eukaryota; kingdom Metazoa; phylum Arthropoda; class Insecta; order Hemiptera; family Aphididae; genus Sipha; species Sipha flava. The sequence goes on from NW_020272782.1 coordinate 108,712, forward strand.
TTAAATTATTATTATACGAATTATACAAATAAATAGATTATAAGAAAAATTTATGATTTTTTTTTTTAACGAAATCAGTTGAGTTAAGCATCTCTTTAGTTTTAAAAACGATACTCATTGTTATCAGTTTTCAAAACATTTCTTTTTTCTGTTAAGCGTTGAAATATTTCATGAATAATTTTGCACAAATATTAAAATAATTATTTTTATCTATAACGATTAAAAATTAAAAAAATGTTAGTAAATACATTTGATAAATTGTTTATTTTATTTTTTCATTAAAAATATTTACAACTACTAAATTTTTATTTAGCAATATGTAGAACTTCAACAAAAATATTTAAAAGGAGGTAGTTTTTGTTATTTGATTCTTAGTTAAATACAAATTTAATAATAACATGTAGTCGTTTGTCAAGTGCAGCTGGAATAACGAAAGTTTTTTTGTTTTAACATTTCTTCAGTATTGAATGCGTTCATTAAATGTTGCTTATAGCGAATATTCAAATTTAAAAATAACGATATTACTGAAAACTGTTATTTATTCACACATATATATATATATATATATATATATATGCATCACGGACATGTTTATTCATCAAGAGACAAGCAATATAGTAATGTAAAATATAACGATTTGATTCATTTAATTAAAAATAAAATGAGCTCTTCCGTGATATCAATTAATGGACCTGAATCCATGGCTCCAGACTACACGTTTATGTGTGAAACGAAACTCGGATCAATATGATATTTTTTAAAGCCTATATTTTCGAAACGATTTTATTACGTATTTCGTTTTCATTATCTCTATCTGTAAACATAACATTAATATATACGCACAGCCGACGACGATTATGATAATGATAATACTGCGTAGATAAATAATAAACGTACAATAGTGTATGATAATATATTACATTTTGTAGGCAGATTTAGGCGTGTAGATTAGCGTAACGTTGCTGGCACGCTTCTACGATGTACAATATAGGTGCCTACTTTAAAACGGAGTAATAATTCAAATCAACGTCATTGAATATTATAATATAGGCATCAACGAACGGTACGAACGAGATTAGAATATTATGCGACAAATGTATTATACACGTCGCCATGACACCCATGTTCAACGGAAACGCGAAACATTATACTATTACTTTTACTATTATTATTATTATTAGTATTGTCTCTCTCTTATCGTATTTAGCCTCATAGTTGATTTTGCAGATGGATTCTACTTGATCCATACTGATTTACTTGGAATTGTATGGTGGTGGACTACTTCTAATTCCACATCGCAGTTGATGAACCAGTACTTAACATAACTTCAAACTGCCGTTCATGTGCCGTTCTGCTGCAGAAATCGTCAGTGTTCGGCTGCAGTAGTAGGTTGCTGCTTCCCTCCGCTACTACCTCTTAATCGCCTTTAACGATAAACAGAAGATAATTTAGGTATTTCCTAGACTCAACCAACAGTAGTTTTTGTATCAAATGCAATATCTATATTATTAATTTTATTATAATGTAATAATTCATCATTAACCGTCTGATTTCTTGCTGAATTTATCTGGATTGTTTTTAACTTCTTCATATCGTTCCAGGCCCATAGTCTGTATTTCTATAGCTTTGCGCATTGGCTGCACAATATTCGGCAATGTGTCCATACCTTTAACAAATGTAACATCCTGAGACTGGATCGTATTGATGTATTCTGCAGTCGATCATGCCAATGTAGAATTGCTTATTTACTATTTTGTTGTAGACTAATAGATCAACTTTTACAAGCCAGGATATCCTTTTGGGAGTACAATTATTCAAGCCTGGGCATTTACGAGTTAATAAGTTAAAAGTTAAATTAGTTAAATTTATGAACTTCACTTATTTCATTGCTGAAAAATTAACTTAACTCGTTTCCTTACAAATTAATTTGAAATTAACGTATTATTTTTTCATTTATTACAATTAAGTTAATTATGATTTTCAACACTAGAAAAATATTTTTGTAAAATGCCGCATTCAATAACAAGTTCATGGAATTTAGAAAAATATAAAAATAACAATTTCGAAGAATTTTTAGATAAGACCATAATTTTTATCACGGTATTAACAATTAATAAGGGTCTATGTATAAAAATAAAAATAATTTAATCAAATAACTAATAATAAGGATCCCACCGGTCTCGGGAAAAGTGATTCACCGTCTTCAGGCTATTGAGTAAAAATAGTCATGCCACCCATAAATTACCATTATCATAAAAAGTAGTCGTAAATTTATATTACAAAAATAGGTACATATTATCATTGATTATAGAATGCAATTATTATTAAAATTATTCCACAATCTATGGTATTATTAAATAAGATTAATATTATTAAATACTATTGAATAAAAGAAGAAATTTAATAGCTGATCAACATTTTGAGATTCAATAAATATTTTGTCCATTATATTGTTTTATTTGTTTAGATTTTAATAAAGTTAAATAATATTATATATTTAATTTAATGTTCTGTATTTACTGTATACATTTATTGCCTGTATAATTTTATAGTTACATTTTCGGCTGCAGTAACTATTTTTGATTTTCATACTATTAATGAACATTAAAAAAAAATAATTTTTTTAAATTATATTTATTATATGTAATTTGTATGAAAAATGAATAATAATAATAAAACGATACATAAATTACCATAAATTTGACCTTTAAGTGCTAAAAAACAATCCCAATAAAGAAATATATATTTTTCTACACTAATTAGAGTCTAATAAGATTTTTCTGCATTTTCATTATCGTTAATGTTAAATAAGATCTGTTATAAATTATTAATATATATATATATATCACTTATATCAGCACTTAATTTAATTTTAATTTTTTTTTGTAATTAACTTATTAATTGTAGTTAAATTATGTTAACAATATTTTTTAACTTAATTAATGTAATTTTCATATGCATTAAATGAATTGTTAAGTTAATAGAACATGAACTCAATTAAATTAACTTAATTGAGTTAAAAAATATCATTAACTGGCCCAGCCTTGCAATTATTATTGCATGTTATATGAAGACAGACGAAAACAATGTCTGACGAAATATTGAATTAATTATTGTATTCATAATTATTAATTTTACGCAACTCTAAAGAAGTGACCGCCAAATTTGCGCAAAAATAACAGAAATACCGTATACCAGGGATGGGTTACTCATAGTTATTAGAGAGCCAATTTTTTGAAAATTAAAATTCAGCGGGCCAAAGCATAGGAAAAAAAAAAGTCATTCAAAATATGAATTTTAATTAGCATTTAATATTTTTGATTGATTATTCGGACGATAACATATCGCACAGTACAACGATATTCCGATACGGTTTGGGTTTCTCGATATGCAAGAAGATCACAATAACATTATGATATTATGTCGTGGGGGAAAAATTAGAATCGGGCGGCCGGATTTCGAGAAAAATCTCGTATACCGCCGAACGGATATAATAACGCGAAAACGGTTACCACGGCACCCGTGCGTCCCCCGTCGCCGGTTTTTAATAATCCGAAAGCTTCTACCCCGCGCTCTGGTTACCGCAATCGCCGGGGGCAGGAGTCGTCGTCATCGGTGTACATTATATATAATAATAATAATAATAATATAGTAAAAACTAAAAAAAAAAAATCACACACACACATGCACACGCACATGTACGCACACAGCAGAGAAAACGTAGAAAAAAAAAATGTATGGAGAGAAAAAAGCCTGGTCGTGAAAAGCTGGTGTAAATATATCGTCGTGGCCGTGGCGGATCTCATATACACTCACGCGTCTATGTGTATGCATCGCAGCAGTAACCGATATGATATAAATGGAATAGAGGAGAAAATAATAAAATATATATAAAAAAATAAAATAAAAAATCCCGATATGATAATAATAATGGGACGAAAGAAAGAAAGAAGGAACGAAAGAACGGAAGCAAAAAAGCGAATAAAAAGAAATAATAACCCGTCGCAAGTGTGTGTATGTGTGTGTATATATATACGCACACTTGCGATTGCAGACTTTCAGCGAGTACATCATACGTATATATATATGTGTGTGTGTGTGTGTGTGTGTATGTGTGTGAATAAATAGAAAAACGTGTGCTATCCAATCGGTTGTCGGCGAAATATACGGTCCCGAGGCCTGTTCGAGGTATAAAGGAGCGGCGACGACGTTGTAGTGTAATATGTTTTCTGAAACGTCTTTCGAAATAAATTGTTTTCCCGGGACCGAACCGTACGGGGGCGCGCGCGTTCGACCTATATTATTATACATACGGATTACGGTTCGGCTACAAGTCGTCTCCTTAGTACCCCCAGGCGCAGCTCGCGAACCAGCCACGTGCACGTGGCAGCCAGTGGTGAAGTCAGAAAACATTGCGTTTAAGTCGGTGAAGGAGTTTGGGGGAGGGGTGGTGGGCGTGGAGAGGAGGTAAGTCGATTTTTCACCGTAAAAATACCGATAAACTGATTGCTGAAATCAAAAACCTCGTCCAGCACATAATTTGTTCAAACGTATTATGTATCGTATATAGGTTACGAGCAGTGTCAATGTTTATTCGTATAGTCCGCTAACCATGAACGACAAATAAAATAACAACAGTTAGTACGATAATAATGATAGAAATAATTTTCTATTTCAGCCGAACTATACGTTTTAATTTCATAAAGTTATCGAGGGAGGGTTGACTACTCTTTCCGTAGATGCTTTTCTGCACACAATTCAAAACACGTGCCGATATTAAACGAGACCGTACCGAGGATCATCAACATGGGCAGTTATGTCATGAAGTAATAGTCACATGTTTCTGGGGCAGGAAGTGGCAGATTCACGTAAACGGATTCATTGACGACACTTTTATGCATTTATTCTCCTCAAAATATACGTTACAAGTAATCCCAGATTAAGGAGGGTAGGGGAGAATTTCCTCGGGGCTTCGTAAAGGATCCATAGTCTTCTCGGCTTAAAATTCCATTCAGTAATAATTTGTAATTTTTGTAGTATCTACAAGATTATTTTTGGGACCCGTCACCCATCTACCGTGTTTACCACTGGGGGCCTGGTAAGTATGAGGTACATGATCAATTTGTGTAATTTGTTTAAATTCGTTTTTTATTATATATTCTTATAATTTCAAATAATTGTTTTCATTGGTCGGGTTTAAAAGAACATCTATTGGTGCATAGGCTTCTGAATACCTTACTTCAGACTTGGATATACCGACACACGTCACCCTCGTGTAGAACATACGAGTACATTATACGTTGAAATAATGCATTATTATTTTTTATTACAAACGATTTGACAAATATAGTGCAAACCCAATTACGTCGCAGCAAAAATGTTACGTCTCGGTGATGCACGAGAGAAGCGTTTTACATTTTAAGTATTTGTTTGTATAGTAAATCATTTTGTAGCCGTTCTTAGAAGATGAACAATATAGCCAGTAGTATTAAGCTCACGCTTAATATATTTGATGCGACTTTCCGTTAAACTTTTTTTTATTGACTACAGATAAAAACCTGTGAAAAATGTTATTTTCAATTTTCAAGTAAGAACCACACTCATGATAGACACTAAATCAATATCGTGATAATTTTTACAATCGGCCCAACTTAATATTAATCGTTATCTATTATTTATCTTATACGAAATCTACAATATCGATTTATTTTATAATGATAATTTTCTTGAGTCCATGGTTTTTTTGATCACATAGTTTTCGTACACATACACACACTTATCACTTTTGACAATTATTAATCATTAACTGATTTAAACTTAAACCAATTAATAAGTCAATATTTATTAAATATTGATCGCAATATGCGTGACTTTATATTCGTTTCAAATTCTTTAGAAACCAAAATTTGTAATTGGATCTGTTGCCATATTTATGACTGTAATTTATAAATAATTCTAGACGTAATGCTATCAATAATAAACTGTATACTGAGTATAAGTAAAATATTTAGGATAACAATCTCATAAACTTGCAGAGCAAGAAAAAATGTTCACCACTTTCAATGATAATTGATTGAAAAATCATCCCCTATCAGAATTCCTTACTATACTCGTAGATGACATTTTGTACGCTTTTAGAGAGAGGTATGGATTTATATAATATATACCGACCAAGCCTGCAAAATATGGACTTAAGGACTTAAATTGTATGCATTGTGCGATGCGAAAACATTTTACGTTAATTATTTTGAGATATAAATTGTAGAAAACAAAAATCCGGACAGTTTCTTGTATCCAATATACCACACGACATTATTATGTGACTTACTAAACCTCTGAAGAACTCAAAACAAAATTTGGCGATTGACAATTACTCTTATCCTTCTGAGCAAAAGTTACTCGAAAAGGATATAACCTTCCTCACCACTCTGAAAAAATAAATAAAACCAATATTTCACCGGATTTCTTCCGAATCCAAAGCGTATAGTCAAATCATCTCTATTTGGATAAGTGATATAATTAGTAAGATATTTGGATGAGTATACTTTAGTGTCCTACGTTCCTAAGAAGAACAAAGCTGTCATTCTACTATCTACAATGCATGATGGTCATGGTGACATAAACGAAGAAATCGGAAACTCTGAGATCATCCATGTATACAATAAAAGTGGAGTAGATACGATTGACTAAAAGTGCTCGATAGCTTCAACAGCTCGGAATACTACAAGATGGTTCGTTTGCCTTGTTTTTTTTTTTTGATATAGCTGAGTTGATATAGCTGATATATTATCAAATTATATATGTCACCAATAATATGTCAAAGTAAAATTATCAACATATGATTAGGTTGCTCTTTCTTTAAAGGCTCGCCATGAACCTTTCAGAACATTTGAAAGAGAGAGTTAAAGTAAAGGGTCTTCCTAAGAATATACAGTAAAACACAAAAATTAAGATATTTCCTTTGTTATTCAGGCATGCATGTGGAACAAATAAAAACAAAAAAACTAAGGTTAAAAGTTCCCTCTATACTCGTTTTGTTTGTAAGAAACATTGCACTTACATGATGAGGTGCTTTTCATTTAAATTTTTTGAAAGTTCAGACACAAGTATGGAAGATTAAAATCCAAGAAAAAGTTTGATTGTAGTTTGTTAAACACTTTGTTATAAAAGTTTATTTACAGTAAGTTTATAAAGTTAATATATCTATAATTATAATATTTTAGTTTTACCAATAAATACGTTTATCTATAAATATTCATGTTTTATACTCACATTTACCAAAATTATGATGGTAATACATGGTCCGGCAAAAAGACCTCTCATAATTTAAAAGGCAATTATAAATAAATAATTTAACAGAACAATTTTATTAAATTTTTTAAATTAAATACTATGCCATTTTACACTAACTAAAATAATTACTTAGTTTTAAATATTATATCCCTTAAATATTGTCCTCTATTATTATCACATTTACGAAGCCTTTTTCGGAAGTTTTCCATTGCTCGTCGAGTTATTTTTGGTGTAATAGCTGCACTTCCTGAGTGATTGCCTCCTTAAGTGCCTTCAAAGATGATGGGCGATAATGTAGACTTGGGCCTTTAAATATTCCCAAAGAAAAAAATCACAAGGTGATAAATTGGGAACCTTGAAGGCTTGGTGATGTCTCCTCGTAAAGAGAGAAGATTTCTTGGAAGCATCTCTCTCAAAATGGTTAGTGATCGCCATGAAGTATGTGCTATGGCTCCATCTTGTTAGAACCAGACTTCTTTGTGGTTCCTAGTTAACTGATTTAAGTTTGGCCGGAAGAAGGTCTCAATCATGTGATAGTAGCGATCCACATTAACTGTAACTTTTTGCCCATTTTCTTCGAAAAAATTCCTTATCCTATTCCTATTCCTCTACGACAAACACGTAGTGCTCACTGTGCCACGCCATTATGATTACTGAAAATGGCACGTAGACTTCTATCTTTCTATACCAGGAATACCATTTTATCTATAAATAGCTTTAAATATAAACGTTTAAAAATACGAGAAGTTTTTTTGCCGAACTCTATATATTAAAAAAAAAATTAAAAAACTACATATTTTGTATATATAAAATTATCTTTAAGTTATTTTAACTTGGATATGAGATGTTGAAAGCAGGTATTACTCATAGAATATCAATTATTTGCATTACGTATTTATTTTGAGAGTTTTCACAGTGCTTATTTGAAATAATAAAAATATAATATTCAACATTCCAAAAAAAAAATTTTTATAGGTATTCACTAGGTATTTTTATTTTTATTTTTCATTAGTTAGCGAATTATTTACAAAATTATTTAGATTAAATTCCACGGTGTCGGTACGGATCACCATCCGTGGATGCCGGTGTCTGGAAAAAGACGCGGATGGCCGAAGGTTAATGTATTTTAATATTTCTAGTCCAGATAGTAAATTATATAAATGTTCCATGAATATAAATACTTAAATACGAATAGACAGTAGTCACTATAAAACTATACAACTTAAGATACATTCAAAAACTTTTAACATTCTTTAATTTATTAATAATTACGACTGAATTACTTATAATGTTATTTTGATATTTTTGTTTTGAATTGTGTAAGTGTACAAATAATTTCAAAACCAATATAACATCTTTAATTATTCGGTTTATTTATAAAAGTTTTTTGTTGGAGTTGCGAGTAACTAGTCAGTAGTACGAATATAAATAAATCAGTGAGCAAACGTTTTACAGACACTTAATATTTAATTGATTTTCAATTTTCGATATTGACCAACTATAATGAACTAATTAATATTTATTCTCTGTTCAGCTAGGGCCAATGATGCAGTTTAAAAGCACTCGTGTTCTGTACATTTAAGGGCATCTAACTCTGTTCGTTTCGATTTGATTTTAACAACTATTCGAAAAATTAATTTGAGTACAATTTACTAAATATTTATTATCTGTCTATTTACGAACATACACTTTAAAGAGTAACGATTAAATGACGAAAGAGTAATGATGAGTTTGATAAAATTCAATATAAGTGTAGAAGATTGTAGTTAAGGAAATTGTATAAACGTGATTCAGTGATGAATAACTACGTTGATAAATTGCATATCGATTTTTAATATTGTCATGCACACATTAATTATTATTGAATAAAATACAAAGGTTATCTTCCAACAAACCAAATAATAATTTGCAAATAATTTTTATTTACTCAAACATCTGGATAGTAGAATCGGTATTGTGATAATTGGTGATATTATAATTATATATAATAAACTTATTTATTAATATTTGATATGTTCACAATAATTCAGTTATTTTTAATTATTATTGTTTTATAATGTCCGGCGATGGCCCTACTTGAAAATAACCTACCACCAGCCCAACGAATAGGAATTGGTCTAACATAAAATAGAATAATACAGTGATTTTTAATCAAACAGAGGAAAAAAATTGTAATTATTCACTGTAGAAACACAAAAATACATAATTAAGAACTATATAAATAGTAGGTACTATTACATTACTCGACATCACTACCCCAACAATCTAAAGTCGTATTTTATATTATACTATTTGTATTTATAGTAATAATGCATTTAATCTTATTTTTTTAAGGCCCAACAATATAATTTTTTTAAAGTTCCATAGGCTGTGCCGAATAAAATATTCTAACACCGTCACTGAAAATATCATCAGCCAAGTGCATTTTATCTGTGATTATCGCCACGTTAATGAAACGACGAAATGATAAACAACGAAATACATTGTGTGCCCTTCGAGAGAATGTTCCGCTAAATGCGATATCATGTTTGTAGCGGAAAATTATAATATGTATTCGAGACTGTAATACGAAAAAGTCACGTGTGCTCATTATTTTACAGCTGCGATTCAAAAACCCGTTCGCCGTACCCGCAATTATATTATGCCACGATCACCACTTGATGGAGTCACCGTTGTCAACAACAAAATCGTATCACGCTGACTAATAATTTAACCGATTATTAATAACGGTGACCATACCGTCGACCCGCAATTACTCGTGACTTTCATGTCGTTTTGCGGTCGAAGTCTATTGAATGTCGCATTGAACGTGCGACTGCACTGCGATTTTCAAATAGGTGCATGATGCATTATGTTTAAAAAAAAAAAAAAAAACCATTCATTTATAGGTGTTACCTATAACAAAATAAACTGTCATAAACGAGTATTGTGTTTCCAAATGATAATCGAATGTAATATTTGCAAAAAAAAAAACTTCTGGCCGATCACTTTCGTTGCCTTCAAATAACATTTTACTGTCGAAGAGGAAAACGTGATTGTTAAAACGTCTTACATGTGATCGCTATTTTTACTACGAAAACTATAACGGAGTACACGTGGATCAAATTAAGTTTATAATATCGTGAGGTTTATTCGTCAGCGTAAATGTTAGCGTATCATTAAGTTAAGTTAAACTCGTCGTCGGTAAATCGATTACAAAAATATTATCACCATTACTCGTCATAAACAGTCAAGTTACGCAGTCGACTCGTTGTAAGTATAAGGGCGTGCAATAGCTTTGTTGTTTATTATTATTATCGTTTGTGTTCGATTTTTCTCAAATCAGAAACCCGTCATTGTTCGACAGTGAAATTTTAACTTTTCTCCTCCGTTTCTCCGCGAGGCGTCCGTACGATACGCGTATAACACGCACACGGGCGCGACGTACAACAAGAAAAGTCCGGAAAAAGCTATCAATTATATTCGAAAAATCGGACGACGGTTCCGCAGGAACGAAAACACGAATGCGTATTGTATATACATGCTCTTTCCCGCCATTGAGTTTTTCGTCCCATTACGGGGTAAAAACTTTTCCTTTTCCGTCTTTCACGTCGAATATATATATTAATACAAGTAGCGTTTTTTTTATTTATTTTATTTCATCTCTTTTTTTTCTTTTGCTTTCTAACGATTTCCGAATTCACGCCGAAGACGTGCGTTGTCGTTTAGACCACTAGTCCTTAACGACTTCCGGACGACGAAGTTGCGGTGCGATACTAAGTCACATCGCGCGACGTACGACTATAACACGCGTTGTGTACCGAGTTCCGGTTCGGCCACATTAGATATCCGCCGTACGACATAAAATCGAATACGGTTTCCGACCGGCACTAGATCTGTTTGGAACGACCTTTGATTTTCGAATCAAAACTCATCGTCGTTATTATGGCTGTTAAGTGCGCACACGTCGGAAGACATTCACTGTAATGTAAACGTGCATTAATACTCGTATTGTATGTGCGTGGCTGTGAACGTTTCGATTTCCGTCATCCGTGTTCTGAACGATAACAATACGAAGACAAAGTTTAAATTCGAATCCCTTTCCTCTAAATAATTCTTAATTCATGTTACGTAAATAATATAATCGATAGAGAATGCTCTGAAATATTTCACTGTTCATTAATCGGACCATAAGTGTTTTATTTGTACTAAAAAATTATATAAACTATTATACGTACTATTATTATGTACTCCCTTTGTCTTCGGAACACCGGTCTATAAATTTCTGAGTTCCGTGAGATGATTTCGCATTGACTGCAAACATAAAAATTAATTGTGATCGATATCGAATTTAGAAATTATTTATTCGAAATGAAAAAAATTTGTTTCAAAAGAGGAAACGGGCAAACGAATAACACGGGAACATTTTTCCCTGCACTGTGGCGGACCTTCATGTTCTGTTCGTAATAGTTTTCAAAAGTAAAATTTTTTCATTACATTCAAATTTTAAAAATATTTATGCATTTCATTACGAACATAAATAGTGGTGATCAGAGCATCACAAATAGTAATCAGCTTCCGCTTACGGTTTCTAAGATTTCATTCTTTTTTTTTTCACGTGACAAAAACAAATCAAATGGCACACATACATACGTATAGTACAGGTATGGAATACATCGCGTCAAATGTGATTAGTGCATTAATTATGTATACTACGGTTAAGCCGAAACGATGAATAGTTTCTTTAACCCGGCACCGAACTTTGTGCGTTATTTGGCTTCGTCCAGCCAATATAGAAGACCTTTGGATTATTCTTTCGAACCTCCTACCTGATTGGGCGTGTATAGCAGAGCTTAAACGTGAGCGCTCGAAAAGCCCTCGTGAGGTTTCCATAACTGTCAAATTTAATTAACGTAATTCGGCTCACGGTTAAACTTTTCAGACCTTTTTAATGCTACCGAACGCCCGATAGAAAATACATTTCATCCAAACGTATATAACAGGATTATTATCCAAATACGATTTCGTCCATAAATCTGTAATTATGTATAGCTATAATACAATGCGCATCATACAAGAGTTAGCACCACGACTGCGGCTAATAAACTTAAAAAAAAAAATAATCTGTATTCGAAAAACTATTCTATTGCGGTTTAAACGCGGTCGTAAATTCGGTACGCGAAACATTAAAACTCGCACATTTCCATCAAACGTATAGTTTATAAATCGCATCTTCTGCTCGTCCTGTACCGCGGACGGGATCGCGCAAAAATGTTAAGCGATGTTATTAATTTCGTGTTCGTAACCGCGTCTGTACAGGGTCATTGTCGCGGGGGACCGTGGTCGAACGACGGCCTTGCAAACGTCTCGACTGAACAGTTTCTAATATTTTGCCCACCAGTCGTAAACGCGTAAACGATTTAGACGTAACTCGATTAGCGGAAATTAATTTTTATGGTATACATGATCACTTCTGCGATTATTCTCGTTGCCTGCACACGGTGCGACGGCGATCGCAAATAAAAGACGTACGGGGACGAACAATACGCGCATACGCTGAGGCCCATCATCCGGTGTTTATCATTACGGTCCGTAAGAGGAATGTCCGCATGTGTTGTATACGTGACACGTGCACGTGCGACTTGGTAAACTTTCGTTCATCCGTTCCAATGGAGTGCTTTTAGTTTTAATATCAGAGTGTGAATTGACCTATTATCAAACTTATAGGTAAGAACGTTATCCGTGTTTTATACGATGTTTTAATTTTCAAATGCGTTATGAGTAAAAAAAATATTAATATTTGAAAATGCTCATAACGAACATTTCACCGCGGTGTCGTACGTGTATAAGACGGAGACAGAACATGCGGGTGCGACGTCCTCTTAAGCGACACGTAAGGTTTAGGCGACCAAAACGATGCGATCGCGTAAACACGAACGCGCACGATCGGATTGTGCACCCGCGTGTACGAGGCGGTTGACAGATGCGAATTTTCGTTCCGCGTTGTCTTGACGGTTTGCCCGTCCGGTGCAACATGAATTATAACCGGTCGTAGCCGTTTTCGTTTTTTCATTTTCAGTTATCCTCAGGTCCGAGCGAAAACGGCGTAACATCGATGATACCGCGCGAATGTGCACGCGAACCAGCTATACAAAGCGTGAAATAAAAATATAAAGACAAAAAGTGCAATCGAACGCGAGAGAGATATCGACGGTGCCCGAGGGCACGATCCGGGACAGGTGTCGAGCGCGCGCGGTAAAGTCGCGCTCGCACCCTCGCACAGATGTTCGGAGACGTCAGCCGGAGCGCTTTGTTCTCGAAACGTTGTTCACCCCCCATCCATCCCCGCGCACGTTTATTTACGAGAAAACGTTCGCTTGCATACGTTACCTTGGTCGTGAGCTCGCGGTGTTTTCGTGCGATTTCGTCGCGTCTTCCGTCGCTCCGGTTGTCGGTCGAAGGCCGTGGGAACACGCGAGAGACTTGTTATGCGAACGGAACGGATCGAAACGGGCCGCGATGATGTACGATGGACGTGCGCGACCGGTACTAGAAATGCGACTAGAGATGACAAATGGCCGTCGACGTCGTCGTCGTCGCACGGACACGATAAGGACCGCGTGCGTCTGTGTGAAATCTATTGTTGTTGCGCTGCGCACGACGCGCATAATTTTAATTGTTATTATTGTTCGTTGCCGATACGCGAAAACGAAACGAAAAACGAGAGACGAGCGCGGGCGGCCTTTCGAAGAAGACGAGATTACGGTAAGGAGACCGCGTACGGACGGTGCGGTTCATACCGACCGTTTACCGTGGTACGCACAGGTACCAGAGCCGTGTCGTCCCGATAAATATTTCGATTTCACGGGTTGAGCGAATCGCATCGACTTTTCCCGTGCCCAGGAGCGATCAGACGTGCACGTACGACGGGCGCAATTCGTGAAAGAATAACGGATTTTTTTGCAACCGCGAACTTAGACGAGCCGGATCGGCGAAATCGTTGCCACTATTGCATACGGTTTTACCATCAGTGGAAACCGCGAAATGTATTGCAATAATCGTACGCAAATAAATCGTTTGAAAAATGCCACGTTCGCGCTAGTATAACGCGGAATTTTTTTTATTATTATTATTGTTGGACACACACACACACACACGTGTATTTAATTTTAGTCACTTTACTTATTGTTTTTTTTTTTTTTTTTTTTTTTT